>NC_090402.1:21641016-22007752 GCF_036365525.1 Heterodontus francisci
AATAATTACAATTGGTTTTCAAGCATTGCTCTTTTAATAAGGATTACCTTTATTAGTCCTTTTTAACCTTTTTGGCCTATTTTCCCCAGTAAAGCACTTGCGGCTATGTGATTTAATTCGGGGGGGGGGGGGAGGTGGAGGTGCAGTCACACTGACACTAACCCTATGGATTGTAAATGCAACTTGAATCCATGTCTGGTTCCAACTTGACATTGTGATGAAGTGCAGTAAGGAGGTTGTCTCACTTTGCTTTAGAATCACTTTGGGCCTTGACAACCAATTTATACTTTGGGTTTAGCATTGGTACAAAGTGATTTTAGATTTGCACCAACCTGTGTATTGTGAATGCACCAAAGGCCACAGGTTAGTCCACAACCATTCCAATCTGGAACCAAGACTGGTCGACAGCAATCTGCTTGCAAAAACCTGAAAGGCATTGATTTTTACTTCTGCATAATGGAGGCTTTGTTGTAACCAGGTCCACCTAGTGGTAAGTCTGAGAACTAGCAAACTCATCAAAACTTCTTTCCTGCCTCGTAAAGAAGTATGCTGAGCTTTATTCATAATTGCATGTTGTACCCATACCCTCTTGACAATTTTTTTTGTGAATGTGCTTAGAGTTCCTACAAGCAGTCCATGCCCACATGCAACAAGACCTGGACAACATTCAGACTTAGGCTGCTATGTCGCATGTAACACTTACGCCACACAAGTGTCAGGCAACGACCATCTCCAACAAGGGAGAATTTAACCATCTCCCCTTGATATTCAATGGCATAACCTTTGCTGAATCCCCCACCATTAACATTCTGGGGGTTAGCATTGATCAGAAATTTAACTGGACCAGCCACACAAATGTGATGAAATACTCCCCACCTGCCTGGCTGAGTGCAACTTCAACAACTCTCAAGAAGCTCGACATAATCCAGGACAAAGCACCTGCTTAATCAGCACCCCATCCACCACCTTAAACATTCACTCCCTCCACCACTGGCACACAATGGGAAGCAGTGTGTACCATCTGTGGCACTCTGCCCTCTAAGTCATAAGGTTCTGGGTTCAAGTCCTACTCCAAGATTAGTCCGGTGTAGTGCTGAAGTGTCCTCAGTACCTTGCTCTACGGCAGCGAGGCCTGGACAACGTATGTCAGCCAAGAGCGACGTCTCAATTCATTCCATCTTCACTGCCTCCGGAGAATCCTTGGCATCAGGTGGCAGGACTGTATCTCCAACACAGAAGTCCTCGAGGCGGCCAACATCCCCAGCTAATACACCCTACTGAGTCAGCAGCACTTGAGATGGCTTGACCATGTGAGCCGCATGGAAGATGGCAGGATCCCCAAGGACGCATTGTACAGCAAGCTCGCCACTGGTATCAGACCCACCGGCCGTCCATGTCTCCGCTTTAAAGACGTCTGCAAACACGACATGAAGTCCTGTGACATTGATCACAAGTCGTGGGAGTCAGTTGCCAGCGATCGCCAGAGCTGGCGGGCAGCCATAAAGGCGGGGCTAAAGTGTGGCGAGTCGAAGAGACTTAGCAGTTGGCAGGAAAAAAGACAGAAGCTCAAGGGGAGAGCCAACTGCGAAACAGCCCTGACAAGCAATTTTATCTGCAGCACCTGTGGAAGAGTCTGTCACTCTAGAATTGGCCTTTATAGCTACTCCAGGCGCTGCTGCACAAACCACTGACCACCTGCAGGCGCGTATCCATTGTCTCCCGAGACAAGGAGTCCAAAGAAGAAGTGCTGAAAGAATGCTGCACTGTCAGAAGTGCTGTATTTTGGATGAGACGTTAAACACAGGCACCATCTACCCTCTCAGGTGAATATAAAAGATCCCATGGTACTATTTTGAAGGAGAGTAGGGGAGTTATCCCTGGTGTCCTGGCCAATATTTATTCTTCAAATCAACATCACAAAAACAGATTATCTGGTCAAATTTTCATATTGCTGTTTGTGGGAGTTTGTGGCTGCCACGTTTCCTGCATCACAACAGCGACTACACTTCAAAAGTACTTCATTGGCTGTAAAGTACTTTGAGACATCTGGCGGTCGTGAAAAGCGCTATATAAATTCTTTTGGGCCTCCTTATCTCGAGAGACAATGGATACGCGCCTGGAGGTGGTCAGTGGTTTGTGAAGCAGCGCCTGGAGTGGCTATAAAGGCCAATTCTGGAGTGACAGGCTCTTCCACAGGTGCTGCAGAGAAATTTGTTTGTTGGGGCTGTTGCACAGTTGGCTCTCCCCTTGCGCCTCTGTCTTTTTTCCTGCCAACTACTAAGTCTCTTCGACTCGCCACAATTTAGCCCTGTCTTTATGGCTGCCCGCCAGCTCTGGTGAATGCTGGCAACTGACTCCCACGACTTGTGATCAATGTCACACGATTTCATGTCGCGTTTGCAGACGTCTTTATAACGGAGACATGGACGGCCAGTGGGTCTGATACCAGTGGCGAGCTCGCTGTACAATGTGTCTTTGGGGATCCTGCCATCTTCCATGCGGCTCACATGGCCAAGCCATCTCAAGCGCCGCTGACTCAGTAGTGTGTATAAGCTGGGGATGTTGGCCGCTTCAAGGACTTCTGTGTTGGAGATATAGTCCTGCCACCTGATGCCAAGTATTCTCCGAAGGCAGCGAAGATGGAATGAATTGAGACGTCGCTCTTGGCTGGCATACGTTGTCCAGGCCTCGCTGCCGTAGAGCAAGGTACTGAGGACACAGGCCTGATACACTCGGACTTTTGTGTTCCGTGTCAGTGCGCCATTTTCCCACACTCTCTTGGCCAGTCTGAACATAGCAGTGGAAGCCTTACCCATGCGCTTGTTGATTTCTGCATCTAGAGACAGGTTACTGGTGATAGTTGAGCCTAGGTAGGTGAACTCTTGAACCACTTCCAGAGCGTGGTCGCCAATATTGATGGATGGAGCATTTCTGACATCCTGCCCCATGATGTTCGTTTTCTTGAGGCTGATGGTTAGGCCAAATTCATTGCAGGCAGACGCAAACCTGTCGATGAGACTCTGCAGGCATTCTTCAGTGTGAGATGTTAAAGCAGCATCGTCAGCAAAGAGGAGTTCTCTGATGAGGACTTTCCGTACTTTGGACTTCGCTCTTAGACGGGCAAGGTTGAACAACCTGCCCCCTGATCTTGTGTGGAGGAAAATTCCTTCTTCAGAGGATTTGAACGCATGTGAAAGCAGCAGGGAGAAGAAAATCCCAAAAAGTGTGGGTGCGAGAACACAGCCCTGTTTCACACCACTCAGGATAGGAAAGGGCTCTGATGAGGAGCCACCATGTTGAATTGTGCCTTTCATATTGTCATGGAATGAGGTACTTAGTAGCTTTGGTGGACATCCGATCTTTTCTAGTAGTCTGAAGAGACCACGTCTGCTGACGAGGTCAAAGGCTTTGGTGAGATCAATGAAAGCAATGTAGAGGGGCAACTGTTGTTCACGGCATTTCTCCTGTATCTGACGAAGGGAGAACAGCATGTCAATAGTCGATCTCTCTGCACGAAAGCCACACTGTGCCTCAGGGTAGACGCGCTCGGCCAGCTTCTGGAGCCTGTTCAGAGCGACTCGAGCAAAGACTTTCCCCACTATGCTGAGCAGGGAGATTCCACGGTAGTTGTTGCAGTCACCGCGGTCACCTTTGTTTTTATAGAGGGTGATGATGGTCGTGAAAAGCGCTATATAAATACAAGTCTTTTTTTCCTACAAGATGCACTGCAGCAACTCACCAAGGCTTCTCCAACAGCACCTTCCGAACCCACGACCTCTACCACCTAGAACAGGGTTGTCCAACCTTTTCGGGCGGAGGGCCGCATTACGATTTTTGCTTGGCCCTGGGGGGCCGGTGAGCACATTTCGAAAGATAAAGGCATTAAAAAGTTATTTTACTAATAAAAACAACAATAAATGTGCATTTTTTGTGAAGAAGCTTTAAATGAGAAGACCAATTTATTGACTTACTTTCTCATCTCTATATTGAAAACTGATTTAGTGACATTCCTGACATTGTTTTTGCTTGCATAAGTAGTCAATCTCTGCCCACACACTTGATGTAGCGATGCAGAGTATACTGGATAGATATCCATCTGTCAGGAGTGATCTTGATCTCTCTCTCTGTCTCTCCCTGTGTTCCGCCCTCTCTGAGTCATTCTTGCTCTCTGTGCTCCCTCCCATCCCCCCTCTCTCTCTCTGTCCCCCTCTCTCTCTTTGTTTTCCCCTCTCTCTCTCTCTCTCTGGTCCTTTCTCTCTCTCTTTGTTTCCCCCTCTCTCTCTTTGTTTCCCCCTCTCTCTCTTTGTTTCCCCCTCTCTCTCTTTGTTTTCCCCTCTCTCCCGCCTCTCTCTCTGTTCCCGCCTTTCTCTCTGCTCCCCCCTCTCTCTGTTTCCCCCTCTTTCTATCTCTCTCTCTTTGTTCCCTCCCTCGCTCCCTCTCTCTGACAGTTGCACTGAGTGGGAGCACTCAGGACATCAGCTTTGTGCTTGGTCAGTTTGTTTAAAAACATTACGCTGAGTTTCACAGCTGACAGCTGCTGAAGCAGGAACACGCTTCCCAACATTGGAGAGATTCAGGGTTTTCTGGTGGGCTTTTAAAAAAAAGTCAGAAAACCCTGAATCTGTCAAAGTTGGGAAGCGCATTTCTGCTTCAGTAGCTGTCAGCTCTGAAACTCAGCGTGATGTTTTTAAAAAAGCCAGTCTGCAAGAAGATGACAATGGGAAATTTCCCATCTCCAGTCACGGAACTCTGGTGAGAATGAGGAACAGCCCCGGGTACAGTTTACACCCACGGGCTGGATGGAAAACTTTGACCGATCCTGGCCCATATGTTGGACAACCCTGACCTAGAAGAACAAGGGCAGCGGGCGCATGGGAACACCACCACCTCCAAGGTCCTCTCCAAGCCACACACCATCCTGACCTGGAACTATATCCTTCACTGTTGCTGGGTCAAAATCCTGGAACTCCCTCCCTAATAGCACTGTTGGCGTACCTACACCACATGGACTGCAGCAATTCAAGAAGACAACTCACCACCACCTACTCAAGGGCAATTATGGGTGGGAAATAAATGTTGGCTTTCCCAGCGATGCCCACACCCCATGAACGAGTAAAAAAAAAAAAATCATGTGACTCAGCTGGTTCCTTTTTGCTGTCGATTAGTTGTGGTGGCCGGCTAATAGTGAGCCAATCACATTCATTATTGCCCATTATCATAGGCTGGGTGCTGGTGTGCAGGAATGTGCACTCAAAGGCTGCCGAACTCAGCCAACATCAAGATTGTTTCCCTCAGCAGCGGAACTGGAGTGGCAGCTTGCTTGAAATTCATTTTAAAATGTGTAGAATCGCAGTGTTAGTAATTTTACTGGAAACTACACCAGTCGAAGATCATTGCTCTTTTCTCTTAGGAATAATTAAATATGTTAATTTTATACAGGACTACTCCTTCCAACACAATCCACTGTTTGAAAAGTAGAAGGGAAAACCACTAACTGAATTGCCGTTATTCATTGAGATGTTTAAAATCATCACTTATCACAAACCTTAGGTAGAGTTTTCACAATTGGGATGATGATGGATATCTTATAATCATGCTGTAAGGAAGAGCTTAAATGGAAAATTCCCCTGTGTTCTAATGCTGCTCCTTAATTGCATGGGAATGGTAGTATAGTGGCTAGTGGCTCTGTTATTAGACTAGTAATCTGTAGCTGTGAGTTCAAATCCCATCCAAGGGCAGTTTTTTTATTTTAGAGATACAGCACTGAAACAGGCCCTTCGGCCCACCGAGTCTGTGCCGACCAAGAACCACCCATTTATACTAACCCTACAGTAATCCCATATTCCCTACCACCTACCTACACTAGGGGCAATTTATAATGGCCAATTTACCTATCAACCTGCAAGTCTTTGGCGGTGGGGAATTAAATTCAGTTAAGTCAATAAATCTGGAATTTAAAAAAAAACTTACACCAGTCATGGTGTCTGTGAAGCCATGGGATTGTAATAATAAAACAACTGCTTCATTAATGCCCTTTAGGGAAGGAAATCTGCTGTCCTTACCTGGATGGTCTATATGTGACTCTAGACCAACAACTGTCCTCTGAAATGGTTTAACAAGCTAATACCTTCTCAGGGCAATTAGGGTATAAAAACAGACACTTCAGTGTGTATAATCTTTTGGATAGAAACAGAAGGCCTAAAATAGGTCTATGGCATTGTAGAGTCCTTGCACAGGATGAGATATGATTTGCTAAGCACAGATGGTGTTGGGCACTGGGATAATCTATAATTGAACTAAGGTCTTGTTCACTTTAAGCTCCAGGCTTTAATTTATGCTCAATATATAAATTTACATTGCTTTATCATTGGTGGCCGTGCCTTCAACTGCCTAGGCCCTAAGCTCTGGAATTCCCTCCCTAAACTTCGCTGCCTCTCTCTCCTCCTTTAAGATGCTCTTTACCTTTTTGACCAACCTATCTTAATATCTCCAAATGTGGCTCACTATCAAATTTTATTTGATAAGGGTTTTGTGAAGCACTTTGGGATGTTTTACTACATTAAAGGGACTATATAAATTTAAGTTCTTGCTGCTATATAGGCAGATAGAAAGAAGCTGTTCTGTTTACACTGATGGTTCTGTGTACATGCTTATTTGCGACTGTGATGTAAAGCATACACCTGCATACAAAAGAAAAAAGAAATGTTGTTCATTAATATATTACAGGAGTGGCAACAAAATGCTGCTTCCCCAGACATGCAGGTCATCACCATAGTTTTCGTACTGATAATCGCGCATCCTTACACCTTGGGTAGAACAAAGAACAGACCAAATAGTGAAAATGTAGCAAGTACAGCAGGCACCAATGTAAGTTAGGAAGTAAAAGAGATGCAGCCACAATGCAGGAGTCCACTTACAAATTTTGGAATCCGTTCTAGTCTGAAAATTACAAGACAGATGAATTTCTTTGTGTCCAACTCAATTCAGAAAGTACAATCTTAAAAGTTTACACTTGCAACCTAATTTATGTAGGTAATTTTTCAGACCTGATCTCTGATTGCCAATGGAAATGAAATAGGTGAGAGGTTACAAACTGGACTGATAGAAACTGAAGTCTAGTTCTGTTTGAGCTTTTAGGGCGGCACAGTGGCGCAGTGGTTAGCACCGCAGCCTCACAACTCCAGGTACCCGGGTTCGTTTCCGGGTACTGTCTGTGTGGAGTTTGCAAGTTCTCCCTGTGTCTGCGTGGGTTTTCTCCGGGTGCTCCGGTTTCCTCCCACAAGCCAAAAGACTTGCAGGTTGATAGGTAAATTGGCCATTATAAATTGTCACTAGTACAGGTAGGTGGTAGGGAAAAATAGGGACAGGTGGGGATGTTTGGTAGGAATATGGGATTAGTGCAGGATTAGTATAAATGGGTGGTTGATGTTCGGCACAGACTCCGTGGGCCGAAGGGCCTGTTTCAGTGCTGTATCTCTAATCTAATCTAATCTTTCTATGGGACTGGATAACCTGTTTTCTAGTTCTTTACATTCAGGCTAGTCTGGTTGATGACAGTTGTAATTTTATAATGCACTAGCAGATCACCTGCAGAGTTGCTCATGGTGAATTGGAAGATATGAGGGCCAATTTTAGTTCCCTCCGCCCAGCATTCTGTGGCAGCCCGAAAATGACGTTAGGTCACTTACCCTCCCGATTATGTTGGCACTCTAGATGCTGCCATCTTGGGTAGGGTCCTGAGATGGGCAGAGTACTTGCCTGTTTCAAGTGGGAGGCCATACATAAGACCCCGTTGCAATTGGGCAGGATCGCTTCTCCTGGGCCATAGTTAATTTCGGGCTGCTGCCAGCCTGTCTGAGACCTCAACTCGGATTACCAGCAATTTGCAGATCAAATTCTACAGCTCTATTTTTCTGTGGAAATAGTAAATCGATCTCCTTGGTTATTATTACATGCTCTGTCAAAAGAGTGATTGTTGCGGACAACGCATGTTTAGTGGTAAGCAAATAACAAAATAATTGAAGGATTCTTCATCGCTACAGTATCATGTTGATCCACATTAAGCAACGTAAGCATGTGAACTTTTACACTGCCATCTCTGTTAAATTAAACCTGGTCTGCATGGTATGATAATTATCTTTTTGTGAACCTTGGCTAATTTTAAACTGTCATTTTACAGACATTCTTCAATAAAAACGTTACCTGACATAGACTATTAGTACAACAGATTTTATACACCACATAGAAACAAAACGATTGCCTACTAACAGCTGGGGAAACTAATAAAAAAACTCCTACTGCCATATGGTTGCATTAGATGTTCTTGACAAACCAGAATGAGCAAGGCACAATCTACTCCATATTTACCAGCATTATTATGTTGATGGTGCTCTATGACACCTTCAGTTTGAATAAGTGCAAGCAATCCTCAGGATTGGGACTAGTTGCAAAAATAAAAGTTGCATCATCAATCCATAACCAAATGCTTTATATGGGTTTTCTTTAGTAGTTGTAATGCGATAAAGTAATAACTGATATGTCTTATATGCCACATAAATGTAGGAAATCAATGAAAATGTCTAGCCTACATTAATAACTGCACTCTACGCTGTGATTTTAAATAGGGTTTCCAATCTTGCAGGGTCACATTAAGTCTTAAGGAGGACAGGGCTTAGAGTAAAGGAGCTTGTTGTGTGTAATATGCTGCATTCAGGAACAGAGTTGCAGCAAGGGGTCAGTCATAGGTCAGAAATTTCCTGTACTACAGCCAGGAACATAGTTAGTACAGACTTTACCTCAAGGCCACTCTATGAAGTTCTGAAGGGTTGTAGAATGGAAATACAAACAAACTCTGCTTTTCCAAACTAGAAGCACCAGAAAGGGTACAGAGGAGATTTACAAGGATGTTGCCAGGACTGGAAAATTGCAGCTATGAGGAAAGATTGGCTAGGCTGGCATTGTTCTCCTTGGAATAGAGGAGGCTTGAGGGGAGATTTGATTGAGATGTACAAAATTGTGAGGGTCCCGGATACAGTGTTTGGGAAGGACCGATTTATCTTAGCAGGGGGGTCAGTGACTAGGGGGCATAGATTTAAAGTGATTGGTAGAAGGGTTAGAAGGGAGATGAGGAAAATCTTTTTCACCCAAAGGGTGGTGGGGGTCTGGAATTCACTGCCTAGAAGTGTAGTAGAGGCAGAAAACCGCATCTCATTTAAAAAGTTCCTGGATGTGCACCTCAAGTGCCATAACCTGCAGGGCTATGGACCAAATGCTGGAAAGTGGGATTAGGCTGGGTGGCTCTTTTCTTTTTCGGCCGGCGGAGACACGATGGGCCAAGTGGCCTCTTTCTGTGCCATAAACCTTCTATGATTCCAAGCAGATCTCTGCTGTTGTGCAGATTTACCTGTTGAACCTGCCTAATCCTAACTTTGACAAGCAAATTACTCTTTAATACTGGCTTTGCTTTTTAAAATAATCAACATATTCAATGGAAACCTGTTTGGCTTTCAGAGTCAAACTTGTTTAGAGAATGCAAACTAAATGTAGTCACCTTGGGCCTTCATTCTGCATCCTGGTGCAAAGATTGAGAAGAATTCACAAGTAAATGTTGAAATATAATAATTGTTACGACCAGGTGAGAAAGGGGTTTCGGGTTCCCTCTCAGCCTTCACCTGATCTTACCATAACAGAGTTTAATTTTAAACACACTTTTTTTTTTAGCTCCCCCTTGTTCAATAACTTCCAATTATAAGGCAAAGAAACTAGCCAAACAGGTTTTCTTAGGTTTAAAAAAAAATGTTGAACTTTATTTAAATTTAAATTCTAATTCGGTGTAGGAGACCGTTCTCTCTTGGGGTTCATGTGTCTTCAGTGGATTTGGAGTTCTGTGAGAAAGGGAAGAGCCAGACAGGAGAGGTCTTCTTTAGTCCAGGAGCATTATGCAGTCTCTCTGTTCAAAACTCTTTGTACAATTCAGAAAAACCAGGTTGCCAAGCAGGTTAGTCACCTGACCAGCTGGTCTGACCACGTCTGTTTGTGGAATCGGCCATCCCAGCAGTCATCCTGAAATATGAGCTCCCTCATCTTCAATGTTTGGTGCTCAAAGTTCATTGTGGTTAAATTGGATAAGGGAAGTAACCCCTCTGTCTCCCCAAGCACTGTCTGTTAATATGCAAATGTCTTTCCAGCCAAGAGCCTGGTGATTTTATTTTTAAACAGGTCCTTTCTTCACTTCAGCAACAGTTTTCAAATCAATGTTCATATGACAAAATTAATGTGCCTCATTGTTGGCAGGTGGGGGGTCTGCATGACATAATATTGAAAATGTAACATTCATAATAAGAAGTAGAACATATTTTGCAAACATTAAGACAAAGGAATGTTGACTGTTTTGTTTTGCTACTTTTCCCAATTTTCTTCTCTTCTCTCTTGACTATTGTATTGTATATTGGGGTATGTTTCCTCAGGCATCAGCATCCCTCTATCATCTCACAGAAGTAGGCATTCCTCATGTGTGAGCATTGATGGTGTGTACCAAGAGTTTACTCAACTGTGAGGCATGGGAAATCACAAGTGAGCTTAACTCTACTCTGTCCTGCCTCAGCCTGGTGTTCACACAAGCACACTTAGCAGCACTAACAATGGACAGTGATTAGGATTTGGAAGCAGAACGTTTAAAAAAATTTGGTCACACTTTGATCCCATTGCTTTTCAGAAGTTTACATCCCTGGGATACACTGTCTCACTTAGATGCTTTATTTCTCCAGGTGAGTGATTGGCCAAGGATCCCTGAATGGTCCTAGTGATGAGGTAAACCAAGAGCTTTGGTGACAGGAGTGGCAGTTAGTGTCATAAAGTATAAACAACGTTCAGCTTCTCTGATGTCTGCTCCTCTCACATTCCAGATGAGGAGTGATGGAATTACTTTCCAAATATGCATTAAGGAATTGAAGTGTTGGTCACCTCTGGGTGTGGAGCCTACAGCCAAAGCCTTGTGAAGCATTTGTCTTAACCAGAGCATTGCTAGGTCTGATTTTATCCAAATTTTTGAACTGCACTGAACCACAATATTGACTACCGTAACAATCATAATAATTCCACTTACCATGATAATCATCAGATCTGCCAATATTTATGTCAATCTGGGAAATCTGTCTAAGTCTCAGCTTTCAACAGCACAAGGATGCAACTGTCACCTCGTCTAAAGTCATCTGCAATTCCCCACACATAACTTGCTGACAGTCTGAGTGCTTGCATTCTGTAGAATAACTGAAATACTCCACTTACAATGTATCTGGAGACTCTTTAAATATTAAAATTGCAGAACTATTCTTTTAACAGATGTTCTTCTTAAAACATGCTGTCGTATCATGATATATCAAAAAGTGACACTCAAAATGATTATTGTGGTAACTTTTGTACCATTTACATCTCTCAACAAAATGGTTTCAGATATGTGTTCCACACTTAACCACTTGGTTACTGACTTTGAGGCAATTCCATTTTCTCCCCCATAGGTTTATACTTAAATTATTCCTAATCCCTACATATATATGCTTTAAATTTGGGATACAACTGTAATTGTAGATTCAAAACCATATAATTACCTTGCCACAAAATGGTGGACAGTATTTGACAAGCTTGTATAATGTTCCAAGACCTAAAGTTGACTCTGTGGGCACATAGAGTGATTGTGCAGACTCTAACGGCATTGTCTAACCATTGGAGAGCTGTCCACAGGTTGAAGAGAAATGTAAGCTACTTTCTATGTCAGTGCTCTGCCGCATATTTGTAACTTTTCTATTCCAGTGTCTCAACGTTGCTTACTGTTAGCTACTTCAATGAGTCTCATGGCTACAGACATAGGTGTGCATAAACCTTTACCAGTTGTCCTTAAGAGCTTAATGATTTGAAAAAGAGTTCCTGGGAATTCATTTTCCATTAGCTTCCTCTATCTCAATCAATGTCTATTAGAACCAATCCAAACCTCAAACAGTTACTTTAAAAGGTAGATCAAACAGCCCTAGTAATTTTAAGGTACAGACTGTAGAATTCAATGCGGTTCTAAAAATATTTATCTGCACCTCCTGTAATTTTTTTGCAGGTGGTTCTTCATATTTCTCCTATAAGCTTGGGTTGTTGAATTGGTACGATGTTTTGAAATTCAGAATTATGGCGTGCCTCCCCCCGGGAGTCAAGCATTCCCTTCTCAAGGGAAAGACTGACATGTTCCTTTGGGCAAAGCGCACTGCCTGGCAATTGAATGAAGACCAGAATTGATGACGGTACTCATGGAAAAGCCCTGTTTGCTGAAGAAGAATAGGGGCAAGAGTGGAAAATGTCCACAAAAAATAAATGATAGGAAATGTATACTGTTAGCAATGCGCATCATCCTCATGTAAAGAACAATGTATATCATTCCTCTGTAAAGAACAAAACTAAAATTTAAAAATGCTGGAAACACTCAACAGGCCAACACCTGTGGAGAAATAAATGTAGAGTTAACATCTTAGGTCAATGACCTTTCATTAGCCATATTTGTAGCAGGAGGCTGTAGCCAGGGACCCTTGGGAACACTGGAAAGGAAACGGGATCAGTAGGGATAAGTGACTCCAATTATGTAAACAGAACCTGCCCCCACCCCCTGGCCCAGTTTTGGCCAGTGCGGGGGTGGTGGCGGGCAGGGAGTTAAAATTAGACCCAAGATGCCTTCTTTTGTGAGTCACTGAAGATAAATTCCATTAAATTTATTGACATATAAACAAATTTGACCAGCCAGCTTGCTCCCTTTTTCAGCCATCAGCAATCTCCAAGGCCTGAGCACCACGTTGTGTGGAGATAGACCTAATCATGTTTGAGAATCTGCTAGAATTAACATTGTTGTAACCATTAGCTGACACTCAAAGTGCTTTGTCTGCCTTTTATAGATGTGCTAAAATGAACTTTGTTTGTCCTACTTATAACGTTTTAATAACACAGGGAACGTGGAGAAGCAGAATCTGATAAATACGTCGGCAGTTTTTCTGCTCTCGTGACTCGCTGCTGTCATTACCATTAAATGTGAGGTGTTGAGCTGCTGAAAAAGTGTGAAGTATGCTGAAAATATTCAAGTAATTAACATACTTGTAGTGATAAAAAAAACTCACAACTGAGCTTAAACTTAGGACTTTTGCCAACACAGCCTTTTCTATGTAAAAATTAAATGCCAGAAAAATGTGTACATTCATCAAGCTGATTAACAAACTGGAATTCATATTAATGTTATTAATAATATACTAAGGGTAGGTAACAAAAAGCACCCATGAAGGAGTTATCTAAGAGTGGAGGATGAACAGAGTGGGTCCCACAGGACTAGGGTTGGACGTAAAACACAAAAGTCCGAGTGTATCAAGCCTGTGTCCTCAGTACCTTGCTCTACAGCAGCGAGGCCTGAACAACATAGGTCAGTCAATTCATTCCATCTTCGCTACCTCTGGAGAATCCTTGGCATCAGGTGGCAGGACCGTATCTCCAACGCAGAAGTCCTCGAGGTGGCCAACATCCCCAGCATATACACCCTACTGAGCCAGCAGCGCTTGAGATGGCTTGGCCATATGAGCCGCATGGAAGATGGCAGGACTTAGCTGTTGGCAGGAAAAAAGACAGAAGCGCAAGGAGAGAGCCAACTGTGTAACAGCCCCGACAACCAATTTTATCTGTAGCGCCTGTGGAAGAGTCTAGAATTGGCCTTTATAGCCACTCCAGGCGCTGCTTCACAAACCACTGACCACCTCCAGGCGCTTACCCATTGTCTCTCGAGACAAGGAGGCCAAAGAAGAGGAAGATTATTTCTGGAGGTTTCATCACATGACCTCCTGCCTCCAAATGCCCTGCCCCCACACCCTGCCATCATTCATCTGGAACATCACCTCCCCATGCCACGCAGAAAGTGAACTGTTACCCAATTTGATGGTCCTTGACATTTTTTTCCTATCTCCAATATCTTACCTTCCAGGAGAGGAGCGGACCTGTGGGGAGATCGCTGAGCGAGAGAAGAGGATAAATTGAGCCCGAGGATCGAGGCCCTGTCACTTACCTTCTGGGAGCAGAGCGGAAAGGAGCGGACCTGTGTGAGAGCAGTCCAGACGCGCTGGAGTTTGGAAGAAAGTCAACAGTGACATCAAAGGAAAGCTGCAAGGTGATTGGTTTGTGGGTAATAGCTGTTAGTGCGTAGAAATAACTTTAAAAAATCAGGGGAAAGTTCTTTTTTTTTTAAACTACCTTATAAGTAATAAGGTTAGTACTACTAAAGCTTTTTTTCAAATTAATGTAATTTATTAAGGACTTTAGATTGTAGCGGGTAGTGTTTGGAGTAGAACAAGGCCCCTAATGTAATCAGTATTTTTTAAAGGGAGTAACTAATTAATCTAAAGGTAAGTCATGGCAGGAGAGCTCACACCCGTGATATGCTCCTCCTGCTCTATGTGGGAAATCAGGGACGCTTCCGGTGTCCCTGACGACCATGTGTGCAGGAAATGTATCCATCTGCAGCTACTGGCTACCCGTATTATGGAGCTGGAGCTGTGGATGGATTCACATTGGAGCATCTGTGATGCTGAGGACGTCGTGGGTAGCACGTTTAGCGAGGTGGTCACATCATAGGTAATGGCTGCACAGCCAGAAAAAGGATGGGTGACCACCAGGTGGAGTAGTAGGTGCAGGCAGGTAGTGCAGGAGTCCCCTGTGGCCATCCCCTCTCAAACAGATATACCGCTTTGGATACTGTTGGGAGGGATGGCCTACAAGGGGAAAGCAGTAACAGCCAGGTTTGTGGCACCACGGATGGCTCTGCTGCACAACAGGGGTGAAAAAGACTGGGATCACCATAGTGATAGGAGATTCAATTGTAAGGGGAACAGACAGGCATTTCTGTGGCCGCAAATGGGACTCCAGGATGGTATGACGCCTCCCTGGTGCGAGGGTCAAGGATGTCTCAGAGTGGCTGCAGGACAGGCGTGGGTTTCCTCCGGGTGCTCCGGTTTCCTCCCACATGCCAAAGACTTGCAGGTTGATAGGTAAATTGGCCATTAGAAATTGCCCCCAGTATTGGTAGGTGGTAGGGAAAATATAGGGACAGGTGGGGATGTGGTAGGAATATGGAATTAGTGTAAGATTAGTATAAATGGGTGGTTGATGGCCGGCACAGACTCGGTGGGCCGAAGGGCCTGTTTCAGTGCTGTATCACTAAAACTAAAACATTCTGAATGGGGAGGGTGAACAGCCAGTGGTCATGGTACATGTCGGTACCAACGACATAGGTAGAAAAAGGGATGAGGTCCTGCAAGATAAATTTAAGCTGTTAGGAGCTGAATTAAAAAGCAGGACCTCAAAGGTAGTAATCTCAGAATTACTTCCTGTGCCACATGTTAGTGAGTATAGGAACAGGAGAATAGACTAGATGAATGCGTGGCTGGAGAAATGGTGCAGGAGGGAGGGATTTAGATTCCTGGGACATCGGGACATGTTCTGGGGAAGGTGGGATCTGTACAAGCGGGATGGGTTACACCCAGGCAGGACTGGAACTGATGTCCTCGCAGGGGCATTTGCTAGTGCCGTTGGGGAGGATTTAAACTAGAATGGCAGGGGGGATGGGAACCTGCGTGGGGAGACGGAGGAGGAGGAAACAAGGAGAGAAATGAAAGACAGGAAACAAAAAGACAAAAGTGGAAGGCATAGAAATCAAGGGCAAGAAAAAAAAAGGGCCATAGTGTGAAATAATGCTAAGATGACTAACAATGTTAAAAAGACAAGCCTAAAGGCATTGTGTCTCAATGCGCAGAGTATTCGCAATAAGGTAGACGCATTAACTGCGCAAATAGATGTAAATGGATATGATAAGGTTGCGATTACAGAGACATGGCTGCAGGGTGACCAAGGATGGGAACTGAACATCCAAGGGTATTCAATCTTTAGGAAGGACAGGCAAAAAGGGAAAGAAGGTGCAGTAGCATTGTTGGTAAAATAGGAAATCAATACAATAGTGAGGAAGGATATTAGCTCCGAGAATCCTGATGTGGAATCTGTATGGGCGGAGCTAAGAAACACCAAGGGGCAGAAAACATTGGTGGGGGCTCTATATAGACCCCCAAACAGTGATGATGTAGAGGATGGCATTAAACAGGAAATTAGAGACACATGCAATAAGGGTGCAACTGTAATTAGGGTGACTTTAATCTACATATAGATTGGGCAAACCAAATTAGCAATAATACTGTAGAAGAGGAATTCTTGGAGTGCGCACGTGATGGTTTTTTGGACCAATACGTTGAGGAACCAACTAGAGAACAGGCCATCCTAGACTGGATATTGTGTAATGAGAAAGGATTAGTTAACAATCTTGTTGTGCGGGGTCCCTTGGGGAAGAGCAACCATAACACGATAGAATTCTTCATTAAGATGGAGAGTGAGAGAGTTGATTGCGAGACTAGGGTCCTGAATCTAAATGAAGGAAAATATGAAGGGATCAGGCACGAGTTGGCTATAATAGATTGGAGAACGTTACTTAAAGGATTGACAGTGGATAGGCAATGGCTAGCATTTAAAGAGTGCATGGATGAATTACAACAATTGCTCATTCCTGTCTGGTGCAAAAATAAAACAGGAAGGATGGCTCAACTGTGGCTTACAAAAGAAATTAGAGATAGTATTAGATCCAAGGTGGAGAAATATAAAATGGCCAGAACAAGCAGCAAACCTGAGGATTGGGAGCAGTTTAGAATTCAGCAAAGGAGTCAAAGGGATTGATTAAGAAGGGGAAAATAGAGTATGAGAGTAAGCTTGCAGAGAACATAAAAACTGACTGTAAAAGCTTCTACAGATATGTGAAGAGAAAAATATTAGTGAAGACAAATGTGGGTCATAGAAACATAGAAAATAGGAGCAGGAGTAGGCCATTATGATCATGGCTGATCATCCAACTCAGTAACCTATTCCCGCATTTGCCCCACACCCCTTGATCCCTTTGGACCCAAGAGCTATATCTAACTCCTTCTTGAAAACATACAATGTTTTAGCCTCAACTGCTTTCTGTGGTAGTGAATCCCATAGGCTCACCACTCTCTGGGTGAAGAAATTTCTCCTCATCTCAGTCCTGAAAGCTTTACCCTGTATCCTCAGACTATGACCCTGGTTCTGGACTCTCCCAACATCGGGAAAATCCTTCTTACATCTACCCTGCCCAGTCCTGTTAGAATTTTGTAGGTTTCTATGAGATCCCACGTCACTCTTCTGAACTCCAGCGAATACAAGTCCAACCTGCTCAATCTCTCCTCATACGTCAGACCCGGCATCCCAGGAATTCATCTGGTGAACCTTCGCTGGACTCCCTCTAATGCAAGAACATCCTTCCTCAGATAAGGAGAACAAAACTGCACACAATATTCCAGGTGTGGTCTCACCAAGGCCCTGTATAACTGCAGCAAGACATCCCTGCTCCTGTACTCGAATCCTTTCGCTATGAAGGCCAACATACCATTTGCCTTTTTTACAGCCTGTTGCACCTGCATGCTTACCTTCAGCAACTGGTGTAGGAGAACACCCAGGTCTCGCTGCATATACCCCTCTCTCAGTTTATAGTCTGCCTTCCTGTTTTTGCTACCAAAGTGTATAACCTTAGATTTATCCACACTATACTGCATCTGCCATGCATTTGTCCACTCACTCAACTTGTCCAAATCACCCTGAAGCCTCTCTGCATCCTCCTCACAACTCACCCTCCCACCCAGTTTTGTCATCTGCAAATTTGGAAATATTACATTTGGTTCCCTCATCTAAATCATTCATATATATTGTGAATAGCTGGGGTCCTAGCACAGATCCCTGCGGTACCCCACTAGTCGCTGCCTGCCATTTGGAAAAAGACCCAATTATCCCTACTCTTTGTTTCCTGTCTGCCAACCAATTTTCTATCCATCGTAATACACTACCCCCAATCACATGCGCTTTAATTTTACATGGTAATCTCTTATGTGAGACTTTGTCGAAAGCCTTCTGAAAGTCAAAAAAAACCACAACCACTGGCTCCCCCTCATCAACTCTACTAGTTACATCCTCGAAGAATTCTAGTAGATTTGTCAAGCATGATTTTCCTTTCGTAAATCCATGCTGACTCTGCCCAATTCTACCACTGTTCTCTAAGTGCTCTGCTATAAAATCTTTGATAATGGACCTGGAACTTTCCCCACTACCGACGTCAGGCTGACTGGTCTATAATTCCCTGCTTTCTCTCTACCTCCCTTTTTAAATAGGGGGGTTATATTAGCTACCCTCCAATCTGTAGGAACTGTTCCAGAGTCTATAGAATCTTGGAAGATGACCACTAATGCATCCACTATTTCTAGGGCCACTTCCTTAAGTACTCTGAGATGCATACCATCAGGCCTTGGGGATTTATCGGCCTTCATTCCCATCAATTTCCTCAAAACCATTTCTCTACTAATACGGATTTCCTTCAGTTCCTCTCTCTCACTGAGCCCTGTGTTCCCCAACATTTGTAGTATGATATTTGTGTCCTCCTTTGTGAAGACAGAACCAAAGTATGCATTTAGTTGGTCAGCCATTTCTTTGTTCCCCATAATAAATTCCCCTGTTTCTGACTGTAAGGGACCTACATTTGTCTTCACCAATCTTTTTCTCTTCACATACCTATAGAGACTTTTAGAATCAGTTTTTATGATCCCCACAAGCTTGCTCTTTTACTCTATTTTCCCCTTCTTAATCAATCCCTTGGTCCTCCTTTGCTGAATTCTAAACTGCTCCTAATCCTCAGCTCTGTTTTTTTTTGGCAAATTTATATGCCTCTTCCTTGGATCTAATGCTATCTCTAATTTCCCTTGTAAGCCATGGTTTGGCTACCTTTCCCATTTTACTTTTGCGCTAGACAGGGATAAACAATTGTTGCAGTTCATCCATGTGCTCTTTAAATGTTTGCTATTGCCTATCCACCGTCATCCCTTTAAGTAACGTTTCCCAATCCGTCATGGCCAACTCGCGCCTCATACCTTCGTAGTTTCCTTTACTAAGATTCAGGACCCTAGTCTCAGAATCAACTACATCACTCTCCATCTTGATGAAGAATTCTATCATATTATGGTTGCTCATCCCCAAGGGGCCTCGCACCACTAGATTGTCAATTATTCCTCCCTCATTACACAATACCCAGTCTAGGATGGCCTGTTCTCCAGATGGTTCCTCAATGTATTGGTCCAGAAAACCATCCCGTATACAGTCCAAGAATTCCTCCTCTACAGTGTTGTGACTAATTTGATTTGCCCAATCTATATGCAGATTAAACTCACCCATAATTACAGATGTTCCTTTATCACATGCGTCTCTAATTTGCTGTTTAATGCCATTCCCAACATCACCACTACAGTTTGGGGGTCTATATGCAACCCCCACTAACATTTTTTTGCCCCTTAGTGTTTCTCAGCTCTACCCCTACAGATTCCACATTGTCAGAGCTAATATCTTCCCTCACTATTGCGTTAATTTTCTCTTTAACCAGCAATGCAATCTTACAGTCAGAAACAAGGGAATTTATAATGGGGAACAAAGAAATGGCAGACCAATTAAATACATACTTTGTTTCTGTCTTCACAAAGGAGGACAAAAATTACCTCCCAGAAATGTTGGGGAACATCGGGTCTTGTGAGAAGGAGAAACTGTATTAAATCAGTATTAGTAGGGAAATGATGTTAGGGAAATTGATGGGATTGAAGGCCGATAAATCCCCAGGGCCTGATAATTTACATTCCAGAGTACTTAAGGAAGTGGCCCTAGAAATAGTAGATGCATTGCTGGTCATTTTTCAAAATTCTACAGACTCTGGAACAGTTCCAATGGATTGGAGGATAGCTATTGTAACCCCACTATTTAAAAAAGGAGGTAGAGAGAAAACAGGGAATTATAGACCAGTTAGCCTGACATCAGTAGTGGGGAAAATGCCAGAGTCCATTCTGACAGATGTAATAGCAGAGCACTTGGAAAACAATGACAGGATCGGACAAAGTCAACATGGATTTACGAAAGGGAAATCATGCTTGACAAATCTACTGGAATTTTTTAAGGATGTAACTAGTAGAATAGATAAGGGAGAACCAGTGGATGTGGTGTATTTGGACTTTCAGAAGGCTTTTGATAAGGTCCCACATAAGAGATTAGCGTGCAAAATTAAAGCACATGGGACTGGGGGGAAGGTACTGACATGGATAGAGAGCTGGTTGGCAGACAGGAAACAAAGAGTAGGAATAAACGGGTCTTTTTCTGAGTAGCAGGCAGTGACTAGTGGGGTATTGCAGGGATCAGTGCTAGGACCCCAGCTATTCACAGTAGATATTAATGATATAGATGAGGGAGTTAAATGTAATATATCCAAGTTTGCAGACGACACAAAGCTGGGTGGGAGTGTGAGCTGTGAGGAGGATGCAGAGAAGCTCCAGTGTGATTTGGACAGGTTGAGTGAGTGGGCAAATACATGGCAGATGCAGTATAATGTGGATAAATGTGAGGTTATACACTTTGGTAGTAAAAATAGAAAGGCAGATTATCTGAACGGCGATAGATTGGGAAAGGGGGAGGTGCAGTGAGACCTGGGTGTCCTTGTGCACCAGTCGCTGAAAGTAAGCATGCAGGTGCAGCAGGCAGTTAAGAAGGCAAATGGGATGTTGGCCTTCATAGTGAGAGGATTCGAGTACAGGGGCAAGGATGTCTTGTTGCAATTATACAAGGCCTCGGTGAGACCACATCTGGAGTATTGTGTGCAGTTTTGGTCTCCTTATCTGAGAAAGGATGTTCTTGCTATGGAGGGAGTGCAGCAAAGGTTCACCAGACTGATTCCTGGGATGGTAGTACTGACGTGTGAAGAGAGATTGGGTCGATTAGGCTTGTATTCGTTAGAGTTCAGAAGAATGAGAGGGAATCTCAAAGAAACCTACAAAATTCTAACAGGACTGGACAGACTGGATGCAGGAAGGATTTTCCCGATGGTGGGGTGTTCACTCCACGTGATATCAAGAAACGACTGCAGGCACTGGATACTGCAAAAACTAGGGGCCCTGACAATATTCCGGCAATAGTACTGAAGACCTGTGCTCCAGAACTTGCCGCGCCCCTAGCCAAGCTGTTCCAGGACAGCTACAACACTGGCATCTACCCTGCAATGTGGAAAATTGCCCAGGTATGACCTGTACACAAAAAGCAGGACAAATCCAACCCGGCCAACTACCGCCCCATTAGCCTACTCAATCATCAGTAAAGTGATGGAAGGTGTCATCAACAGTGCCATCAAGCGGCACTTGCTTAGCAACAACCTGCTCAGTGATGCTCAGTTTGGGTTCCGCCAGGGCCACTCAGCTCCTGACCTCATTACAGCCTTGGTTCAAACGTGGACAAAAGAGCTGAACTCAAGACGGGAGGTGAGAGTGACTGCCCTTGACATCAAGGCAGCATTTGACCGAGTATGGCATCAAGGAGCCCTAGAAAAACTGAGGTCAATGGGAATCAGGGGGAAAACCCTCCGCTGGCTAGAGTCATACCTAGCACAAAGGAAGATGGTTGTGGTTGTTGGAGGTCAATCATCTGAGCTCCAGGACATCACTGCAGGAGTACCTCAGGGTACTAGGCCCAACCATCTTCAGCTGCTTCATCAATGACCTTCCTTCAATCATAAGGTCAGAAGTGGGGATGTTCGCTGATGATTGCACAATGTTCAGCACCATTCGCAACTCCTCGGATACTGAAGCAGTCTGTGTAGAAATGTAGCAAGACCTGGACAATATCCAGGCTTGGGCTGATAAGTGGCAAGTAACATTCGCGCCACACAAGTGCCAGGCAATGACCATCTCCAACAAGAGAGAATCTAACCATCTCCCCTTAACATTCAACGGCATTACCATCGCTGAATCCCCCACTATCAACATCCTAGGGGATACCATTGACCGAAAACTGAACTGGAGTAGCCATATAAATACCATGGCTACAAGAGCAGGTCAGAGGCTAGGAATCCTGAGGCGAGTAACTCACCTCCTGACTCCCCAAAGCCTGTCCACAAACTACAAGGCACAAGTCAGGAGTGTGATGGAATACTCTCCACTTGCCTGGATGGGTGCAGCTCCAACAACACTCAAGAAGCTCGACATCATCCAGGACAAAGCAGCCCACTTGATTGGCACCCCATCTACAAACATTCACTCCCTCCACCACCGACGCACAGTGGCAGCAGTGTGTACCATCTACAAGATGCACTGCAGCAATGCACCAAGGCTCCTTCGACAGCACCTTCCAAACCCGCGACCTCTACCAACTAGAAGGACAAGGGCAGCAAATACATGGGAACACCACCACCTGCAAGTTCCCCTCCAAGTCACACACCACCCTGACTTGGAACAATATCGTCGTTCCTTCACTGTCGCTGGGTCAAAATCCTGGAACTCCCTTCCTAACAGCACTGTGGGTGTACCTACCCCACATGGACTGCAGCGGTTCAAGAAGGCAGCTCACCACCACCTTCTCAAGGGCAATTAAGGATGGGCAATAAATGCTGGCCTGGCCAGCGACGCCCACATCCCGTGAATGAATTAAAAAAAAGACCAGGGGTCACAGTCTAAGGATTAGGGGTAAGCCATTTAGGACTAAGATGAGGAGAGATTTCTTCACCCAGAGAGTGGTGAACCTGTGGAATTCTCTACCACGGAAAGAGGTTGAGGCCAAATCATTAAATATATTCAAGAAAGAGTTAGATATAGTTCTTAGGGCTAATGGGATCAAGGGATACAGGGAGAAAGCAGGAACAGGTTACTGAGTTTCGATGATCAGCCATGATCGGTTTGAATGGCAGAGCAGGATCGAAGGGCCGACTCCTGCTCCTATTTTTTCTATTTTCAACTAACTAATAAACAAAAGTGTTTCAATAAAACGGAGGGGGACATACATACATTTTTCATGTTCCTTTCATATTTCTCTCAGGTTCCTTGCAGCAACTTCTCGGAGATTCATTCTCAATTTCTGCAGACTCTGGGACAATCCTGGAGGGTGAGCATCACTAGCTCAATACTGGAGTTACCAGTGTTTCTAATTGATGTAAATGTCCTAGTTTCAGAAACCCAATGCAAAGTGGCCAGGTTTGTAGATGATTCTAAACTAGGAGGGACACTGGAACTGGTAGAGGTATCTCAGAAATTACACAATGAGTTGGACAGGATAATAATTGGGCACAGTAATGGCAAATTAAGGTTAATGGAGCCAAATGTGAAGTGCTTCACAGAGGAAGAAAAATTGGACAGCACACATACTCCACGAATGCTGTTGAATTAGCCAAGGATAAAGCTGAATGAGGCCTAGGGGTTTTAGTAGACTCGATGCTAATCATGACCACCAATGCAGAACAGAAATCGCCAAAACCAACAGGATGTTAAACTACAACATCTTGCATTGGTGTAGCACCTTTAACATAATAAATCATCACAAGGTGCTTTACAGGAGCATTATCAGCCAAAATTTGGCATTGAGACACAAAGAGATGTTAGAACAGGTGACCAAAGTTTGGTCAAAGAAGTAGATTTTAAAGAGTGACTTAAGAGGAGAGAGTGGTGGAGATATTTATGGAGTGAGTTCCAGACCTTCGGGCCCAGGCAGCTGAATACATGGCTGGCAACATGTCAGCTCTTTCATTCCATAGGCAAAACAAAAGAATACAAGTCAGAGGAGTTAATGATCAAACTTTACAATGCTTTAGTCAGACTGCACCTTGAATACTGCATCAAGTTCTGGTTGCCAAGAAACAAGAGCTGTTCAAGCACTAAAGGCAATACAGAGAAGAGGCTAATCCCCTCTGTCAGAGTGATGGGTTATGAAAAATGACTGGAGCAACTTGGGCTTTTCAGCCTGGAGAGGGTGCATCCGAGAAGTGATCTCTTAGAGCTATACAGGAGTGTTAAGGGCATATAATAAGTTAACCCAAAATATTACTTTAAATTAAACTGTGGCAGTATAACTAGGGGGAGACAGGTTCAAACTCGAGAAAAGTACATTGAAGTATAAGAAGAGCAATTTTAGCCTGTGTTTACAGCCAGTGAATGCACTGGCATAATACCGTTGAAAAAGTACTTAATCTCTTGAGACCTTATTAACCTTTACTCATCCCCCACCAAAAATCGAATGAGCCTTTGGCCTAAATTGAGTAAAAACACGTAAAAATGATGTTGAGCCATCAATCCAAATAGTAGTCATTGCCATAGCAGGTTCTGGATATGGAAGGTAAATGAAAAAAAAGTAAGGTCAACTCTCAGTCTGTATCGGAATGTACCCTCAAATTTACGATCTTAATCAAAAAGTACTTTTCATTTCCGAACCCTGACGATAAAATATCCATCAGTTCCTAATCCTTAGTTGCAGGTATCCTTCACTTCCTAATTGTGATCAAAGGTTATCCATCAATTTACTATGCTGGCCAAATAACATCCAACATGTAATGCTTTCAATTAGAGTACTGAAACTATAGGTAAATTCCAAGCTATAAATTACTACTTTGGTATTTAGCATAATTTTTTAAAGAAATGAAGACTGCCCTCAAAAATAAGTGAGAAGTACAATTTCTGTTATGAATATTTTGGAAGTTTCAGGCTTCCATCATCACCTCCGATTGTAACATTGTGTTATATGAGCAGCTTTCACTGCTCCGAGCTGTTAATTTAAGACAGTTGCCTGCCTCTCCGGCTGACAAGGGGACAGTAACCTCTGGATGAGCAAATGAGTTTAAAGGTATTTCACTCTACCAGACTCAAAGAACTAATGTTCCACTTTACCGAAAACAGACCAATCCTGCAGCCATATGTATTGATCAAAATGTACTCAGATATCAGAAACGGTTTACAATTTTAAACAGGTGTTCAAATAACAGTCTTAACATCTGTTGACATCAGTAAATATCAACGATAACTTCATCTGAAGTTTTATTCCACCATGATTATGTATTCTAGTTCTGAGAGAGAAGAGTACTCCAAGCCATTAACTATTTATCAGTACGCACCGTAATACCTGATGGGAATGGATTTCCTGCTGCACGTACAGCATGAGTTGAATGAGGAATTGTTGGCCCAATATTCCAATTGGAGGATAATTGTATGGCGTTAATGTGCATGAAATGGATATTTAAAATCATGTTCATTTGTGAAAATAAAGTAATTAAAAGCATCAAGCCAATTTTTGAAAAGATTTGAATCACAGCAGCCTAGTTTTAAATTTATTTAGTTGTCTCCTCCTGGAGGATTTGTAAGTGCAAAGTATTTTCATTTGGCTGATTGCAAATTTTCCCTCAACTGACTGTGGGAAGAAACAATAATTTACCAAGAAGTCAAGTGCTATATATTATCAGAATGCAGTCGCATCTCCCCTTTCACCTCCCGTCTTCAGTGTCTATGGTTTTCTTCACAATTCATATTCTAGATTGAAAGTGCCTTCTTATGATTTTCATTTCTCCCAGATCACCTTCATGGGGTAGTAAACAGGGGAACAATATTTCCCTTCAGAATATCCACAAGGCAATTATTCTTCAGACATTTTTTATGCCAGAAGAGTAATATATGGTATGATTACTCTAGCACATGGGCCATTTCCCTAGTTTAGGATGAACATCGTCTTTTACTGTTCTAGTAAAGGCAGTGCTTACACTGAATGTCCTGTCTTTAGATGGTATTTCATGGACAAAGGTTCTCTGTTTTGATAGGCAATCAACAAATGGTTTCATAGATCAGATATGACCTGAAAACTTGAATTATGGAAATACCAACCAGAAATGGCCTTTGGCCTTTGTCTTAACATGAGGAATGCCAACTGGGAATGAAGAGAGGATTTCACAGGCCCTGGGAATTCACAATAACCAGGGTGCAGGATTATGACATCAGTGAGGTTTAGGTTTGTATAGCCAGGAGCCAAATGCCAGCTAGGGCGATTGTTTAACTATTTTCTGTGCTGCTGGCTCTCAGCTAATACCAACTATCTGTGCCTAGGTCTTTTACATGTAAATGTGCCAGCTGGGCAATTGGTGCATTGGTTTGAAGAGCAAGTCCTTACAACAGCTTTTCCCATCAGCAACAGTAAACCAAATAGAAGTGTTATAATTTAGTTGGGTTTCCAAAAGTTCTGGAAGTGATAGCCTGCACAGATGTGTGCCCTTGAGCAACTTCAGAATGAAGACATTTACCACACCAGGAAAGAAAGATCATAATTAATATACAGCAGCTGTCACTACCTCTGGTCGTCAGGCCAACAACTTGCTGCTTCAGTGGTGTCATAATCCTGCACAGTAGTTATTGCATCTTCACTGTGAAATCCTCTAGTTATTTCCACATTTCTGGTTGTTTTCCCATAACCCAGGTTTTCAAGTCAAATCATCGCTCTGCTCTATGAAACCCTTGTTTACTTTTGATACGCTATTCATTTATAGTCTAAAAATAGCCCTTGTACCAATATAAGAAACTTCTGTATCAAGCCTTTTTAAGGCCAGTTGATGTATATACATTTCCCACATCCTTTGTCTCCTGAATTTGGTAACTCAGGCAGGGATGTGACTCCAAAGAATCAAGGAAGTGTTTCTGCTGCTTTGCCCAAGTGGCCGTTCTTCTTTGGGAGCAGAGACAGTGAGCGCTGGCAGGTTATTGGGCCATGTAATGTTGTTTTGGGAGTGCTAGAGGCAATGAAGGGGATTGTCAGGAGGGTTTGAAGGGATGAGGGGGATGGTTGGGGAGTGCTGAAGGGGATAAGGGGTTGTCTGGGCGTGCGCGAGGGCATGAGGGAATGTTGGGGAGTGCTAGAGGTGATGAGGGATTGTCTAGGAGTGCTACAGGCAATGAGGGAGATGGCTGGAGAGTGTTTGAGGGGATGAGGGATTTTCAGGCATGCTAGAGGGGATGATGGGGTTGGTTGGGGAGTGTTAGAGGGATGAGGGACTGTCAGGGAGTGTTAGAGGGGATGAGGGATTTTTGGGGCGTGTTAGAGGGGATGAGGGGGCTAAAATAGAAAGGTTTAGAAGCCACAACGCACATCTTGCAACTTTGCTGCCACATAGTAATATTATCACTCAGGAACATCTGAGCATGAAGGGGAATCTTTTACATTTTAGGGCACTTTTGGTGTAAGTTTAGAAACAGCAGCTATATAAACAGGTTATTTTAAAACATTGCTTTTTTATGTCTGACTGAAAAACTAAGTTATTTCTGATATATTGCTGAATGATTTTATACATGACTTTACTACTAATGCATTTTTGAATTACAAACTGTCATGTTTTAAAGCACCAAACTTTTCCTTTTTGCTGCATTGGTCTCAAATTTTAAATTGATGTCTCAGTATTTATCTCCCTCCCCCCACCCCCACTCAATTCCAAGACTAATTTTGATTGTATATTGGACTTACACAGTGCCCTCTCAGGACCAATATGAGCAGGATAGTGTGTAAGCATGACTCCATCACTGTTCACTATTACAATGTGCTACCTACGGCACATAGCATTGTTGCCCATTCAACTGCATGAAAAGTAATTACAGGTTACAGTATCATGAATGTCCCGCTTATCCCCTCTAGCACCCCTGACAAACCCCCCTTATTCCCTTTAGCACACTTGACACTCCTGACAATCCTTTATCCTCTAGCACTCCCAACAATCCCCATCAATGGACTGGCCAGGTGAGCAGAAAAGTGGCAAATGGAATTCAATCCAGTGAAGTGTCAGGTAATGCATTTGGGGAGGACAATCAAGGTGAGGGAATACACAATTACACAATAAATGGTAGGACTCTGAGAAGTGGAGAGGAACAGAAGGATCATGGAGTATTTTAGGGAGTTAGGTAAGAAATCAGCAAGCAGGACCTCAAAAGTAGTAATCTCCGGATTACTCCCAGTAACACGTGCCAGGGGTATAGAAATAGGAGGACAGAGCAGATGAATGCGTGGCTGCAAAGATGGTGCAGGAGGGAAGGCTTTAGATTCCTGGGACAGTGGGACCAGTTCTGGGGGAGATGGGAACTGTACAGGTTGGATGGGTTGCGCCTGAACAGAGCTGGGACAAATTTCCTTGTGGATACAGTCCTAGTCACCACATTACAGGAAGGATGCGATCACACTAGAAAAGGGTACAGAAGAGATTTACAAGGACATTGCCAAGAATGGAGAATTTTAGCTATGAGGAAAGATTGAATAGGCTGGGGTTGCTTTCTTTGGAACAAAGGAGATTGAGGGAAGATTTAATTGGGGTGTATAAAATTTTGAGGGCCCTAGATAGAGTGGATAGGAAGGACCAATTTCCCTTCACAGAGAGGTCAATAACCAGTGGGTATAGAAAGTTATTGGTTGAAGGATTAGAGGGGAGTTGAGGAGTAATTTTTCCACCCAGAATGTGATGGGGATCTGGAACTCACTGCCTGCTTCAAAGAGGCACAAACCCTCATCACATTTAAAAAGTACTTGGATATTCACTTGAAGTGCTGTGAACTGCAAGGGTACAGATCAAGAGCTGGAAGGTGGGATGAGGCTGGATAGCTCTTTTACAGCCAGCATGGACATGATGGGCTGAATTGCCTCCTTCTGTACTCTAAATCATCCTATGTTTATAAGCTCCACTCCAGAGAGTGGAATACATAGTCTCAATTGGCACTTCAGCAATGTGGAAGTCAATGGAAATGACATTTTGAATGGTTCTATAACAGGCAGCGCTTTGCAACATCAGTTCTCCACCTGTGCACCAATGAAAAATCTAACTTGGGAAGTCTTGTTTCTACAAATGTACAAGTTGTTGTGTTGACCAGAATAAGAATTATGATATTAGTTTTACATTGGTGCCATGAATATCTCCTTTAGAATGGAGCCAATTGGCATCTATTATCTTCCGCTACATGCATGTGACGCTCTCTATATAATGAAGCACTTTAATAAGGAAGCAGGTGGCTAAAGGAGGGACTACCCATGCCCTCACATCACCAGCACTCATTCCAGAAAGGAAAGGAGAAGGGCCTTCATATTTGCCTTCTAACCTTACATATGTATTGGTGGAAACATTTGCAAACAAATATCAAGCCTCCCCAAAACAGTTTCTGCAAGTCTCTGTCTATTGTTTATTTGGAGTTTGTTCTCCCATTACTGATGCAACTGAGCTGGTAATGAAGGAGATTCCTCTGCTGTGGATGGTGCTGATTAACCCTCCTCTGCCTAACAAATTTCCCCTTTGGACTCCCTGTTCCAATCTACAATCAGCTCAGTGCAGCACCAGATCACTGCCAACATCCAGTAAATAAAAATCCCCCAAATGGCTAATTTTAATAACTGGCAGCAAAGCTGTACTTAACAATGATGTACAGTTCAAAATCCTAAGTACCTGTAATTGGTTATAAAATGAGAAAATAAAACCAGTGTGACTGCTGGAAGCCATCTCATGCCACTGTTGGGAGATAGTGTGAGGGCCATTTGCAAGTCTTCTTGAATGTCTGCTCAGGGAAAGGTAATTAAGATTAGAATGTTTTCTCTTAATCCACTTTAATTTATTTTTCTACAATAAAATGACTGATGTAAAAATACAGAAATATTTTTCTGTGGTTCACAGCCTATAGAAAATGAAATAAAAGCAAAATACTGCGGATGCTGGAAATCTGAAACAAAAACAAGAAATGCTGGAATCACTCAGCAGGTCTGGCAGCATCTGTGGAAAGAGAAGCAGAGTTAACGTTTCGGGTCAGTGACCCTTCTTCGGAACTGACAAATATTAGAAAAGTCACAGATTATAAGCAAGTGAGGTGGGGGTGGGGCAAGAGATAACAAAGGAGAAGGTGCAGATTGGACCAGGCCACATAGCTGACCAAAAGGTCATGGAGCAAAGGCAAACAATATGTTAATGGTGTGTTGAAAGACAAAGCATTAGTACAGATTAGGTGTGAATACACTGAATATTGAACAGCAGCAAGTGCAAACCTGAAAAAAAACCTGAAAAAAACAGTGGGTAAGCAAACTGAACAAACTAAGATGAAATGAAATAAATGCAAAAAAAGATTGTAAAAAATGTAAAAAAGAATGTAAAAAAAAGGAAGAAAAAATAACTAAAAATGAAAGTAAAATGGGGGGCTGTCATGCTCTGACAGAAAATGAAATACTGATCAGATTTGGTTGAAATGGTAAAAGCATGTCGCAGTTGGGGTATATGCGATTTTGTTGGTAGCCACATGAGGTTCTGTTACATTGTGGTTCCAAAACCCAGTAGGGCAACTGGTTGAAATCAACCTGGAACATTCATATGCATAACCCACATTATATCACAACATATTGGTATTAGGCTAGGTAGCATCAGATTTTGTGGGCCCAATGCAGCCAATGCACTCAAAAATAGGTTCTGAGGTGCGAGCATACATTTCTAATAGGAATTGCATAGGCTACCATTTTGGTAAAGGGGTTTGCGTGTGCCTAACAACCACTGGCAGCTGGCACGAGTCTGTGGGCAATACTGATTTAAAGCAACTGCTACCATTTTCTAACTCCACACTCCTGTCAATGCTCTGTCTTAACCTTGTACAGCTGAACTCAATGTTAAACAGAATGAAGGACTGCCGACCTGTGCTTTTTAAAGGCATCAAGATATATTTGTAGGTTAGTTGCTGGATTACTTCCGCTGGCTGCTGGTGTAATTGTACCTGTTTTTTGAGGTTTCCTACGCTTGGCTCTCTTGAATGTTCAGCCATTCTTCAATATATTACAGCACAGATTCAGTTCACAAAGGACACCCACCATTTCGTGCAGCCACAATGCACCACCCCTTTAATAGGTGCCGGCTGCCTTTAAGTAGTGCCAGCCACTCACAATATCGGGCCGCTTGCTGATGCATGGACCAATGAACAGCACAGGTACCGCTGGCTGCACACAGCAAACATGTAAAAGCTGCAGGCAGCACCAACGTTAACATGCTGCCTGCATGGCAATGCATGGGTGCAGGTTAATCGCGTTCCATAATCCCACGTCTGTTTTCAGGAGTTTATCAATTTAACATCCAGCATCTTTCATTCCATCAATAGGGTCAAAAGAAAAGGGTAACTTCCTATAAAAGCCATTTCGATAATAGAAGCCTTTTCCAGAAAAGAATTAAAACAAATATTTAATCCCCTACTTAATAAAGATCAATTTATTCTAAGGTGACAGCAATTATGTCAGAGGAAAACGTCATTGTAACAAATACAATTAATACTGTTAAAAGGTTACCTTTTTGAGTCATGAAGAATGTAGGTCATAGTGAGTGAGTTATTATTCAGAGGACGTTTTACCTGGTTTCTCTGCTAAAGAGGGAGCTCATGGTGCATCCCACGTATGATCTGTCAAAGAGCATTAGGAGTGAGGGTGTATCTGAGACAGGGACAATTTGCTGAATGTGTTTTCTTGTTGCAGAGCTTCACCCATGAGGAGTGTAGAAAATCTTACTGATTTCGATAGATGGAAAATTATGGGGGGTAAGCGTACTCTATGTCCTCATCAAGCGAGGCTTCACTCTACGGGCTGGATTTTAACAAGCCCTCGACGTTGTGATTCGTGGCGGGTGGGCCTGAACTTGGCCCCGGATGAGGCTCACCATGGACCTCAATGCCGACTGGGCCCAGCCCGAGCCTCCCAGCAGCAGTGAGGCTCCATGGCGGCCCCCCGCCCCCCCCTGCTCAGCTGGGCGACGGGACCACAATTTGAATATTCAAATCAATAAAATTAATTAATTTACATACACATACCTTAGATCTTGAGGGCCCGCTGCGATCTTCAGCGCGGCGGCTAGCACTCCTGCACCTTCAGATCTCCGTCCGAGGAAAGGAGATGCCATGCTGGTGGGGAGGGAGGAGGAGGTAAGTTTATCAGTGTGGGGGGAGGGGGGGAACGGGGTCAAATACACGTAATGGATGCAGGGGATGGTGAGAACGATTGAATGTTAAACTTTGTGCAGTTTGGGGGGTGGGGGGGGAAGGTCAGATGCAATAAGTGAATGTTTTGCAGGGGAAAGGGCAAATAGTTATCGTAATTGTTATTGGGGCAGTGGGAAAGGAGCAAAAGAAATGTATTTATTTAATTTGGTGTATATTTCTTTAAATATTTAAATTAGCTGGCAGGGCTGGCTGCCCTTTAAAAATGGTGTCAGCGCCTGCGCACAGGCAGCTGACACCATCGCCGGAGATGGACAGCCTGCCCCCTCCATGTGATTGGTGGTGGGGGGGGGGGGCACCCTGACTATTTAAATGAGCTGCCACGCTTAAGATTGCGGCAGCTCTTTGGCGTGCGGGCTGCCAATTTTTGAGCTCGCCGTCAAGATCGGCGGTGGGCTTACAGCTCTATGTCAGGAGTGCGCATTTGGAAAATCACATCCAAGATGTTTATGCACCTTCACTAAAAGAGAGGAAACTGTCAACAAAGTATGTTGTACTCAAGGTCAGAAGTTATCAGAGAGCACTGAAATAAATCTGATGTTTTCAGATGTTAATAAAAGAAACAGGGGGGATGGGTTTTAACACAAACCTCTCCTAATCAGTTAGTGCAGCTTTGTAATGGGTGGGAAGGCTGTGTCCTTAACATATGATGAATTTAGGTGCGCCACTTTTCCTTTCCCAGTAACCTGAATATTTCACTACAGTCGCTACTGATAACAAACAAGCCTTCCTCCTATTAGTTCCCCTGAGGCTCAAACAAGTGACTTTCCAGGGCTCCAGGTTAACTGTTACCCAACCAGGCCTTGTGACTTCCACACTAGGAAAGCACCCAATGCCTCCTTAAATGACCCCTGTGGACAAGTGAAGTTACCACAAATTGTAATCGGTTTACTTGTTCAGTTACCGTCAAAGAGGAAAATACTTTCGCTGGCACTATTATTTTCCAGACTATTTGGATTCCTGTCTAGTAACATAGTAAATACTAAAACCTCCAGGCATCTAGATGATTAGCCTAAAATCAAGCTTTGGTTACTTGTTCTATTAACTACATAAGCACCTTCTTGCTTTTGAAGTTTCCAATTTTAGAAGGGCATGTCTTTATGAATACGTGTTTGCCCAAGTATCTTCTTTCTTTATTTGCCAAACAAAGCAAATCAACTGCAGAAGTCACACCACATTGCCATTGTGTTGTGAAACGTGATTCTGTTACTTGTACACAATGTCAACTCAGTGAAAACACGGCACAATCGTTACCGTTGTTCTCCCTCCTCAGCAACCAAGACAAATGTGTCTTTACTTATTGGTTGGCTGACTGACTAGTTATTTAACATGATTTGTTGGGTGCGTATTATTTCCAGTGGGGAGTGGCTGGTGATTCTTTGGACAGGTGAGGCTTACCCAACCTTGACTGAGCATGCCAGCTTGTTCCCATGGCAACAAACACTTTGCACATGGACCAATATTTTGTGCCACAGTCCAGGGACACAAGCCAGTAATCTGCCTGCCATTTTCAAGCAGTTTTCACAATGAAACAGCGAGGACAAAAAAAAAGAACTGACTGCACTGGGTGCGACCTGGCTATCAAGAGGCAGAACCGCCTTCCCCTCCGCGTCTGAGACACAACTAGACATTCTGCACTGGAAGCCTGAGTGAGGCAATGCGTTGTTGACAAGGAGCCTCTGAATATTTCAGTAGCTAGGCATGTAACTTTGTAATTACTTGGTTGACTTGCCTCATAAGGGCACCCCACATCATGACAATAGCCCCAAACTGTTAAAGGCAGGCACTCTACAATCATGTCACAAGGCTGTTTTAAAAAAAAATTTATTCATTCACAGGTTGTGGGTGTCGCTGGGATTTATTACCCATCCCTATTTGCCCTTGAGAAGGTGGTGGTGAGCTGCCTTCTTGAACCATTGCAGTCCGTGTGGTGAAGGTACTCCCACAGAGTTGTTGAGTAGGGAGTTTCAGGATTTTGGCCCAGCGATGGTGAAGGAACAGCAATATTTTGGGGACGGAAGAAAAGTTTTTCCCATTTTCATGTCTCAAAGAGTCAAGCGAAAATGATCAAAATAACTCTTTGGTATTGTGCCACAAAGATACAACTCTTTGTTATTTGAAAAGTTGAATAATTTTCCAGACCTTTAAAGATAAAAGATGCACGGGAATGTAATTAAATTCTTATCTTCTGCATTAACGCAAAAAAACAATTGGCACATATGGAGCTCACCTGTTTATTATTCTGTACACATTTAGTTAGTGCTCCTCTCAAGCCAGGAATTCATAAAGATAGAGGCAAGGAAAATTAAAATGCTTATTTTTAGAAACTCAGTCTGATTCATGAGTCTCAATTACATTCAGCAAAACCAGGAGAGAAAACCCTCCACAAAAGCAAAAACCCCTACATCCTGCGGAACACCTCAAGAGTTAATGCATTAGAACGTAGGTGCTGTGCTCCAGCTGCCTAGCATTGCTGCCCTTGTGCAGTTGTTTGCCTGTTGTGTCTGCGGATTGCTGTGAATGCCACCATCTGTTGTGCCACGTGGACATCATAATCTTTTCTTAATTACATTAGCACTGCAATCAGTTATTGCATTACAAGGCCGGGGATGGAGCTTCTAAATCTTGGTGGAAATCATAAATAATTGCACTAAGTACCTAGCACCAGATGTGAGTGCCAACTTTGGTTGTGTTAGATGAATAGTAACCTTAGAACAGGGTTCAGTATTAGTAAACCTACTGTTCTCTATCAAACGATGTTTGGGCTTTCTTTCAAACTATGCCAACCAAATTAAAGACTTCTTCAAAGTGCAACACAAAATAACAGTCGCACCAACACATTTTGAAATGCACTTATTGTAGCACAAACAAGGGAAAAAAAATCTCTTTAACATAGGTTAATTCACTTTATTGTTCAATGTCGTGTTTGGAGTGGATTATGGGAAATACTGTGATTAATTGCTTCGAATCTCTCAGTTTCTGCAATTATTTGGATGTTGTGAACAAATAAAGGACTGTGGTATTCATCATATTCAAATGAGGCAGTAAAATAAATGATGATCTGTGCTTCACATTGCTTTGTGAACAAAAAAAACCTGCATCTTTGTACAATATGAAAACATACTATATAAAAAAAGCACAGGCACACACCAAATGGGCTACAATCACTGTGCAAGTCTACATGGAAAGCCTGTGATGCTGACCTATTGGTTACCTGTTTTTGAATTAGATTACAGCTTCTACCTTCGGACTGCATGATTTATGAAAATTAAGAGGCAATTTGTAATGAAGACTGTCAGTCAATAAACTTCCTGTTTGGATTTTTTTTCTTCTTTCTATTAGTGCTTGTTTGACTAAGACTGCAGAAGGATGCAGGTAGACTCTAAAAATGTAAGGCAATTTATCAAAATTTTTCTTTACACTTTTGTGCAGCTTGGGTATTTAAGGAAGATAAATGATACAAGATGTTGTCTTCTTTTCAAGCTCTTTATGCTCTGGTAAGTGTGTCCAATGCAGAATTATTTTGCCAGTTTATTATTTCCTAGTAACCGTTTGTCAAATCAGCGTGCTGCTCAGTATGCTGCAGTTGTTTTCTGCCACTCATGAAAATTCCCACTGACTGCATAAACCAAGAGCCTTTCCAGTGCTGTGTTTCATCAACATCTCAAGCAAAAAGCAAGTGCAATATAGGGAAAAGGGCTTCCAGTTAACCCTTTCAAAGCAAGTTTCCCATAGGAACCATTTATATCTTTAGACAGGTTTGGAGATTTCTTTTCAGTTCCCAAGGGCCAACGTATAACAAAGGCACTGCTGCAATTTTAGAGCATTGTTCGCTATTTTTAAACTAGTTCCAGTCTTTGCACAGCTCTGTTTTAAATGAACGATTGGTAGGTTTAGCGTCTCTGCTGTTCCAGTTTCAATATCCATTCCAGCTCTTAGTATTAAAGGGGTACGTGAGTTTCATTTTATTTAGGTTATGGTGCTAAATGGTTAAGCTTTTTTTGCTGTTAAGATTACTAGGTGTACAGCCAAGACCCGTAGCGTAGGACACCACCAAGGTTAAAAAGAAAAGAAGATAAAGAAAGAAGAACTTGCATTTACATAGCATCTTTTATGAATCAGGATGTCCCTAAGCGCTTTACAGCCAATGAAGTACTTTCGAAGTGTTACTGTCATAACAGAGGGAACTATGGCAGACAATTTGCACACAGTAAGATCCTAGAAACAGCAATGAGAAAAAATGACCATAAAATCTGCTTTTAGTGATATTGATTGAGTGATAAATAATGGCCGGGACATTCTCAACTAGTACCTTGGATCAATTACGCCCACCTAAGATGGCAGACGGTGCCTAGATTTTACGCCTCATTCGAAAAACAGCACTTCTAACAGTGCAGCACTCCTTTAGTATAGCTGTGAAGTGTCAGCCTAGATTATGTGCTTGTTACGGACAGAGATGACAGAGAACCGAAACCCCATTTCTCTTCCCTTTACTGTCCGTAATCAGTGTGTTTTATTGAAAAGGAAGATGGGTGTGTTTCTTAACCGGAGTGTATGGTCAATTTGAATAACCAGCAGCATGCTTTTCATGGGTTGAAATAAAGAGGATTATTTTTATTCACACATTCATCCCGAAAGTCTAACGCTGCATCACTCACTCACCACTCACGTAAACACTCAATAAAGAAAGCCGTTAATGAGGATCGTGCACTTTTACAAATTACAAATGAAGGAATAGTGTGTAAGCCACAAGATTTAGCTCGTCGTGGGGAAAAAGCATGCTTTGTGGGCCCAGCAAAGAATGTGTTTTCACTCCTAAAGTGTAGTTAGGTGGACTCGATAGCCGGAGTCATATATCAAAATCATTGCAGGATTTTGTCGAAGGGATGGATTTTCAGCAGGTCACGAAGTTATTTGCTTGTAGTCTTATTACTCGGAGGTCAGTTTTCTGTACTGGTGGATTTTAAAATGAACAGGCTTGGAGGCCTTAAGATGTAGTAGTCTCCAGTTTTAATGCATAGGTTTTTTGCCTTTGCTGCTGTCACTGCAGCTCATGTTTGCAGACTGCCCAGTCTCGCCCTGGTACTTGAAGTAATAAGATTCAATATCAGCTGATTAGTTTTGGTTGGGTGACCACCTGATCAATACTTCTATTGTCCACCCAGAACCATTTGAATTTTGAAGCCAGTGCTGCACGATGGGGAATGGATAGAGGCCATTCGCACGTACTTATGATTTAACTGGAATTTCTTACAGCTCTCTTTGTTAAGTTTCAAGATCAGATACTTATAGGAGTTGATAGATATTGAGTTTTGGGTTGGACCACAAACAATAGGTGGTGTGAATTCCACAAATGGTTTCAGCCTGGTGTGTCCATTCAAGGGAGGCACGCCATCCATGGTCATTCAATTAGGAACTTTCCGGAGGCTTGCGATATTTCCGAGTCTGGGCCGAAATTGCAAAAGTCACCTGACCCTCGGCAGCCATCTTATGCAGCATTTTAATGGCCATTGTGGTTCATTTAAAAAGAATATTCAGCTCCAGAAGATTCTATGTTGAATATAGTCCATGTTTAAAGTTACAAAGAGAACGTGCCTTTCCCGCACATGACAGTGCTCCATTCTCTGGAGTGGGGCTCGACACCTAATGTGAAGTAAGTCCAGTAAATCAAGTATTGATTAGATGATGTCAAGCAATTCTTCTAAATGGAAAATGAGGCAGAAGGCTAGGAACACCTCCTCCGACTTCATTTAAATAGTTTAATTGGGCTTGTAGCCACAGGCAAGCAGCCCCTAGCCACCTACCACCTACCACCAACTGCAGCCACCACCCACGCACCCCCCGCCTTCATCCCCATCCCACTCGGAGAGCCAGAGAAATTCCAGTGCAACATTAAGGGGACAGAGACCAGTCTTTTGGGGTTCTGCCCATTCTCCTGGCATTTGTGACTGGGGAATTAAGCGATCCCTGGGGGAAAGGGTCAGGAAAGTCATCCCTTTAGTTTTAACAATGAGAATTCAGGAAGGAGGAAAGACAGGTAGGACTTCCATCTTTATTGATGAAAATAATTTTTAATTAAAACATGCTACATATTGTATATAGATACACATGGTCTATCTATACACAGATATACTTATAACATTAAAAAGCTTAAATCTGTATGCAATTCCTGTTAAGGTTTGCCATTATAAATTCCAATGCCCACATTTATAATGGGAACTGCTCTTGCAACTTATCATAGGGAAATATCACACTTGTGCCAGTGGAGACACTGTAGTGTCATCACTGGTAAGAGAGTGCAATTGCAGCACAATGACTTTAGATTGGCAGTTTTTATTCTAAATGTAGATATAGGAATCCCCACTGGAATATAAATACAAGTACAGGATGTATGACATGAAAATAGGAACAGAATTCAACTTGTGCACTTTGGTCAAATTATCCCCTGTCCTCTAACTATGATTCACCTGAAGGCTACAATTAGTCAACTCTCTGGGCTGAATTTTACAGATCCCCGACGTCGGGGGTCGTGGTGTGTGGGAGGTAGGGGGGGGAGCGTAAAATGCCTCCAGGGGAGGGCCGCAACGCACCCCAATGCCAAGTGGGCTCGGCCTGATATTACCAGCGGCGGTGAGGCCTCGTGGTGGACCCCCGCCACTCGGCGATGGGAGACCCATTTAAATAAATTAAAATGGATTAATTAATTACCCTTACGCTCCCACCGTCTATCCCAGTGTGATCTTCGCGCCGCTGGCCGGCACTCCCGCACCTTTGGATCCCCGTCCGGTCAACTGAGGTAGAACACTGGTTGGGACGGGGGAGGAGATAAATTTCTCAGTGGGGGGAGGAGGGGTTGAAGCCAGGTCAAAGAAACACCATAGGTGTAGGGGATGGTGGGAAGGGTTACAGTGTAAAGGCTATGCACTTGCCGGTGTGGGGGGGGGGGGTGGGGGGGGAGAGGTCAGGTGGATAAGGTAAGTGTTTTGTGGGGGGGGAAGAGGGCAAGTAATCAATCCTATGGTTATTGCGGGGGTGGAAGAGATACAAGATAAATTTATTTAATTTTTATAAATCAATGTATCTATAAATATTTAAATTGAACGGCAGGGCTCAAAGCTCTTTAAAAATGGTGTCAGCGCCTGCACACAGGCAGTTGACACCATTGCCGGGGGACGGACAGCCCGCCCACTCCACATCATCGGGGGGGTGGCGGTCCTCCCTGGCTATTTAAATGAGCTGACGCACTTAATATTGCGGCGGCTCCACAACATATGGGCCGCCATTGTTTTCATCCATCGCTGATTTCGTTGGCGGGAGTATAAATTTCAGCCCTCTGTGTGAACATTATGGGAGGTCAACTCATGTGTATATATACGTCCTGTTTGTCATGCCTATTTTCTGTTGTCACAATTTAGTAACCCTTCTGTGTTGTTTCTAAGAATTACCAAATTGTAACAGTAATAAATGCTTTTGTTACTTCTAAAAGTGAATACTAACATCTGCTATTGACTTCTCCCATGACTGGTGGTTCTGAAATATGAGTGGTCCATGTTCGTCCATAATTTTGTTTGTTACATTACAAATAAAAAGTTTATACCTACATAGCACCTTTCACATTTTCAAGATGTTCCGAGATTCACAACAATAAACTGTAGTCGCTGTAGTTTTGCAGACACACATAGCAGTAAATTTGTAAGGGTCCATAAACAGCAATGAAATGAATGACCAGTTAATCAGTTTTTAGTGATGTTCGTTCAGGGATAAACATTGGCCAGGACAACTCTCTTGCGATTTTTCAGTTTAATTACTCATTCAAAAGACAGGTCCTCTGACAAAGCAGCACTACCTCAGGACTGCACTGAAGCATTAACCCAGATTAGGTGCTGAAATCCAGGCTTGAACTCACCCCTTCCATCTCAGTGGTGGGACTGCCACCACTAAAACAGATGGGGTACCTTTTCAACTTCACCATCTGGAATGAAAATCAGGTGGTTTCAATAAAGGGTGGGCAATCTGCTCTGCTAGATTACTACCTAGGCAGTGAAGATGATAATTTGCACCCCCCCCACCCCCCCCCCCGCTTCCTCTGACTAATGATGAACAGCAGTATGAGAGGCTCACTAGTGATTTGTGAAAAGGGAACAGATTTGATCCTTTCTGTAGTAAAGAGTTTCACTTGAGAATAAGGCAGAGCAAAGAAGTGCCAGGACCAGGGCAACCTGCAGAACTGTGCATTCTATTGGTCAATGAAAGATATCTGGGCAGTCCTGCCATCACATCTAATTGAGGGAGCATGGTGAAAGGAAGAAAAAGAGGAAGGCACATAAAAAAAAACCGCCAGAATGATGTAATGTTAGGTAAAGCCCTGTGGACCCGACAGGAGGACAGAGTCCTGACAGGAGGGGCAATGGATACCAGTCAGGGTCCTGACAGGAGGGGCAATGGATACCAGTCAGAGTGCTGACAGGAGGGGCAATGGATACCAGTCAGAGTCCTGACGGGAGGGGCAATGGATACCAGTCAGAGTCCTGACAGGAGGGGCAATGGATACCAGTCAGAGTGCTGACAGGAGGGGCAATGGATACCAGTCAGGGTCCTGACAGGAGGGGCAATGGATACCAGTCAGGGTCCTGACAGGAGGGGCAATGGATACCAGTCAGAGTGCTGACAGGAGGGGCAATGGATACCAGTCAGAGTGCTGACAGGAGGGGCAATGGATACCAGTCAGAGTGCTGACAGGAGGGGCAATGGATACCAGTCAGGGTCCTGACAGGAGGGGCAATGGATACCAGTCAGAGCCCCATCAGGAGGGGCAATGGATACCAGTCAGAGTCCAGACAGAAGGACAATGGATACCAGAGTCCAGACAGGAGGGGCAATGGATACCAGTCTGAACCCTGACAGGAGGGGCAATGGATACCAGTCAGAGCCCCATCAGGAGGGGCAATGGATACCAGTCAGAGTCCAGACAGGAGGGGCAATGGATACCAGTCAGAGTCCTGACAGAAGGACAGTGGATACCAGAATCCAGACAGGAGGGGCAATGGATACCAGTCAGAGCCCCATCAGGAGGGGCAATGGATACCAGTCAGAGTCCAGACAGGAGGGGCAATGGATACCAGTCAGAGTCCTGACAGAAGGACAGTGGATACCAGAATCCAGACAGGAGGGGCAATGGATACCAGTCAGAGCCCCATCAGGAGGGGCAATGGATACTAGTCAGAGCCCTGACAGGAGGGGCAATGGATACTAGTCAGAGCCCTGACAGGAGGGGCAATGGATACCAGTCAGAGTCCAGACAGGAGGGGCAATGGATACCAGTCAGAGTCCAGACAGGAGGGGCAATGGATACCAGTCAGAGTCCAGACAGGAGGGGCAATGGATACCAGTCAGAGCCCTGACAGGAGGGGCAATGGATTCCAGTCAGAGCCCCATCAGGAGGGGTAATGGATACTAGTCAGAGCCCTGACAGGAGGGGCAATGGATTCCAGTCAGAACCCCATCAGGAGGGGCAATGGATACCAGTCAGAGCCCTGACAGGAGGGGCAATGGATTCCAGTCAGAGCCCCATCAGGAGGGGCAATGGATACCAGTCAGAGCCCCATCAGGAGGGGCAATGGATACCAGTCAGAGCCCTGACAGGAGGGGCAATGGATTCCAGTCAGAGCCCCATCAGGAGGGGCAATGGATACTAGTCAGAGCCCTGACAGGAGGGGCAATGGATACTAGTCAGAGTCCCATCAGGAGGGGCAATGGATACTAGTCAGAGCCCTGACAGGAGGGGCAATGGATACTAGTCAGAGCCCTGACAGGAGGACAGTGGATACCAGTCAGAATCCTGACGGGATGGTTAATGGATACCAGTCAGAGCCCTGTATGATTAACTCCAACTTGAGTTTATCTCATTTTTTGTTTAAAGTAAATATAAAATTGCATTTTTTGTCCCTCGAATATAAAATCTTATTTCCCTATTCTTAATAACTCCAAACAGCAGATACTGCCCTTGGCATGGTGTTGAAACTCACTGGCTCTCAGCTTGCTACCAGATGAAGTGAATCTTCCTGGCATGACACAGTGTATAAAGGTATCCTGGGCTTTAGGACTGAACCATACATTCCAGAAAACTTTCTCGTTTGTGCTAGACACAGTGGAACATAACTGTGCAAAGATAATTGGTCCCAACCTTCCCACAATAGGATTGGGGATAAAAATCAGGGAAGATTCCGAATCCTGGTCTTGGGCCATCGATTCTGTTTAACGTGCACATACGTTGATGCTGGATAGGGGCAGAGTGTAGCTCATCTTATCTTAACTCCCCCATCCCTCTCCACATCATTGCTTCAACCACCTCTCTTCCTATGGCTAAATCATCTGATGACATTGACCACCAGGGGCAGGGATGAAGAATGTCCAAGCGAGCAAGCAACCAATTAGCATGCCACCCCTAGGACTGTATACCAGAGTTAAACACACCTTTAGGGAAAAAAACAGGGAAAACTGATGAAAGAATAAATAATATAAAGTCATTCATCTCCCTAGGCTAGTTATGCTAAACCACGTCTCAGCCGTGGCTCAATTAGTAGCACTCTCTCCTCTGAGTCAGGAGGTCAAATCCCAGACCAGAGACCTGAGTACAAAAATCTAGACTGACACTGCAGTGCAGTACTGAGGTGCAATCTTTCGGATAAGATGTTAAACCGAGGCTCTTTCAGGTGAATGAAAAAGATCTCACAGCACTATTTTGAAGAAGAGCAGGGGAGTTAGAAAGTGTCCTGGCCAATATTTATTCCTCAATCAATATTCACCATAAAGAACAGATTATTTGATCATGATCAAATTTTGTTTGTGTGAGCTTGCTGTGCGCAAATTGGCTGTCGTGTTTCTACATTACAACAGTGACTACACTTCAAAAGTACTTAATTGGCTGTAAAGTGCTTTGGGACATACTAAGGTTGTGAAAGGCGTTACTTAAATACAAGTCTTTCTGAAACCTGTATAAGGCACTGGTTAGACCCCAGTTACAGTGTTGCAGCCAGTTTTGGGGACCACAGTTTAGGAGGGATGTCAAGGCCTTGGAGGGGGAATGCTGGACATCAGTTATGTGGAGAGACGAGAGAAGCTGGGATTGCTCGCCTCAAAGCAGAGAAAGTTCCGGGGGGATTTGATACAGGCATTCAAAATCATGAAGGATTTTGATAGAATAAATGAGAGAAACTGTTTCCAGTAGCAGAAGAGTTGGTAATCGAAGAACATGGATTTAAGGTAGCTGACAAAAGAATCCAATGTGACACAAGGAAAACAAATTAACACAGCAGGTTGTTATGATCTGGAATGCACTGCCTGAAAGGGCAGTGGAAACAGATTCAATAATAACTTTCAAGAGGGAAATGGATGAATACCTGAAGGCGAAACAATTGCTGGGCTTTGGGGAAAAAGTAGGGAATGTGATGGGCTGAATGGCTTCCTTCAATGCTGTACCATTCTATGATTCATATGTTGGATAGGAGACAGGAGGCTCACGGTCACTGCAGTGAACCCATTTCCCCAGATCATCCCTCATGACTGCTGGCTGGAAGGGATGAGGAAAGTAATCTTGAATTAGCTCTCATTCTATCCTCATTTTATTTTTAACCTTTACTCAGCTGTTCACCTTGCAACGAATGTTGTATTTGCAGAAGCAACTTTGCACATTTGAAAATGAACTGAAACATTTACTACAAATCATCCACAAACAGCCCTAAGTACAGGTTGCAGGGAATAAAAGTTCAGAGTGGCAAAAAAATGGGACTTCCCCTTATATGAATTAAACAGAGAAGGAGGGAAAGAAAGAGAGCGAGGGAAAGAGAGAGAGAATATACAGGGAACAGTTGAAGAAATATATCAACTAAATTACTATTTATTTAATTGCAACCATTCATTCAATAATTCCCTTGCAATCAGCTGTGGTTATATTCAAGTAGACCTTCAGCAGCAATGTCCTCAAATACCCTTCTGTGAATGACCTCCTACCCTACTCTCAGCTGTTAGTTTAACACAGGATCACACAAGGGACTGAAGAAATAATATATCAAAATGCAGGTGAAAGACAAATTTACCTCAGATATCCTTTTTTTAATCTCTGTATCTGACAAGGAAAAATATTAAATGCTAGAACCAAGACACCCTAATAACAAAAGGACAGCTAGAGTCCTGGTTCAAACTGAATTAAAAACTTGGGATGAGGTGATGGAGAGTTACTGCTGACGGTGGAAACATATTCCTACTTGGATCACCATTCTCAGGAAGGGGACACAGGACAAAACCAGAATAAGAGAACAGCTACTGACTGCCAACAAGAAAGAGGTCCATAGCATCCATGCCTCTCATTTGGCATGGTCTGAGGAACCATAAAGGCATGAAATGTTCAACGTCTTCCAAAACAGAAAGCTATAAAAACGAAAATCATTATTTATTGTTCAACTGAGCGCCATGAGTTTGCTGATAATTACAGGCTGCAAAACATCTCAGCTGCTTATGTGATTTCCATTTAACAATACATTAAATTCATATATCCATATTGTTATGACCAGGTGAGAAGGGGTCTAGAGGTTCCCTCTCAGCCTTTGCCTGTCTTAACTGTAACAGGGTTTAATTTTTAAAACACCATGTTTTTAGCTCCCCCTCAGTGAATCCTTGTTCACTGCTCCAATTGTAAGGCAAATAAATCAGACAGGTTTCCTTAGATTTAAACAAGAAAGGTGGAAGTTTATTAATCTTAAACTCTAATCCGGTTAACGACTACAAATATGCGACTTGACCATGCTAGCATGCATATAGAGACAGAAAAGGTAGAAAAGAAGAAAGGGGAAAAGTTTGATGCAATATTGAGGTTATAATCACAGTCCTTTAAGTTCAATGTGGAGTCTTTGGTTGCCGGTAGGTCCTGCAATTCATTGGGGCCCAGTGCACGCTTCCAACTTGTGTCGATGTCAGAGTCTTTTCTCTCTTGAGGTTTAAGTGTCTTCCGTGGGTCCAGTGGCTTGGGAGAAAATGAGACAGAAACAGCCAGGAGAGAGGCTTCCTTGTTCCAGCTTCAGTGACAAACTCTTGTCTCAAATCAAACTGTCCTGCGTCTCATTCAAAAGCCTGGATCAGCCTGTCAGTCATGTGACCAGCTGGTTTAACCAGTCCTGTATTTGTGGATTTCAAAGCTCTTGTGGGGGTTGGGGTGGCGGTGGGTGGCGAGTTGGTGTATGGCTGTCTCTTACCAACAAGATGTGGAACCATTGCCCAGATCAATCTCTGTTCATTGAATCAGTGAGCAATTCTTTTGTCTCTCCAAGCCCTAACTCTTAGTATGCAAATGTTCTTCCAGCCAAGTGTCTAGTGATCTTCAAACAAGTCATTTCTTCACTCCAGCAACAGTTTAAAATCAATGTTGCTATGGAGAAATTTATATTCCTCATTCTTGGCAGGTGGGGGTCTGCATGACAATATTACAAGTAATAGAAGATAGATGGAATCCTGAACCTCTCGACTAGCTTACAGCCCTGGCTATTGCAGTTAATGAAATCGCTTGATTGAATTACAGCCCAATATTAATTCTCCCTGCTATCTATCTAAACTGTATAGATCCTTCTATGTTCCATTGTTCTAACCGCACAAAAGGTAAGATGCCAGAAGTGAAAATAAGAAAGAACTCAGTGATAGCTGCAACATTTTTAAAAAAGGTAAATATATTTGGGCCTTTGAGATAAAATAGGTGACACAAGTTTATGACCTCAGAACATCTCAAAGCTCTTCAGAGCCAATTAATTGCTTTTGAAATATGGACAGTGTGATAATGTAGGGAAACTAACCTATCCATATAACTGAAGTTCCTCATCCCCAGAACCATTCTCATGAAATTTTTGTGCACTGTCTTTAATGCCTTAACATCCTTCCTAAAGTATGGTGCCCAGAACTGAAGACAATACTCCAGTTGAGGCCAAACCAGTGTTTTATATAGGTTTATCAAAGCTTCCTTGTTTTTGTATTCTGTGTCCCGATTTAGAAAGACCAGGATCCCATATGCTTTCTTAAGCATTTTCTCAACCAGCCGTGCAACCTTCAATGATTTGTGCACATATACCCCCGGGTCCTTCTGCTCCTGCACCCCTTTTAGAATTGTACCCTTTAATTTATATTGCCTCTGTTTGTTCTTCTCATCAACATGAATCACTCCATACTTTTCTGCAATAAATTTCATCTGCCACTTGTCTGCCCAGTCCACCAGCCTGCCTATGTCCTTTTGAAATTTATCACTATTGTCCTCACAGTTCAAAATGCTTCCAAGTTTTTGTATCATCTGCAAATTTTGAAATTGTGCCCTGTACATCCAGGTCTAGGTCATTAATATATATCAAGAAAAGCAGGGGTCCTAACACCAAGCCCTGGGGAACCCCACTATAAACTTTCCTCCAGTGCAAAAAACAACCATTCACAATTACTCTGTTTCCTGTCATTCAGCCAATTCCATATCCATGCTGCTGCTGTCCCTTTTATTCCATGGACTCTAACTTTGCTGACAAGCCTGTTTTGTGGCACTTCATCAAATGTCTTTTGGAAGTCCACGTACATCACATCAACCACATTACCCTCATCAGCCCTCTCTGTTACCTCATCAAAAAACTCAAGCAAGTTAGTTAAACATGATTTAACCTTCACAAATTCATGCTGGCTCTCCTTAATTAATCCACATTTGTCCTAGTGACTATTAATTTTGTCCCGAATTATCGTTTCTAAAAGCTTTCCCACCACTGAGGTTAAACTGACTGGCCTGTAGTTGCTGGGCTTGCCCTTACATCCTTTTTTGAACAAGGGTGTAACATTTGCAATTCTTCAGTCCTCTGGCACCACCCCTGTACCTAAGAAGGATTGGAAGATTATGGCCAGTGCATCTGCAATTTCCACCCTTATTTTCCTAAGTATCCTTGGATGCATCTCATCCAGTCCTGGTGACTTACAACCTTAAGTATGGCCAGTCTATCTAATACCTCCTCTTTATCAATTTTTAGCCCATCTAGTGTTTCAACTACCTCCTCTTTCACCACGACTTGGGCAGCAACTTCTTCCTTGGTAAAGACATTTAGTACCTCAGCCATGCCCTCTGCCCCCATGTGTAAATCCCCTTTTCGGTAACTAATTGGCCCCACTCCTGTTTTTACCAGCTTTTTACTATATATATGCCTATGGAAGACTTTTATATTCCATTTTATGTTATCTGCAAGTCTCTTATACTCTCTCTTTGCTTCTTTTATTTGTTTTTTTGCTTCCCCTCTGAACCTTCTATATTCAGCTCAGTTCTCAATTGTATTATCCACCTGACATCTGTCATATGCGCCCTTTTTCAGCTTTATCTTACTCTCTATCTCTTTCAACATCCAGGGAGGTTTGGATCTGTTTGCCATACCTTTCCCCTTAAAGGAATGTACCTTGATTGTATCCAAACTATCTCTTCTTTAAAAGTTGCCCATTATTCAGTTGCAGTTTTGCCTTCCAATCTTTGATTCCAATTTACTTGGGCCAGATCTGTTCTCACTCCAATGAAGTTGTTCCTCACTCAATTAATTATCTTTACTCTGGATTTCTCCCTGTCCTTTTCCATATCAAACCTAAATCTGATGATTCTCTGGTCACTGTCCCCTAAATGTTCGCCTACTTGATGCACTTGACCCAGAACAAGATCCAGCAATGCCTCCTTCCTTGTTAGCCTGTAAACATACTGATCTAGAAAATTCTCCTGAACACACCCTAGAAACTCTTCCCCCTCTCTGCCCTTTACACTATTACTATCCCAGAATATATTAGGATAATTAAAGTCCCTCATTATAACTACCCTACAGTTCATGCACCTCTCTGTAATTTCCTTGCAAATTTGTTCATCTATATCCTTTCCACTAGATGGTGGTCTATGGAATACACCCAGCAATGTACTGGTACCTCTATTGTTTCTCAGCTCTAACCAAATAGATTCTGTCCTTGACCTTCTCTCCTCCTTTACTTCCTTCCCTATCTTTCCAAAACACCTTGTATCCAGGAATATTTAGAAGCCAATCCTGCCCATTTTTTGATCCAGGTCTCCATTATCACCACAACATCACATTTCCAAGTGGCTACCTGCACCTGCAGCTCATCAACCTTATTTACCACATTCCATGCATTCATACACATGCACAGTAAACCTAATTTAGACTTATTACATTCCCTCTTACACTGACCCCCCCCCCCCAATGCCTTACTATTTCCTACTCTGATGCATTCTGTTTCTCCCATTCTTTGTGCATCTTGGTTTTCCTCTCTAATATCACCTCCTGGCTCCTGCACCCCTGCCAAGTTAGTTTAATTCCTCCCTAATAGCACTAGCAAATCACCCCACAAGGACATTGGTCCCAGCTCTGTTCAGGTGCAACCCGTCCCATCTCCCCCAAAACCAATCCCAATGTCCTTGCACCATCCTGCAGCCATGCATTCATCTGCTCTATCCTTCTATTCCTATATTCACCTGCGCATGGTACTGGCAGTAATCCAGAGATTACTACCTTCAAGGTCCTGCTTGCTAGTTTCTTTCCTAGCTCCCTAAACTCTGCCTACAGGACCTCTTCCCCTCTTTCTACCTATGTTGTTGGTACCAATATGGACCATGACTGCTGGCTGCTCCCCCTCCCCCTCAGAGTGCTCTTTAGCTGCTCTGTGACATTTTTCATCCCGGCACTAGGGAGGCAACGTACCATCCTGGATTCATGTCTGCAGCCACAGAAACACCTGTCTGTTCCCCTAACAATCGAATCTCCTATCGCTATTGCTTTTCCAATCTTCCTCCTGTGGCTGCACAACTCAGAGAAACCATCACTCTCATCATACTGGTTGGCAAGAGAGATGCAGTCAGGGGACGCCTGCATCACCTACATGGTCCTCCTTTAATGCCTGGTAGTCACCCATTCCCTCTCTGCCTGTATACCCATTAGCTTTGGGGTGACCACATTTATAAACATGCTATCCACAAAACTCTCAGCCTCGCAGATGCACAGCAGTGATGCCAGCTGCTGCTACCCAGAGCTCAATCTGCTGCAGCTGATGCCACTTCCTGCACATATGGTTGTCCAGGACACAGGAAGTGTCCTGGAATTCCCACATGGAGCAGGATGTGCATTCCACAGGTCTGAGCTGTCCTGCCATTCCTCTATGTATTAGACTATTGAATGTACTACTTAAAAAAGCAAAGACTCATCAGCTACTTACCAATCAGCTGCTTTTATTTTGCTGATGTCACCTTATTTTATAGGGAGGTTAACTAAAATGTTTTTACTTAATTCTTATCTAAAAACCTTAGCTTTTAATTTGCTGAAAAATTCAGACTTCAGTTTTACTATCCCCTATTTTTTAATTTTTAGCTTTATCCCCTAGATCTGATTGAGTAATTGACCACTGATTTAATTATATGATAAATTATAAAATCCGCTTTAGTTTTTATACTAATGGATCGATCAAGTATTACTTTATAGTTGATTAATTTATATTAAATTAAAAGCTTATGGGTATACTCACCCCGGCTTGCTCTCTGTGGATAATATATAAATGCAGCTTTCCCAGCAAGTTCATCTGTATTTTTAATTCGAAGCATTTTAATTGTGGTCTCACAAATTTACATTTACAATGAAAATGTCATGAAAGGTTAGTTGCTCAGTCCATTAAAGAATTATTTATATATTCAATAACTAACAACCTAACAGCAAAACTCAGATAAACTGAATTTGAAATTAAAATTGACTAAATGCGCAATCTTGGGGTGTCTCATCATTGGTTAACACATTTAAATTTGTCTCTCATTATCACCAGAACCCCATAACAGCTGCAAAATCCCACTCAAATAAAAAGTGGAAGTATAGTATATAGGTGTATGTGTCTGTGCCTGGCCATAAAGACAGATAATAACAGCTGGGTTATTCTGCAAGCCAATGAAGGGGAAAGACAGAGTGTTTAAATATCCCATTATTCAACAGGCTAATATTAATTATTAATAATACTTAGATTTATGTGGCTCCTTTTCATGTATGGAGTGTCTCAAAGTGCTTTACTCAGTGAATTATTTTTTAAAAGTGCAGTGGCTTATGTATGCAAACAAACTGCGGCAAAAATAGTTCACAAAGTATTCGCAATAAGAAACCAAAATGCTCAGTCTTTCTGTAATATTATTCATATACATATATGTATTCATCAATGCACGTATGAGTGATTTTCCCAAGTGCTTTGGGGATAGATCTAAGTGTTTACATTTAAAGCTGGTATTATCTTTTTTTGTTGCCCTAAGTAGACCTAATTCAAAACTATCAAAGAAAAAAATCCCTTCTCTAAACATAACCTAGCTTCCTTACATTATTCAAAGTAGTTTTTGACATCTTTCAAACATGGTATGCCATTCTAATGGCTTATATAACTGGCAATCCTATTTAACATTATTTAAACTTACAACTGCACAATAAGCAGCTTTTACATAATCTTTTGATACTATATATATGTAGTATATCAGTTTTAGTGTGAAATTAAATTATCTTTATTAACATTCTCTGTTTACACCACGTAACAACATCATAAACCTGTTCTTTGTAAGCGTGGTCGTTAGTTTTCACAAACTGCCCACAGGATTATTTAAAAGCTATCATGGAGATATTTTTTACATAGTCAATAACTCAACATAAATTAAAGGTCTTTCCCTGTTTAATTTTCAAATATGCCTAGACTGCTACTAAAAATTGGGGGACGCAGGGTGGGTGGGAGAATGTCGAAGGTAGAAGTTACTGTTTGCTATGTTATTGAATGAGCACTCATCTCTCTGCTATTTTAATGTAGGTGTTAACAACAACAACTTGCAGTAATATAGTGCCTTTAATGTAGTAAAACATCCCAAGTTGCTTTACAGGCGCATAAAGAAAGAAAGACTTGCATTTATATTGTGCCTTTTACGACCTCGGGATGTCTCAAGGACGTTCCAGAAGATGTAATCAGATCAAATCAACACTAAACCAAAGAAGGGGATATTAGGGCAGGTGAGCAATCGCTTGGTTGAAGAGGGATATTTTAAGCATTCTTAAAGGAGGAGAGAGAGGTAGAGGGAAGTGGAGGTTTGCGGAGAGAATTCCAGAGCTCAGGCACTAGATGGCTGAAGGCATGGCAATCTGTTTAAAATCCATGGGCAAAAGCCCCCTTTAAATAGTAAAAAGAAAACCAGTATGAGCACATTAAGCATTCATAGTACTAATATCACTAATAATAACTTCCACCCTAATTTTTTTTAAAGATTGTGTGCACTGCAAAACAAGGGAAAATAATAGAATGTCTAGCTATTGTCTCTTTCTTCAGGTAGTCCATAAACATTTATATTTCTACAATACAATTCCCTTTCTTCCAAAGCTGATGTTGAATAACAATGTAGTGTAAATGTACAAGTTAAACTACATCCCACAGTGAACAACAAGAAATGTATTGCACACTCAATGTGCCACGGTGCTAACTTTGTAATAAACTAACGCTGTCATTCTGAATTTAGTAATGTGGTTTAGACACGTTGCTAAAGCCCTTTGAAAGGTTATACTTTCTCTGTTGTCTAACTGTAATGAAAGGTCCTTACTAAAGCACCATATGACAAATGAAGTCACATCTTGAATTTATGATGTGGAACTGAATTAACTCTACACCTGCACTTAAAGAGATGAAGTATAGGCTGCAATCATACGAAGATTTATTGACTGATTACAAATCTTTTAGCTAATTGATGCTACACTGAACTACTAGTAACAAACTGTAAAATTATTGTATTTTGTCTTAATGTTATGTGACAATCTTTTGGAAACATTGATTTTTCAATTCTTTATATTTGTCCCAAAATTGAAAAGAGCGCACATTTGTAATATGTTCAGTTGGTCTCCGAGAATATAGCTGTTCACAAAACATTCTTATTTTTCCTTCTTACTGTATTGTGATCGTTCCCTTCATTGTTTCTGCTTTATTTCTTTCTATCTCTCAGCATTCTTTCCCTTCCTTTAATGCTAAACAAAAAGAGAAAATATGCTTTGCTCCTTTTATTTTAAAACTTTCTTCTTATAGGATCATTTCCTCTCATTTCAAACGTATTTTATTTTGATGCCTATATTACAGCTGTTGGCTTTTAACGTTTTATACACTTCATGGTACTCTTAAGGACACTTGACTGACAGCAGTGGTATTTTTCACTACATTTCACAAATAATGTAAGATCAGAACTTTCATTGTCTTTAAAGTGTCCTATAAATAGCAATATATTTCACATCACAGAATCTCTCCAATGTTCTGTAATATTCAGATTTTTTCCTCTCAGAATGCCATTTGTGAAGCATCACCTGATAGAAAACCTGCAAATAGTTCAGAAAATAAAGGAAGGCTTTGTTTTTTTTTTAAAAGGATAAATGATCCAGCATCCTGATCACACATCCAAGTAATCCTGATCGACAAATTAACATTCCTTGCAGAAATGCTGCAAGAGGCCAAAGTGGGTATCAACCATCACACAGATATTAATGTTCAAATTTTTATGACACGGCTTTCTGCTATTACAATGAATGCTGCAGGAGTTTTTATTTACCTGACGTTGCCAGACGGGTGGAGTTGCCCTGGACTTACTGCACCTCATGGAGACCAGACAAGCCTTTAAAACCATTTAATAGAGGAGCCCAAAGGCACATGCTTCATTCCGTGGTTGCAGGTTTCAGTCTCAGAGAGGGCAGCACTTTTAACTGTGTACCAGTACTGGCATTGTAACAGCATTGGCAGTTGTCATTTAGGGCCGCATTGGAGATAAGAATGGGAGTAGGGGGAATAGAGCACACACTTTGTCCTCCTGCCCTTGGCTCTATTGCTGGTTAGTTCATTGAATGGGCGAAACTGCCCATTTTTGTCACAGTCCTGGCTAAAGAGGTGTGACATGAATGTGAACTACATGAAAGGAAGGCAATATGAAAAGGAGAAAATGGGTTTAAAAATAAATAAATAAAAGAACTATCATCTGGTTCAGGAAGCAATCTGAAAATACCTTGCTGCATTAATAAACTGACACACAATATCCCAATAACATCAAATTTAAAAAAACTAGTCTGTAATGTTTCTATGTACCATTGTCACAGTTTAACATAAATTTTTAAGAGCAATAAACGGAAAATTCTCCAGAAAATATTGTGCCTCGTTGTGTGAAGATATTGTTGCTGCAGAGAAATCTATGGTTTTTTTGTGCCTACCTTGCGGGTAGTAAGTCAGGGGAGGTCTCAATCACTTACACTGTTTAATTATTCCACAGCAGAAAAAAGCTCTCTCTAAAGGCATCTACAGGCAATTAGAATAATCATTCATGATAGCATCTAGAGCGAGTCTTTGGGCTGCTGTTTTGAGAGTCAGGATTTTTGTTGGTGACCTACGACTAAAGGCAAAGGTTTGTTGAAATATTAGTTTAATAAGAGATGAGAATGATATTAGGAATATGAGTCTGTGTTATTTATTATTAATTTTTGTTTTGATTTACAGGAGCTGCTAGAAAAAAAAACAAGGCCGTGCCGAATGGCAATATCTGCCTGGAGATTTCCCCTCACCGTATTCTGAGTTCCTTGATTTAACATGGATCATGTTAACATCGAAATAAATAATCCATATATGGGCCAGCCTTAAATTATAAATAATATGGGTTTTGTGGCTGCGATGTTTCAAAGCAAAACATAAAAATCCTTAAAGTTGCATGAAAAAAAATGACAGAAGTGCTGCACTGGAATAAATGTGAAAAACAACCCATTTTTAATGCGTTTTTTCAGGCTGTTGCCGCAGTTTTTTTTTTAAACAAGATATGGCTTTCAATCTCTAAATTAGGGGACATTGAATAAATTTGCATGTACTTAAGAAAAGGCCAGTTTTTCTACGCTTGGTACTGTGCCTGATCAACCAGCCAGGGGTGGCAGCTCAGTCTATAGGAGGCCTGAAGTGCAAATGTCAGCCAAGGTAAGGGCTCAAACTCGGTCTCTAATTATTTTTAATCCTTCGCTATACACCATTAGAAAATGATAATTCTGGTGGGAATTGAAAAGCAAGAGTTTCCTCACCTTAGTAATGCTTTATGTACATGTACAATTTTATAAATCTGTATACAAATATTAATAGCAATTTATTGACTTAATAGTGTTTTAAATTCTGAGGGTTTTTGATATGACTACATTGGGGAGAAACTGCTTCTACTGGCAGGAGGATCCATAAACAGAGGACACAGATTTAAGTAATTGGAAAGATGAAAGTTTTTTTTTTTAAACACAACAACTTATGATGATCTGGGATGCACTGCCTGAAAGGGTGGTGGAAACAGATTCAATAGTAGCTTTAAAACGGAATTGAATAAATACTTAAAAAGGAATAATTTGAAGGGCAATAGGGAAAGAGGGGGTGGGGATGGTGGTTGGGACTAACTGGATAGCTCTTTTAAAGAGCCAGTATAACCACGAGGGGCATAATGGCTGTATGGTACTATGATTCTATAATAATCGTTTGACTTCAGTAGGATTAGTGTTGATACAATGTGACATTCACAGTTCATTAGTTGTGGGTGAGGCTGATAGATTCTGTTAGGATATCTGGTCCAAACATGGCCTTGCACTCAATCATACGTTTTTGCCAAAAAAAAAGCTCACCTCCCTTCCACGTTGTAAATGGCCAAACGCAAAACAGATGAAAAGCCAGGAAGCTCAATAACAATACCCCAGTCAAAGGCCACACTCATCAGCTCCCAGTTAACAGTATGGAGATCACCATAAGCCAACCAGGTAATGTGGTGATAGTGCACAAGCACAATGATTGCATCAATTCTCAGGACATAATTGTTTCAGTTGCTCCCCCAGAAAATGACATTACAAATAATGTTGAGTTCACAGCCAGGTGAACTGAATGCCACTTCTCATTCTTATATTCCTGTCCACCCTGCCCTGTAATATTGAAATACTATTGATATGCTCCAATTAACTGCAGAATAGCAACTAATCAGGAAGTGCAACAGACCACCTGGAAAGTCAATTATCCCCTCATTGACCCTCTTACCATGCCACTCACTTTCCCAAGCAGCTTTTGCTCTCATTGGGAGAACATTTTGACAAAAAAAATGAAACAAAGCTTGATAGCATGATAGCAAAGCAATAACATGCAGCAGGAATGTGTTGCTACTGTCAGTTTAAGGTACACCATTAGAAAGCAGGTGACTAACAAATTATTGTATTAATGTCAGACAGATAAAAGATGAGCATGTCAGCCGCACGTGAGGTGGCAAATACTCAACGCAATGAGCAACTATTAACAATTCAACTATGTGCGGTACTTCGTGGCTCGTGCTTGTCTCAGTGTTAACTCTTGTACACAATGTATATCTATGTTGTGAGCTGAGCTGTGTTTGAGAGTCAGAGTCAGAGATCAGGACAGAGATAAAGGCTGCATCAGTGATAGAGGACATGTGAACTAAGAGCTGCGGAAGCTGTTTTGGCGATGAAGGAATCCTTACTCATTCTTCTGATGCCCCAGATGGTATATTTTCATCAAATAGATATCACCCCCTCCTGTACAAGTGGTATATGCTATATCTAATGTTAAGAACATGCCAATGTGACTGTTTACATTCTGTATCCTGTTCATATTTCAGTCCCAGGTAGAACAGGATCTGATCTTTGTTCTGCTCCTTTTTATGTGCTGTAATCTGCAAATTCCTTCAATTCTGATCTGAGTCCGCACCTTAAATGTTAGTGTGTTCTCACTACTGCCGCTGACTGACCTGCTGAGTATTTCCAGCATTTTCCATTTTTGTTTGATTTCCAGCATCTGCAGTATTTTGGTTTTATTTGTACTGTATATTCATCTCAGTCATAATCATAGAACAGCTACAGCACAGAAGGCGGCCATTCAGCCTGTCACGTCTGTGCCTGCTCTCTGCAAGAGCAACTCAACTATCATATTATTACATCAGCACAATACCAGTTAAAATAGTTTTACAAAATTGCAGAGATTTACTTTTCTTTCCTTGTGATTGTATTGAAAAGTGATCTGCAGCATTCCAAAGGTTAAAATGATTTCACTGGGCAAGATTCAGTTTCATGCGAACTGCTCGAAGGAAAACTAGTAAAGATTTTTGAGGTTGCTGCTACCTAACTCATCTTTTATTTAATATTTCCAATGGAAGTTCATCGACCGAAGTGTTCACTATGTTTATGTCTCCACAGATGCTGCCTAACCTGTTGAGTATTTCCAGCATTTTCTGACCTTATTTTCTTTAATATTGTTCACATAGCTTCAGTTTAAAAAATAATCTGTAAAATTATTTGTTTAAAATACAAGTCTCCATTTTCTCATTCGCAAGATGCCAATCTACAAATTCTTGCTGCTAAGTAGAGTGAAATCTGTTATCTACCTATTTAATATCTACATGTGGAATATCTTTATTTAGCTTCTTCATGGGTATTTTACAGAAGGGCGAATGATCTTCTTCTTTCTTTTGGTCTCCTTATCTCGAGAGATAATGGATACGCGCATGGAGGTGGTCAGTGGTGTGTGAAGCAACGCCTGGAGTGGCTATAAAGGCCAATTCTGGAGTGACAGGCTCTTCCACAGGTGCTGCAGAGAAATTTGTTTGTCGGGGCTGTTGCAGAGTTGGCTGTCCCCTTGCGCCTCTATCTTTTTTCCTGCCAACTACTAAGTCTCTTCGACTCGCCACATTTTAGCCCCGTCTTTATGGCTGCCCGCCAGCTCTGGCGAATGCTGGCAACTGACTCCCACGACTTGTGATCAATGTCACAGGATTTCATGTCGCGTTTGCAGACGTCTTTAAAGCGGAGACATGGACGGCCGGTGGGTCTGATACCAGTGGCGAGCTCGCTGTACAATGTGTCTTTGGGGATCCTGCCATCTTCCATGCGGCTCACATGGCCAAGCCATCTCAAGCGCCGCTGACTCAGTAGTGTGTACAAGCTGGGGATGTTGGCCGCCTCGAGGACTTCTGTGTTGGAGATACGGTCCTGCCACCTGATGCCAAGTATTCTCCGGAGGCAGCGAAGATGGAATGAATTGAGACGTCGCTCTTGGCTGACATACGTTGTCCAGGCCTCGCTGCCATAGAGCAAGGTACTGAGGACACAGGCCTGATACACTCGGACTTTTGTGTTCCGTGTCAGTGCGCCATTTTCCCACACTCTCTTGGCCAGTCTGGACATAGCAGTGGAAGCCTTTCCCATGCGTTTGTTGATTTCTGCATCTAGAGACAGGTTACTGGTGATAGTTGAGCCTAGGTAGGTGAACTCTTGAACCACTTCCAGAGCGTGGTTGCCAATATTGATGGATGGAGCATTTCTGACGTCCTGCCCCATGATGTTCGTTTTCTTGAGGCTGATGGTTAGGCCAAATTCATTGCAGGCAGCCGCAAACCTGTCGATGAGACTCTGCAGGCACTCTTCAGTGTGAGATGTTAAAGCAGCATCGTCAGCAAAGAGGAGTTCCCTGACGAGGACTTTCCATACTTTGGACTTCGCTCTTAGACGGGCAAGATTGAACAACCTGCCCCCTGATTTTGTGTGGAGGAAAATTCCTTCTTCAGAGGACTTGAACGCATGTGAAAGCAGCAGGGAGAAGAAAATCCCAAAAAGTGTGGGTGCGAGAACACAGCCCTGTTTCACGCCACTCAGGATAGGAAAGGGCTCTGATGAGGAGCCACCATGTTGAATTGTGCCTTTCATATTGTCATGGAATGAGGTGATGATACTTAGTAGCTTTGGTGGACATCCAATCTTTTCTAGTAGTCTGAAGAGACCACGTCTGCTGACGAGGTCAAAGGCTTTGGTGAGATCAATGAAAGCAATGTAGAAGGGCATCTGTTGTTCACGGCATTTCTCCTGTATCTGACGAAGGGAGAACAGCATGTCAACGGTCGATCTCTCCGCACGAAAGCCACACTGTGCCTCAGGGTAGACGCGCTCGGCCAGCTTCTGGAGCCTGTTCAGAGCGACTCGAGCAAAGAATTTCCCCACTATGCTGAGCAGGGAGATTCCACGGTAGTTGTTGCAGTCACCGCGGTCACCTTTGTTTTTATAGAGGGTGATGATATTGGCATCGCGCATGTCCTGGGGTACTGCTCCCTCGTCCCAGCACAGGCATAGCAGTTCATGTAGTGCTGAGAGTATAGCAGGCTTGGCACTCTTGATTATTTCAGGGGTAATGCTGTCCTTCCCAGGGGCTTTTCCGCTGGCTAGAGAATCAATGGCATCACTGAGTTCCGATTTGGTTGGCTGTATGTCCAGCTCATCCATGACTGGTAGAGGCTGGGCTGCATTGAGGGCAGTCTCAGTGACAGCATTCTCCCTTGAGTACAGTTCTAGGTAGTGCTCAACCCAGCGGTCCATTTGTTTGTGTTGGTCAGTGATTATGTCCCCTGATTTAGATTTGAGGGGGGCGATCTTCTTGACGGTTGGCCCAAGAGATAAACATAACAAAAGCTCATGAAACTTTAAGAAGAGTTGCAGCACAAAATAATGGAATTGGTGAAATGCAGCTGCAATATAGAGGCTGAATGAAATGTTTACAACTGCACGATTGAGAATGGATTCTGAAAAGAAAGTACTTCTTCAGCCTCTTTAAATTTGATCACAGGTTGAAATGGTTCAAAATGAAATTGCAAACTTTAGAAATGGAGAATTCAATTCATAATTTATCAGTACACACATTTTACATAACATCAAGTTCCAGATGTATAAGCAGCATTTTCTGTGCATAACCACAGACAACACCTCCTTGAATCTTATTTATCTTAAAAATGCAGGTTCTGAGTTATGAGATTTATTGCACATTAAAATTACCAGATGAAACTGATATTTTCTGTCCATGCATCATTGTAATTTTTGCTGCTTAACTACATTTCGATTTGTAAATCCAGCATAGATTGGCTTTGGGATTTCACGTGCTCTGCTAGATTCCTGACAGTCATGTCTTTTTGCCATCTGTATCACATTTGGGAGACTTTCCTATGTGGGCGAGACTACAGTTCCTGTCTTTCCCCCTCTTCCTTACTTAACACCAAAGTTATTTGAACATAACATACTCAGTCTATTTATTTTCTTGCCTCACAGTATTACGTGTGTCATTAGATATCTGTGAAAGGTGTTGCATATATGGACTCTGGTACTATAATATTGCAGCAATACAGCATTTGAGAAACCCTTGTCAGGACACAGCCTAGAATTATACATAGTACCAAAAATCTGTCCTTGATTAACCTGCTTTTGTTTCCTGCCCCTTCCCTTCAGTTTTCTCAGACCAGTTGGTCTGCTCTGCACTTGTGATTGCAATCTGCTGTAGCGGTCAGTGTTAATGTGTATCCGTAATGAACAGTATAATTTTGCTTGGCACAGCTGGATATTTGTATGCGTGCATATATCTGTGCATGTGTGTATGTGCGTGTGTGTATATGTATGCATGTGTGTATGTGCTTGTGCATACAGGCAGGATTTTGGTGCCCAAATGGCGCAGGAACTGAAGCAGGCGGGCACGTAATTTCATGATGCTGGCCATTGTGTTGGTTTCCCATTGCCATTCTGACAGTCAACAATTTTGCTCAGGGGTGGAAAGCAGGCCTTGGCAACACCAATGGTATCAGAGACAGATCCCGATTTGGATCAATGTCCAATTAAGCTGGTTAACGAGCTTGTCAGCTTGTTAAGGCCCAGTTTGCAATTTTTGTGGGAAGGCACAGGGTCCACACTGGATCTCGAACAGTCCACGAAGAAGGAGGCGGCAACAGCAGCAACACAGCCACGAGTCATGGCCACACTATTCAATGATGTGGGCTCATAAAAGGGGCACTCATCCATTGGCACACAGTTGCTATTGGGTGAGGAAAGTTAGCGGAGCAAGTGGTCTGTTGTGCGCTCGGTTTGTTGAGGGGGTTGTGAACCACCAGGGATCATGGGGCCATCAGTGTTGTGGGAGAGTGGGGAGAGTAAGTAAGTATTGTGAGTGCAGCTAACTGCAGACAAGGTCGCAACTGGACATGGAATTAAGGTATACAGAGATAGGGACAAGTAGCGATGAGGATCAACATCCACGGGGTAGGTACAGAGCCCTGGGCATGAGGAGGGCAGAGAAGAGGAATGATGGGCAGGAAGGCAATAGAGGCCGTACCCTAAGCATTGAGTGTACCGCCGAAGAAGAAGCTACCTGGACCTGTCAGAGAATCAGTGCCGCAGGAGAATGCGTCTTCCTAGGCAGATGGTATCAGAGACTTGTACCCTTGATGAGGAAGACCTCAGACCTCGCAGTACTGCTGGCCATGCCCTGCCACGAGCCACTAAAAGTTGCTGTGGCCCTGAACAACTTCAGCTCTGGCTCCTTCCAAGGATCAGCAGCAGACCATAGTAGCAAATCACAAATGGTAACACACAAGTGGCATCTCGCAGGTCACCGATGCACAGTTCATGAGTGGCGGGCAGTTCATACAATTTCAAACAGATGGGGCCTTGCAGGCACAAAGCCTCCATCACTGGATTCCTGCAGGTGCAGGGCATTATTGATTGCACCCATGTGTCCATCAAGGCAATGAGTGAGCGGTCAGTGAGATTCATCAACTGGAAGGACTTGCTAAATGTTCAGCTAGTCCGCGACCACAATAAGAGCTTTATGAATGTGTGTGCTTGCTATCCTGGCAGCTGCAATAAGGCCTTCATCCTCCAGCAGTCCAGGATGCCGCAGTTCTTCATGTCATCACTGAAACTCTGTGGATGCCTTCTAGGGTACAAGGGAGAGATGGCTACTCACCCCGTTACATCATCCCGAGACAGAGGCACAGAGGTGCTACTACTGAAGCCTTCTGCTCACAAGGATGACCTTTGAGCAGGTCATCGGGCTTTTGAAGATGCAGTTTTGGTACCTAGACTGGTTGGATGGCGCCCTTCAGTACACTGCTGCAAACGGTCTTGCATATTGTGGTGGTCTGCTGCAAAGTACATAACATGTCTGTCCAGACAAGTGTGGACCTTGATCAAGGTGAAGTGCTGGATTGACAGTTAGGGGAGAGGCCGAGGTCGAGGAGGACGAGGACGAGATGCAGAGCAGAATGGTGCCCATGCTGTGCAGGGAGGTGACTGGGGCTTACTCAGGAGTCAAAGCTCTCATCAGGATGGTGTGAACGCCAGGGCACATTTGATCCAGACATGTTTCACCTAAGCCATACTCATCCAGCAGCACTGCATGCTCTGGGGCTCACTTTGCTCTGCCTGTGAGAACACATTCATTAATCACACAGCCTTGAATAGTTCCAATCTTACTGACAACGCATAGTACACATCTCTCCAATGGTCTCAGTATCCCCATTCAAAAACCACTGCTTCCCTTGACTTTATTTACTATGTTTCTATGTTTATCCCTCTTCTCCAGTCCTGCAATTGAAGAATGGAAGCTTACACATCTGGAATCAGGGCTCAACATCTTCAGTGTTATTAGTAAATGACAATGTGCACATTCACAAATAAAATTAACCCAAGTGAGCTACTCAGTGTAATGACCGACGCGTTGGCCTTAGCTCTCGACCACTTCTACACAGTGCTTTCCTTGTGGCTTTGGATGAGGTGGAGGCAGCCTGCTCGCGTGTGCCTGCTTGCAGTTGAAATGCCCGTGGCAGTCGTCCTCATCGTGGAAGTGCCAGTGGGGGGCAACTCCAGAAGCTGCTGCATCAGCATCAATGCTGGGGCAGGATCTGTCACAGGGACCTGCTGCATAGATGGTCCCTCAGTCAGAGGGGCCAAAGAAGATGATGATGATGGCACCCTATGAGGGTGGCACTCTCATCCTCTTGGTGACTCTTATATTATTTGTAAATTTATGATCTGCTCATTAAAATAAATGTCCCCTAAGAAATACAAATGCAACTTCCTTGGCAAGTCGAGAGGTAGTTTGTCATAACTCGGTCACATCTCGTCCACCATCTGCTATTTTCAGAAGTTAATTGTTGCAAGGAACACAAAGTAACACCAAAATGGTTTAAAACTGTTTCAATGTTGTTATGAAAGTCCTTCCATTTTTAAATATTTTTGAGAACACGTGTTTAAAAATTGTGGAAATTGGTTCATTTGAAAGACTGAAGAGATTCCATAGATGCTGGACTTTGGGTTTTGTTGCTAAAAGGTCACTGGGAGGACTTGAGATTTTGTTTAAAAACAAACCCTTACTGGATGTCACATGCGTTAAGCAGGAGCCTTGGTGTCTAGGGGAGTTGTTTACAGAGAAGTGACATGTCAAGATTTATGGTTGTCAAGAGTTGGTTTCATGTTGAATATTGTTTTGGTTCAGTTGGGGGTCAGCCTGCTAAGAGAGAAGCCATCAGCTCATCCTTTTCCACCTCTGAGAAACCCTGAGAATCCAACGGGTGGACTGGAGAAATTGATGCCGCATTTCTCCTGACAAGCCTGCCAGACTAATCTTTGAAATCGCCTGAAGAGAACAGCTCCAAAAAGATCCGAGTGACAGCCGTCTACGAGTATCTGGACGCCAGACTAAAAGGGTCAGTGGAGAATATCGCATATTTGATCCTTTTTTCCTTCAAGACATAACAAGTATTTGGCCAAAGTTTTTTTTTGTCTTTTTGTAAAGTGATCTCCGCAGAGAAAACTTTTTTTTTCTTTAACCGTGTCTGAAGGGGGCTAATTTAGAAGGGAACTTTCAAATTTCAACCTGTGTGTTAATGTTTTGCCTCTTTACTGAATAAGTCTTGTTTTATAATAAATGAATAATTTTGTAGTTTATTAAAGAAACCTGGTTGGTGGATTTTATTCTGAAATAAAAAGTAGAGTATATAATTGGCCGTATTGGTAACTGGGTAAAACATTTAAATATATGTTGTGACCCGTGGAGAAGTGGAATTAGAGAAAGACAGTGCACTCCTCCTGTCTCGGTTGTAACGATGTCTCCTGAATTATCTACATGCATACAAGAAGATACAAACCAGACAGGAGACAATTTCTGCACAGAGTGGCTGCCAGCATATAATTTGTTAGAATAATATAAAAGAGGAGAAAAGAATATCCTGTGGGCAAAATCCATCACCAAAGAGTAACACAACCAGTCCAGGACATTGCCTGAATACTGCTTGTATGAGAAGACAATAGGCAACGTGTGTGCAGAGAGTCTTAGTTTTAGTTTTTTTAGATACAGCACTGAAACAGGCCCTTCGGCCCACTGAGTCTGTGCCGACCATTAGCCACCCATATTATACTAATCCTACACTAATTCCATATTCCTACCACATCCCCACCTGTCGCTATATTTCCCTACCACCTACCTACACTAGGGGCAATTTATAATGGCCAATTAACCTATCAACCAGCAAGTCTTTGGCATGTGGGAGGAAACTGGAGCACCCAGAGGAAACCCACACAGACACAGGGAGAACTTGCAAACTCCACACAGGCAGTACCCAGAATTGAACCCGGGTCGCTGGAGCTGTGAGGTTGCGGTGCTAACCACTGCGCCACTGTGCCGCCTGGGGAGAAAGTCTTGCAGAGGGAGGCATACTCTGTTGCACTCATGTTTTACCATGGTGGCAGTTTTCAAATACAAACTGGTGATGTACCTTAAAGGCCGGCTACCTGACCTGAACCCGATGGGACCCGATGGATCAGGTTGTACTTACAGGTCCGGCATTTAGGCTCGGGTCGGGTCGGGTCGAACACACTCTATCACAAGTAAGTGGCTCCACTGTTAATTTAATTTTTGGACTAGAAAGGTGGTTTTGTTACAGTTATTTAAGCTTGTGCAAATCAGCAACAGTGAAAAACAGAAGGTAGGTTAACTGATAGTCGGGTTGGGTCGGATCAGGCGCAGGAAAAAATGGAAGGACTCGGTCCGGGTCGGGCTCAGATCGGATGTGGTTCTGTCAGGCGTGGGTCGGGTTTTCTATTTGCAGACCTGAGCAGGCCTTTAATGTACCTGCGGTGTGTCAACCTTCATGTCAGTCAGGTTACTGTTGCATCGGTCAGGAGAGCAGCCTATTACATCTGCTCTCCAAGGTCCCAGATGCAGCAGCAGGTCACGCAAAGGCTTTTGCGCATTGAATTGATCCATGAATGTCATAGAAACAATAGATTTTGTGAATTTACACACACCTTAAAACCTTGACAGAGTGAAACATTTACTGGAGCTGAAGAAGTTAACTCCTCAGAGGCATCCAAACTCCTGCACGATGTTAAGCACTGCATCATGAAGAGTGTTTCAAAGTTCCCTGAGTCTTGAAATAGTTGAATATTGATTTGACTGGTGATTCCAGGGAAGCATGGTCAGAGGAGGTACATTGTGCTTCCAGCTCCTAGCATTTCTGCACTGGCCATTTACAATCAGATATCTCAAGAAGAGTCAGTGTCCAACTCCTGAGTGTTAACTGTTTGAGAATTTTCCTTCCTAAATTACTGAGGTCCTTTGGCTGTTGTAAAAAGAAAGACTTGCAGTTATCCAGCAGCTTTTCCGACCTCAGGACTTCCTAAAGTACTTTACAGCAAATGAAGTGTACATGTAGGACACGTGAAATTAACATCTTAAAAATCTAAAGGAAGACTTGAATTTATTTAGTGCCTTTTACATCTTCAGGATTCCCCAAAACACTTCATGGTCAGTGAATTATTTTTGAAGTGCAGTCACTGTTGTTATGTAGCCAGTTGCAGCAGCCAGTTTGTGTCCAGCCAGGTCCCACAATCAGTAATGAGATGACTTTTCCCTTCCTTTCCTGGACTTTTCTATCTCCATTTCCGGGGATAGTCTATCCACCAATATTCGCTATAAGTCCACTCACTCGCACAGCTACCTCGACTACACTTCCTGACAGCCCACTTCCTGTAAAGGCTCTGTTCCATTCTCCCAGTTTCTCCACTTCCTCCACATCTGTTCCGATAATGCAACTTCCATACTAGCATTTCCGATATGTCCTCCTTTTCCTCAACCGAGGTCTCCTCACCTCACCATGATGGACAGGGCCCGCGACTGTGTCTGTTCCATTTTTGCACTTCTGCTCTCACCCATTCCCCTCCCTCCCAGAACCATGATAGGGTTTTCCTTGTTCTCACTTTCCACCCACAAAAGCCTCCATATTCAGTGGATCATCCTCAGCCATTTCTGCCATCTCCAGTGTGATGCCATCACTGAACACATCTTCCCTTCCCTATTCACCATTCTGAAGGGACCGTTCCCTCCATGACAGCCTGGTCCACTCCTCAATCATCCCCAACCATTCCCCTGGCACCTTTCCATGCAAGCACAGGAGATGAAACACCTGCCCTTTTACCTCCTCCCTTCTCACCGTCCAAGGCCCCAAACACTCATTCCAGGTGAAACAGCGATTTACTTGTACTTCTTTCAATTTAGTATACTGTAATCACTACTCAGAATGTGGTCTCCTCTACATTGGGGAGACCAAACATAGATTGAATGACCACTTTGCAGAACACCTTCATTCAGACCGCAAGTGGGTCCCTGAGCTTCCAGTCGTCTGACATTTTAATTCAACGCCTTGCTCTGACCTTTCCGTCCTTGGCCTCCTGCAGTGTTCCAATGAAGCTCAACGTGAGCTCGAGGAACTGCACCTCATCTTGCGATTAGGTAATTTACAGCCTCTGCACTTAACATTGAGTTCAACAATTTCAGATCATAACCTCTGCAGTATACCTTTAATAAAAAAAGGAAAATTCTGAAAATGCTAGAAATCTAAAATAAAAGCAGATAATGTTGGAAATACTTAGCAGGTCACACAGCATCTGTGGAGAGAAAAACAGAGTTAATGTTGCTGGTCATTTTGTTTCCTTTTCCTTTGCTAGTTTTGATTTTTCTCTCTTATTTTTCTTTTCTTTGCTTTTGGATGGCAGCTGTTCATCATTTTGCCATTCACATGTCCTCTAGACACACATTTTGTTTCTTTACTTCTCTCATTACCACTCCCATTGGCCATGCGCCATCAACCCTTTTGTTGTTTAATCTCTCCTGCCCTTCACCCTATTAGAGGCCATCCATTTTGTTCTTTTCCTTCCCTCTCCCCTTTCACTTGCTAACAACCCATTACATCTCTAACCTTTCCCAGTTCTGATAAAAGGCCACAGACCTGAAACGTTAACTCTGTTTCTCTCTTCACAGATGCTGTCTGACCTGTGGAGTATTTCCAGTATTATCTGTTTTTATTTCAGATTTCCAGCATCCGTATTATTTTGCTTTTGTATTAAAGGCAGATATGCTGCAAGGGTTAGTGTATTTCAATAGTTTGATATGTGACTGTGCCTGAGATAGTTTAGAATTCAGTAGGAAAAATGGTTTCGATTTTAATTCTGATTTAACAAAAAATAGATATTTTTCCCATTTGATGCAGGACATAAACTCTGGCTCTGATTTGAACACCGGGCCAGTTTTCAGTGGGTGATCAGAGGTTCAGGCAGGTTGTGGCAGAAAAATCACATGACCCAGAGGCTGCCTGCCTATAAATAAAGTGGTGGGACCGACAGCCAGGGCCATCACACAGGGCTCTCGCGATTGGGAAGAGCAAGTACACAACAGGGGAGGCATAAGTTTTCCTTGAGGAAAATAAAACCAAAAGTTAAATGCATACCGTTTTGGGCCTCTTCGGGTTCTGAGCCACTTCACCACAGGATTGGCCTGACCGGAACCTCACTGCAGCTTCCCAGGCAGCCAGTCGAGTTAAAATTGCATTCAGGTCCTCATGACATCATCAGACTCCACATGTGAAAAAGGACCCCACCAGCTTTGGGCAGGTGTCTTTGCTGCCTGCTTAGGACAGAAAGTTAAACTTGGTAATGGTTAACTCCCAATGGCTCCAAGGTGCATAAGTAACCTGGGCAATTTTAACTGACTACCCTACTTTTCTCCCAGATTGGTAGGGTTAAAATTGGCATTTATCATTATTTTGTCACTTATAATTGCTAAATTACCAAAGGTTTAGGCATGTATTCCCAATAAATAGATAGGGAGCTCAAATGTGCTACTAAAGAACACTAGGTCCTTGGACTCATTCCTCCCTCCTAAAATACCATTCCCAATAAAGTGGATGCCTACATTAACTCAATACAAACCCTTTACATGGAGCACTTGAACCCACCATGCAGATAGATTATTAATCAAAAACATGAATTAAGTTGAACTTTCTTACACTTCAAATCTGGGTTGTGGTAGGAAGGAGTTCCAGCACTGAATTCTAGAAGTTCTGGCACTGAACTTGGCTGATTTTCCAGGGTCATCATTGAGACAGCCACTACAGTCTCTGTCAGGGAGTCCAGTTGGTGGGCATAGCCACTTAAGACAGGCTAAAACCCTTTCATTTTAAAATCTCCTCCCCACACCCCATTTCTGCTGTATTCCCTTGATTATAGAAGATAAGAATACATGGTGATCTAATTGAGGTGGTTACAATGATTAAAGGAATTTACAGGGTAGATAGAAATAAACTATTTCCTCTGGTGGGGGGGTCCAGAACATAGGGACCTAATGTTAAAATTAGAGCTGGCCTGTTCAGAGGTGATGGCGGGAGGCACTTCTTCACACAAAGGGTAGTAGAAATTTTGAACTCTCTCCCCAAAAAGCTGTTGAAGCTTTGAAATGTTCAGAACTGGGATTGATAGATTTTTATTAGGCAAGGTTATTAAGGGTTACAGAACAAAGTTAGAGAGATGAAGTTAAGATACAGATGAGCCATGATCTACCTGAATACTGGAATAGGCTCAAGGTCCTTCCTGTGCTGCTTTTAGCAATGCTTTACACCAGGAATGTGGTTGGGGAACCAGTATAACTCAAATGGAAAATCTAAGCCCATGTCTCCTCATTTTAGCTACCCATAAAAATATATGGTGACAAATCATTAGCTGCAATAAAGTCTCATTACACGATGGCCAACTTTCATCTCCATTATTTTACTGAGCTGACACCAATTGCTCTTAATAATTTTTTAGGAACCGAGCAACTGCAAGGGGTGCAAATCCTGCCAAACCTGGGAACCCGACACCCGGATAATTACCGAGTCCCGACCCTGTGCTGCATCAGCATCGCTCATATGAAGGCAATCTTCAAATGTTAATGCCCTCATTGGGCCAGAGGTGAGCTTGGTGCCTAATTAGTGGCACTGAGCTCAGCGAGGAGCCTGTTGGAGCAGGAGGCTCAAAGGCAGACAACAGTGATGATGGGGCCTGCCGCTGCCTTGCACAAGAAAGGAGGCAGGAACTCAGAGGCCAGAAGCCTCAGCATGCAGCCAATGGCCAAACAGCCAGGCAAATGATACTGCGCCGGATTCCACAGTGAAACGCATGGTGGCAAAAAAATTTCCGGTTTTAAAAAAAAACTTTGCAGCCACCCCCCCCCCCCCCCCCCCCCCCCATTGAATGTGCACTAGAATGTTTGGGTTTGGTGAGTTCTGATTTGTGAAAAGCCTCCTGGCTCTCCTTGGCCCATTAATAAGTCCCTCATGGAGATTAACAGGGCAGTAATTGGAGGCCAGCGGGCTCCCAGTTCACCCTCCCAACCCTCCCAACCCTTCCTTTGAAAACTGCGTCACATTCAGGAGACATTGGGATTCAGTGACGTCCTCTGCAAATACAATTTTCAATGCACACCTGTATCCCTGCTCACCCCCTCCTGCAATTGAAAATTCAGCCCATGATGTCTGATTGCATCTGTGATGGCTCTTTCACTAAGATTTTAAAGTCATAGGGGACAATTTTAACTTAACAACTCACCTGGCAGGAAACTGACGAGATCAGGTATAATGTGGGATTTACAACCCACCCAATAATACTCTCTATTGATATAGATAGAGAATAAAATGGAGACAAAGCCACTGTCCATTCCTGGTAGCTTTTTGTCAATGGGCCCAGATATGTGCAGACTACTAATAATGTTATGAAGGTGCTTTTTTTTTGTTAAAATATTTTTTGAGGAATTCATAGTCAAACTGAATAAATAGATTGGACCAGTTTTTTTCCCAAGAGGTCACGGAAAGAACTAGTTTGGCAACAACGTATACTGGTTGTCACATGACTCATGTTAAAAATAGAACAGAAACCCTGGTAACAGGAAAAATGTGGCAGAGAAGTCAGTGGTGCCCCTTGATTGGACAAGCTTGGCAGCAGCGCGCACCTGAGAGAACAGAAAACTTGAAGGCTTTTGGTTGTACAGCGAGTGTGTTTTACCTTCTGATGTGAGCAGCTGATAAAGTTAGCCTGAAGAAGAAATGAAGGAAGGAGGGAATACCACAAACCAGCTTGCTTTCCAGCATTTCTAGACACCCTGAGAAGTCCACTGTGTCAATTCATCTCATCTCCTGTCTTTGAAGAAAGCCTGCTAAAATAACTCTCCAGGCCACCTGAAAAGAACTATTCTAAAAGATCCTACTGACCTGTCTACGTGTACTCAGAGGATAGACTGTATGCCAGTTTTGGAACAACATATCTCATCTGCTGTTTTCTTCAAAAATGAGCAAGTAATCAGCCCAAGTGTTTTTTTTCTGTCTGTAACAGAGCTCTGAATTTTAAAAATCCCTTTTATTTTTCCAGTTTACAGGTGTATTTATATGTGTGTGTGTGTGTGAGTGTGAGTGGCTAAGGTAAAAAGGGACTTTAAAATTTAACATCTGTGTGTTTATGCTTTACTTCATGACTAGTTAAGACTTGATCTATAATAAACTGATAATTTTGTTGTTCATTAAAGAAACCTGATTAGTGTGTTCTTTTCTGGGGAAAAAAATAGAGTATATGATAGACTCTATCAGTAAGTGGAAAAAATTTAAAAATATATGTTGTGATCTGTGGAGAAGTGGGACTAAATTAAATAGTGCACTCCTCCTGCCTTGATTGTAACAATAGTGAGAGTCAAATCCATCAAATGGTATCTTTATAAGATGCTATTTCACTGTATATTTCAGGTGAAACTATTATAAAATGACATCACAGCGAACCAAAGCTGGTCAAGAAAATAAATATAACCCCTAAATTTAACAAGTCTTTTTGGGACCTGAAATAATATGTGTGTTCCCTTCTCTAGGTTTAATTATTGCCACCGTTTCAGTGCAAGTAGATTTCAGTTTCAGAGGTTGGGCCATTTGAAACAATTTTGAACAGATTTATTTCAGTGTTGTCTACATTATACAAATTCTGACTAATTCCATTCTTTTTGTCAGATCACTGCAAAATATACAAATCGGGGAGATCCGAGACCACATTTTAGAGAAAGCCAACACCAACAATTGAAGCTCAGAGCCCACAGTTCTGGATAATCATTCCAAAAGTCAGTGCTCTACTCATAATGAATCTTCTTTTGGGCCTCCTTATCTCGAGAGACAATGGATACGCGCCTGGAGGTGGTCAGTGGTTTGTGAAGCAGCACTCATAATGAATAATATTGCAGATAAGATGAAACATTCAGCCCAACAGTATCAGCCCATCATCGGGGAATACTCTATCCCCAACCACCAACCACCTCCTCCTAACCCCCAGTTTATAAGAAAATAAACTTTAAAATCTATTCCAAACATAAGGCTTATGAACAAAAGAATCCCAGTTGACTTGATATTTAGAGACGCTTAAATTGGTGCGTTACTTCATTGCGAGCCATTTTATGCAGTATTTATAAGATCAACAGAGAGAAAACAGAGGCCACTGGAGTATTATTTACATTACATCTCCATGGCAACTAAAGTATATACGTAAACCTTACCTTTTACGATTTGACTTCCTGTAGCCTTTCTTTATTAAAGTGTTCATTAAAAATATTTGGAATATTTCAAAACAATATTTTAAAAAATCAGCTTGAAAATTATGCATTTGAGGAGAAGGATTTTGAAAATATCATTCTTACACTTATTACAATGTCCATCAAAAGATCCCATGTTCTGGTCCCAAGCATATCACTAACAAGGTCAGTTCTCAGCTGGGCCATTGGATAGAATTATAGAACCATAGAATGATACAAAGAACAGGCCTCCTTCTCTGTTGTAAGAGCCATTCAATTAGTCCCACTCCCCTGCCTCTGCCCATAGCCCTGCAAAATTTTCTTTTCAAATATTTACCTTTTTTAAAGTACTATTGAACCTACTTCCACCATCCTTTCAGGCAGTGTATTGAAGATGATTAAAAATTCATTACATAACTAAATTTCTCCGGCTCTTTTGGCATTTATCTTAAAGCTGTGTCCTCTGGTGTCTGACCCTTCTGGCACTGGAAACAGTTTCTCCTTAATTACTCCATCAAAACCCTTCATGATTTTGAACACTGCTATCAAATTTCTTAATCTTCTTTTGACCAGCACAAGTTCCATTCACCCTCAGCAGTCTAGGCTGCCACTACACTTCCCTGCAAAAAAAGCACCAAAATAGATCAAAACTCTAACCAGAGTTTATAGGATAAAAACTGGGCCACGTTGCCATAAAAGCCTAAATTTTGGGGAGGAGCATCCTGTGTCCCAAGCATGCCGGAAAAATGCACAATCCGAAATTGGAGCAGGACATTTTTCAGGCGTCTGGAACCACCACCTAAAACAGATATTAGCTCCCTTGTATATGCCAGTGAGGTTCCTGAAACCTGTTTTAGGCCCTTTCGGGAAATTGGCCTGCTCTGAATGAGCAGGCATTGAAAAGGTACGTTGATGTGGATCCAGGAGGAGCAGGAGTGGCTCCTCCCCAATCCACAGCAGTTCTGACTGCCACTGCCAGCTGCGTTTGCCCCCCGACACCACCCCCCAACCCCTTCTGCTGTCCTCCTGCCCTGGGGCTTATTTGAGGGTCAATGTCTCCAAGACAGACAGCCAAAAATTCAATTCTTCAGTTCATAAGCTGCCTTTGGAGGTAAGACAAGTTGCTGTGATTGTTTACATGAAAAGGATTTATATAACTCAATGAGCACTGGAGTTGAAGACAAGTCATTCATGTAATAAGTATTGTGCTCAACAGATTCACATGCATGGGTGCGGGGGTGGGGGCAATCCTTTGCGTCTGCCTTTTTGGCAGTCAGCTTTGTCTGTTGGGAGTGCATCTTGGAAATTCAGGAGTCCTTGGCCCTCGGTTTTCTGATCATCTAGTTCAATGGTCAGAAAATCACAGGCAGTGCTTACCCAAATTTCTGATATATGCTCCCAGGACCTGAGGCTCCCCACTTGGAGCATGGACCTATAAAGTTATATAGTATGGTTTATTTATTACACTGACAGAATCAACTTAGTTGACCTACCACCTTGTAGCTCACCATCAGCCATCTATTCTGTTACATGCAGTTCAATAATTGCTTAAAAATGCTCTTCATGATGTTCATGATAGCATATCTGATTGCTTAGCAGCTGCTTATTACCATAAGAAGCTGAACTGCCTTCAGTGCCATTGTTCTTATGAAACCAAAGGGCCTGTAATATAGCAGTGGCAGACTGAAGACATGAACATATAAATTTAGTCCAATCTGGACTGTTGCAAATTCATCTTGTTTAGTTCATTGCTATTGTTAAAATTCTTGCATATATAGCATGTGTTTGCAGGGTGTGGGAAAGTGGGTGTCATGTTCCAAAGTGACATACATGTAGAATGTCTGTCACAGTTACCCGACTAGCTCAATAACTTCATTCTGTTGCGGCAACCATGCTGATTCACTCTTATGTAGAGAGGGAGCAAATCTCACCAATTACAAACTAGTAGCAAACTGGAGACTTTATCAATCACAAACCACCAACCCATGGGGAGAAAAAGCCATTTAAATCACTCAAATATTTTTCAAAGTTATCCATCAGGAGCCAGCAGCCTTTGCAAAACAAACAAATCAAATGATTCCAACAATGCTTCAGATTTTCTTCAGTTGTCAGGTTGTTTACTCAGCCAGCCAACTACATAGAGGTAAAGCAATATACATCATTACACAACAAATACTCATAAAGTCTCTGGCCGGAATTTTACGCCTCCCCAAAGAGCGGGATGGCGGAGGGGGGTGGGGGAGGGGGAGAGGGGTGGGGGGGCGGTTGGGGGGTGCATAAAATGGAGTGGGAGGCTGGGGGGGCCCTTCCCAACCTGCTCCTTCCTCTGCTGCCATTTAACACAGGGGGAGGCGGCAGCAAAAAAACGGTCCGTCCACCCAGGCCAATCAAGGCCCTTAAGTGGCCTGTTAACAGCCACTTTAGGGCTTCCGCCCGCTGCCACGGACATTTTACCCTTGGAAAGCGTACAGCCCAGGCCTTGGGAAAAGCCGTCTGATAAAAGTAGGTTGCCTTCTGACGGCCTGCGGAGGGTGGGGGTCCCTCCTGTTCCAGCACCATGTGCCTGATGGAGGGCCGTCCCCAATGCCCCAACCACCCCCAATGGCCAACACACCTCCTGCATCCCAATCGACCCCCCTTCCTCGGTAGGGGCTCGACCAATCACCCCCAGTAAGGCCCCAAAAACTCACCTCTTTTCCGGGGATGCCCTTCCTCTTCATCTTGAAGCTGGGTTGTATTCCCAGCAGTGGCCACCACTCATGGTGGCCACTGCTGGGACTAAGAGCTGCTGGCTTGCTGATTGGCCAGCGGCTCCACTAGGTGGGACTTCCTGCCTCAATGAGGTGAAAGTCCCATCTCAGACCAATTAAGGGCCGGGGACCGTAAAATGCGGGCTGGATCCCCAGGCCCGGCAGAGGCAGGATTGCCACTGACTTTTCGGTTAGTGGATGGTTCCCGTCCGACAAAAGTAAAATTCTGGCCTCTGTGTTAACTTGCATCTGCCTTGTGTCTGTCATTTCATCAATGGGATACAAGACAATATGAAATACATAAGAGATCAAAGTCTACAAAAGTCTTTTAAGAGAAAGGTGAGCGAAATAATTGGGAAGAATTCAAAAACCTCCCCAGTAAAATGTAAAAAAAAGACAGTGCGCCAAAATGCAATTATAAATAAGCCAGGTGTAGATGAGAAAGACAAGAAGAAGCTCTTCCAGTATTCCAACTGTAAAATGATTATCTAAAAAATGATGAGACCCCTGAAACTGATAGATTTCTGTTAACCAAAGATATTGAGGGATATGAAGCAAAGGTGGGTATGTGGAGTTAGCTCACAGATCAGCCGTGATCTCAATGAATGGCAGAACAGGCTCGAGGGGCTGAATGGCCTCCTCCTGGTCCTATGTTCCCTTAAGAATTCAAATTGGTTTAAAGATGAAGATGAACTAAAAAATAGTTAATACACTAAGCAGTTACATCCTTGAAGTAGTTATTGAAGATGGTGCTAGTGGGTTAGACATGTATGGAAGCCATTGAAAGGGTTAAATAAACATTTGTGCCCAGGGATGCTAAGTGAGATTAGAAATTACATCAGTAGAAGTATTGATGATCATCATGAAGGAGTCACTGTTCACAATGGGAGTTCTACTGGATTAGTAACAAGCCAGCATGGTACTTACTTGAAAAGAGCAACAAAACACCCATGCGATAACTACACACCCATTAGTCTTGCATCAATAATTGTCAAAATAATGGAAATGATCCTTAAGAACAAATTTCAGGATGTCAAACTTCCTACCGTATGGAGTAGATGAGATGGATAGCTTAGATGCATTTAAGAGGAAGCTAGATAAATACAGGAGGGAGGAAGGAATGGAAGGATGAGCTGAGATGAAGTAGGGTGGGAGGAGTTGGACCAAAGACCAGTTGGGCCGAATGGCCTTCAATTCAGTAAATTCTATGTAAAAAAAAAATTAAATAATTCACCAAGGTATTTAAACCTACGCAGAAAGTTGCCCAAGTGCTGTTGGAAATCCACCAATAACAGTTTACCTCCAGTGGCCCACTATTTCTCAGGGCCTGAGAATTGGGTTTTTGCTCATCTCCTTCGACTGGGCCTTGTCAGATAGTTTTCAGGCCTTTAAGCACGTCTCTCAGTTGGCCACCCATGGAAGTGCCAGATCATACCGTGAGTATTTCAGTGCATCTTCACCGAAAGTAAATTTGAAAACCAATTTCAGGTGGTTTGCAACCTTCCTGAGATCTTCATCACTCCCCTTTTTTTGCTCATACAAATGAGGCTGCATCCACTGCTACTACTCCTATCTGAGTCCATTGACAGCACAGGGAGATGAGATCTAGATTTAACATCTGATTTGAAGGACAACCTCTCTGAAAATGCAATACTGAATCTGATAGTTTGATATTATGCTTAAATCTTCCATGTGTTTTCCGGCACAAGTTGATCTGGTGATAGAATCAACCTGATAAATTAGAGAAGTCATAATATTCTCACTATTTCAAACCCTAACAGAAGATTATTTTCAGTTTTCAGAAGCAACCTGTTGTTTATTATTCATAGCTCCGTGTGACTGCATAATAAACAATTAGCTGTAGATAATCCAAACTCACTTATAAATAGTTGAAAGATTCTGCAAGGATACATTTCGTATCACAATCATGTAAATTAACTGGCCTGGAATGTACTGGATAATTTATAGTTTTACAGTTTTGGATAGATAAAGGTTAGACGGAAGGAGGGTATGTAAGAAAGAAGGATCTGGTTGAGAGGGGGCTGCAGTGTTACAGGCAATTGCTTCCGTTGATTCATTCAGGTGAAAGTATTTAATTGGCTGTAAAGCGCTTTGGAAAATCCTGAGGTTAAGAAAGGCGCTATATAAATGCAAGTCTTGCTCTTCCTGTTGATCCGTTCAGGTTCTGGCAGAGCTGGCCAGCTGCAGTGGGTGCCTGGTCAGAGAGTGCAGCCCACCGTAAGTATTGTAATGAAGTCTGGCCTTCAAAATTGGACTGGGCCTCCCACTGACCTCTGCAATTCGCCAGCCAGCTGCCCGAGGTTTAAAATTGACCCTTCTATTAGAAAAATGATGCCGATCTGCAGTATCATGCGCACTCACTGCAAATTAGAAGGTTAGGAGGTAAGTTTAGTGAAAGGTTGAGATTTTTCCTCCAGCCTCTTTCCTTTCTTTGAGGGGAAGGGGAACTGATCTGTGACTGAAACAGTATGCACTAAACTGAACTTTGGAAGAATGGCCTGGATTTTGCAATCAGCGATGAAGTGACAGCACTCGCTGCTGACCTTGAAGAAGGCTACCCGCAAAGATGTCGTGATCTCCGCAATGTGAATTTCACTGTTCCTGATGATAATTTAATTCCGACATCAGCTATCGGGCTCTCCATTATCTAGTAACAGTTATGCGATCAAGCAGAATAAGCAGCCAATCATATCGAAGAATTTTAATAGACAGCAAACCCGGAAATAAAATCCACTGACTCTCCTTCACTTTTAATCATTTTACAGACTGAAAAATAAAGATTGGGGCATACATATGGTATTAAGGTAGAAGCTGAATTATGATAAATAAACTTAAAACCTATGGATTTTATCATAATGGAGAAAATTGACATTCCACAAATATATAATTATTTTTTCACAGCCAGAGAGGTTATTCAGAGGTCAGACCATTAAAAACCCAGTTACACCTCATTCAACAACTTTTTCAAGGGTTTTTATTGCAAATGTAAGAGCATAAAAAGTGGAAGTTTACATCAAATTGTTCACGTCAAGTGATTCTAAGATTTCCATCTACAAGGGCTTCAACAGCACAACCTGAGGAGGAGTGAGCAATCAGTGACAACAACTTCTTGATTTCCACATTTAACTGCACACGTGCAGATGCCAGAAGTTACTGTCAGTTTCACAGAGTAATGATGGTGAACGCTGACAGTTTCGCCGTCATTACAACCTCAAAGTCCGGGCCATTAATTTGCTTCTCAACTGCAAAAATAATTTCCTCCTCATTTTGTCCTGTGAATTTATAAGCCAAATATTTTTTTGAAATTCAGCCCTAATGCCGTCATTCCACAGCACGGCTATTTCAGCCTCCCCTCGTGTCCTTCTCCAGCACTTTAGCTCGCGTAGGACACTCTTAACATTTCAGAAATAGCTTTCTCATTCTTGTCAATGGATGGCTCAGGAGTGAGGAAGAAGGTGTCATTAAATCTCTTAGTTCAAATTGTGTTCATAATCTGCTCCTGTTACACTCTAATGTTTTATAAAATGAGGGAACCCCTTAATTAAAACATATACCCTGTTAATTAATCCCAGTCATCCATTTTCCTCAATATTATCTCTCAGATGGGATACGCAGTAAGTGCTTTTTAACCCCTACCCAATTTCTTTATGATATCATTGCATTGGAGAACTGAATACATCTCTTCTTGTTTTGTACAATACACATTCAGTGTATGCTTCACACAACTAGTGAACTAACACAAAGAAAGCAGCCAAGCATTACAATATTTCATGCAGTGCTATTAAATACCCATCTTAAACATCAGCAACTTTGAATGGAATAGAGAGGCATTTGAAAATATTTGGCAACATTTTTGTGTTTTTACAGTACAGACAGAACATTAAGCAAATATAAATAAAATAAATGAACAAAAATGACAAGAGACAGCTTCCCACCAAATTCAGCGATCACGCATTCCTCCACCAGTATAAAAATGACAAGCACCTGTGGGTCTTGGATCCAAATCGGCACTGAATCACAGAGTCACAGTGTTGATTTCCATTAGTATTAATTTCTGTCTATTTAATTTTACTGGTGTCACTGCTTCCCACTAAACTGCAAGAGACAATTCCTTATTGATTGCTTTCTCGCTCGTCAAAGCATCCCTGGCTGATCATATTTTACCCTGAAGACAACTTATACATTTCAGATAATAAGTCGGCGCTCAGAGTAGGAAATGGATTACATGTGCAGTCACTAACTGTCCAAGTGAATCATGTCACTGTGTGTCAATATACTGCGTCTGCCTATCATTTCACCTGGACTTGATGCAAGGAGAAATTCGCCTTGCATTTCAGGGGTTGCACAGCCCACGAATCAATCGCCACTACAAGCTCAACTGCTGCAAAATCGATTGCTAGCACAGGATGGATTGATCCCATCGCTTTGCCTTATCATTGTCCACATCATATTTGATTTGCATGAACCTGGAAGGTTCCAGTAATGTGGAGCTTTTAAAACGTTGTTTTCCCAAATGAATTTACCAGAGGTTGAATACAGGCATTTTAACAGAACCGACTAATGCTGAAAGGTGGAAAAAAAATTCCATGGCAGGTCCTGTTGGTAATAAAGGCTGCATTTTTCTCTCTGTGATATGATAGAAGTGTTGTCGTCATGGCAACAGTGTCTCCAGAAAATGGCCTTGCCCATGCTGTCTTGCATTGTGCTCCCTTGAGGGCTGTGCTCAGTGCCCCCTGTTGGCTCTTGGTTTATACAATTACAGTGCCTGAAGTACACTGTCTATCACCTCTCACATAAACTCATGGCAGGCCATCGCACAAAAGGACTGCTTTTAAGGTTAAAAAAGGGACGCTCCAGTACAGTTAATAGGTCAGAGATTTAGTTGTAGGCCTTGAAGCTTAACTCCATTGGCCACGCATTCCAGTACTGCTAAGAAACTGATATTCTGCCCTTAACACTCTCTCAGTAGGCTACTTGTCATCTGTATCAGGCAGTGTATAAAACCACAGGAGTCTGTGCGCTCCAAGACAGTCATATTATTTTTCAAAGTGCTTTCTTAGGAGTCAGTTGCTAAGGTGCTTTCCAGCAGAGGTGTCTGGTATTTAACTTTCTTTGACTTATGACAGTTCTGGCTTTCTGCACAAGACGAGAAACAAAGAACAGTAGCTTTCCATTGGCCTGTGTTTAATGTCGCTTTATTCAGCACTCAAACAGGTGAAGATATCAAGACAGTACAGAACAGATTCTCAACTCCCTCACCTTCATGTGCCAGTTAAAATCACAAGTTTTTTCCCCCCCCCCCCCCTTTTGGTGCTTTGAATGTTTGTTATTTAATGTAAGACAATCTGAAAGATTTTATTTTAGATTTTGGCTGCTTACGCTGTAAATGTTATTTAATTTCCCTTCACTGTTTTCTGAAAGATAAATGACCATTGTAACAGTGTACAGCTCCAAATACCTACATTTTTAAAAAAGGTCTCAACTCTTTCATTGATGCCTGGTTACTGCATACTGTGCCACTGTTGAAAGCATTAAAGTCTGGGCTCCAATGATTTGTTTCCAACTTACTAAAAACAGTTGAAGAAAGTAACATTTTTCTCAAACATTACATACAATTCAAAATGTAATCTGAGAGTCAACATTGCTACATTGTTCATGGATTTTGGATGTGGAAAATCAAAACAGCATATGTACCGTGAACTGCACACATGTTCAATGCCAAAGAGATGCCACTTGAAGAAGCCTTTGTAACTTTGACAGCTTGTGTGCTCTGCCTTACGTACATGTTAATGTAATCCTACAAATATAATGTGGTCTTTTAATTCCAAGGGGAATATTGTGACAAACTTCTTCTAATGCTGCCCTGAATTTTCAGCATTTATCTTCCAAACTTGGCATGAAAACTGAGGTTGGTCAAGGACAGTTTCCTCAACAATATTCTGTCTTCACATTACAGTACTCTCTGGAATGCCATACCTCTCCCATATCATACAATGCTCATCAATTTCTCTGTAATAGAGCACCCACAGGAAAGAACTTCTCTTTATATCCATTCCCCACTTCAGGGACTCTGACATAACATTATCTCCCTTTACAATCATTAGAGTACACAAAACATCTTTTCTGCCAGGTATATACACATATACTTGTAGCACTGTTGGCCACAACCCTTTCCACTTAATATTTTGACAGAGTCTGGTGATTGAGACAGGAAAGAGTAGAGAAAGTGTACGAGTTAGAGCTAGGACCAAATGGTTGAGGAAGATCATGTAATGAACAGCAAGTACAACATAAACCGAGGTGTGTCCTGAGTCTATTAGCCATTAGACACACGAACACATACAGGACCAATAACGGGTTCAGCTATTGTAAAACTGGGCAACAGTTTAAGGAGGTAAGAGCCTCTTGGTGAAAACCATGATGATCTGCAGTGGACTTGCACCAGTCGTCTCCTTTATCACTTCTTCTTTGCTGCTATCCAACAAATACATTAATTTAAAAGCAAAATACTGCGGATGCTGGAAATCTGAAATAAAAACAAGAGATGCTGATACCACTCAGCAGGTCTGGCAGCATCTATGGAAAGAGAAGCAGAGTTAACGTTTCGGGTCAGTGACCCTTCTTCGGAACTCCATTAATTGGAACTCCATAATTAAATACATTAATTTGCCTGATTCAACATTGCCGATACTTACTGGTAGTCTTTGATAATCTGGTTGTGGACTTCTTCACAGTCAACTTCGGTGCTGCTCCAAATCTGGCAAAAGGAAGTGTGGTTCTTTTGAATGATTCTGAATATTTTTGTTCTTCTTTGAAATGCTTTAACAGTCCAATAGAGAACTAAAGAGAATCCCAGTGAAGCAGGTAAACTTCCATTGTCACAGACCCTGGTCGCACTACTGGAACAGCTTCACTATTCTTATGGCTTTCAGGTCAAATGCTTGGGAAAGGCCCCTGTAAAAACTAACTGCACATAGCTATTGTTGATCGAGTAAGTGGGTTGTTGGGTTCTCCTCCACACTGCAGGAGGCTTCACAAACAGGAGAACAGTTTGGAGAGGTGTTGGGGGCACTGAGGAGTGGTGGGGGTGGGAGGGAGGAGAATGTAAATCAAATATATCTGAATTTTATTGCTACTGGCACAATCTATTTAATGACTACCTGCTTTTAAATCAGCCCCAGCATACAGACATCAGTGCTTGGTTTGAATTTATGGGACAGCCTCAAAAATTAATCATTCAGGATCATTCAAAATGGTTGGAGAAAGGATACTGGAAGCAGGGACTGAAATTTTGTAGTACAGATATGGGCCAATTTCACATATATATATGAAGGAACCAACTTTGGTGAAATCTGATTTTCTCACATTAGAGGTGGTTCTCATAGAATGTTTTCATCGCCATCATTCAGCTTTAGTAAACCCGACTCTGATTGGATGATTATCATTGGTTGATACATATACAGGACCTGGTTTCTATCTATGGCGAAAATGATTCCTGGTGGTCTAAACTTCAAATTAATAGTAGGAATATAGAGAAAGGTTTGAATTGGTCTGTAAATAAACAACTTCATTACAGGCTGCATCAGGGCATCAGAGCTTTAATGACTTTTGTTCAGCTTTGTTGGAATGCCTGAAGCAAAGTCACTCTCAAAAGTGTCAGCCCCTCAGTGTAGCCAGTCTGTGAGGGTTCAGGCTATTTTACTCTGGCTAATTTCAGCACTGTGTAAATGTTATTCTGCACCACAATAACTACTGGGCAAGAACTACTGTCCAGTACCAGGTTTGAAAAGACACCATGCAATGGATAATTCTGCACATCAATTTTGTTAAAGATGCATAACATAGGTCACACTTCAATCAAACTCGATACATTTAGATCTCAAATACAAAGAAAAGGCATCGGATGTTTTTTGGTTAGTGTAAATTTTCTGGACTACATTTAAAATGGAATAGAAATATGTCTATTGCCACCTGTGGCACATTTTGATACCTGGAAGGGCAAGAGCAGTTTGCCATGTTGGTCGCTTGAGCAAGTATGTGTTGTGTCAGGTTGCAGTGCATAACTTTCCTTAAACACCTTCAATTGTTGTTTTCTTCAAACCTTCTTTTTTGTAAAATCCTGCAAGTCAAAGGTTTTCTGAGCTAGACCAGCCTCAGGGGGCGAATTCGATGGAAAGTAATATCAGCTGTAACTTCTTGGATGATCCCACCCCATCAATTTTCCACCGGGCCATTTAGGTGAAAGTTACTCCTAAATATAAAAGAAGAACAGTGTTCCGAAGAAGGATCACTGACCCGAAACGTTAACTCTGCTTCTCTTTTCACAGATGCTGCCCGACCTGCTGAGTGGTTCCAGCATTTCTTGTTTTTATTTCAGATTTCCAGCATCTGCAGTATTTTGCTTTTATTTCATTCCCTGCATCTGTATCCCTCACCTGGACAACTACAATAAAAATCCTTTGATCATTTTAAAAACATTAATTTGTTCACCTTTAGTCTTTTATCCTCAAATGAATAAAAGCTGAGTCGATGCAACCAGTGCTCAAAATTCAATAGAAATTCAGATTAAATCAAGCAAAACGGTTCACACCCGAGGAAAGACTGTGCCTATATCCACCATAGGAGAGACAGTGCTCCTATGCACCATAGGAGAGCCAGTTCTCATATCCACCTTGGGGAGAGACAGTGCCTGTATCCACCTTGTGGAGAGACAGTGCCCATATCCACCTAGGGGAGAGACAGTGCCTGCATCCATTTTGGGGAGAGACAGTGTCCAATATCCAGATTGGGGAGAGGCAGTGCCTGCATTGAACTTGGGGAGAGACAGTTCCTATATCCACCTTGGAGAGAGACAGTGCCTGTATCCACCTTGGGGAGAGACAGTGTCCATATCCACCTTGGGGAGAGACAGTGCCTGTATCCACCTTGGGGAGAGACCGTGCCTGCACAACCTTGGGGAGAGACAGTGTCCAATATCCAGATTGGGGAGAGGCAGTGCCTGCATTGAACTTGGGGAGAGACAGTTCCTACATCCACCTTGGGGAGAGATAGTGCCTGTATCCACCTTGCGGAGAGACAGTGTCCATATCCACCTTGGGGAGAGACAGTCCCTGTATCCACCTTGGGGAGAGATAGTGCCTCTTTCCATCTTGCGGAGAGACAGTGTCCATATCCACCTTGGGGAGAGACAGTGTCCATGGCCACCTTGGGGAGAGACAGTGCCCGTATCCACCTTGGGGAGAGACAGTGCCCATATCCACCTTGGGGCGAGAGAGTGCCTGTATACACCTTGGGGAGAGACAGTGCCTGCATCCACCTTGGGGACAGATAGTGCCTGTATCCACCTTGGGGAGAGACAGTGCCTGTATCCACCTTGGGGAGAGACAGTGTCCATATCCACTTTAGGGAGAGACAGTGCCTGTATCCACCTTGGGGAGAGATAGTGCCTGTATCGACCTTTGGGTGAGATAGTGCCTGTATCCAACTTGCGGGGAGACTGTCCATATCCACCTTGGGGAAAGACAGTTCCTGTATCCACCTTGCATTGAGACAGTGTCCATATCCACCTTGGGGAGAGACAGTGCCTGTATCCAACTTGGGGAGAGAAATTGCCTCCATCCACCTTGGGGAGAGACAGTGCCTGTATCCACCTTGGGGAGAGACAGTGTCCATATCCACCTTGGGGAGGGACAGTGCCTGTATCCACCTTGGCCAGTGACTGTGCCCGTATCCATCTTGGGGAGAGTCAGTGCCCATATCCAACTTGGGGAGAGGCAGTGCCTGTATCCACCTTATGGAGAGACAGTGCCCGTATCCACCTTGGGGAGAGAGAGTGCCCGTATCCACCTTGGGGAGAGACAGTGCCCGTATCCAACTTGGGGAGAGACTGTGCCTGTATCCACCTTGTGGAGAGACAGTGCCTGTATCCACCTTGGGGAGAGACAGTGCCTGTAGCCACCTTGGGGAGAGACAGTGCCTGTAACCACCTTGGGGAGAGAGAGTGCCCGTAACCACCTTGGGGAGAGAGAGTGCCTGTATCCACCTTGGGGAGAGACAGTGCCCGTATCCACCTTGGGGAGAGACAGTGCCTGTATCCACCTTGGGGAGATACAGTGCCTGTATCCACCTTGGGGAGAGAGAGTGCTCGTATCCACCTTGGGGAGTGACAGTTCCTACATCCACCTTGGGGAGAGACAGTTCCTAAATCCACCTTGGGGAGAGACAGTGCCTGTATCCACCTTGGGGAGAGACAGTGCCTGTATCCACCTTGGGGAGAGACAGTGCCTGTATCCACCTTTGGGTGAGATAGTGCCTGTATCCAACTTGCGGGGAGACTGTCCATATCCACCTTGGGGAAAGACAGTTCCTGTATCCACCTTGGGGAGAGACAGTGTTCATATCCACCTTGGGGAGAGACAGTGCCTGTATCCAACTTGGGGAGAGAAATTGCCTCCATCCACCTTGGGGAGAGACAGTGCCTGTATCCACCTTGGGGAGAGACAGTGTCCATATCCACCTTGGGGAGGGACAGTGCCTGTATCCACCTTGGCCAGTGACTGTGCCCGTATCCATCTTGGGGAGAGTCAGTGTCCATATCCAACTTGGGGAGAGGCAGTGCCTGTATCCACCTTGTGGAGAGACAGTGCCCGTATCCACCTTGGGGAGAGAGAGTGCCTGTATCCACCCTATGGAGAGACAGTGCTTGTATCCACCTTGGGGAGAGATAGTGCCCGTATCCACCTTGGGGAGAGACAGTGCCCGTATCCAACTTGGGGAGAGACTGTGCCTGTATCCACCTTGTGGAGAGACAGTGCCTGTATCCACCTTGGGGAGAGACAGTGCCCGTAACCACCTTGGGGAGAGAGAGTGCCTGTATCCACCTTGGGGAGAGACAGTGCCCGGATCCACCTTGGGGAGAGACAGTGCCTGTATCCACCTTGGGGAGATACAGTGCCTGTATCCACCTTGGGGAGAGAGAGTGCTCGTATCCACCTTGGGGAGTGACAGTTCCTACATCCACCTTGGGGAGAGACAGTTCCTAAATCCACCTTGGGGAGAGACAGTGCCTGTATCCACCTTGGGGAGAGACAGTGCCTGTATCCACCTTGGGGAGAGACAGTGCCTGTATCCACCTTGCGGAGAGACAGTGTTCATATCCAACTTGGGGAGAGACAGTGCCTGTATCCACCTTGGGAAGAGATAGTGCCCGTATCCACCTTGCGGAGAGACTGTGTCCATACCCAACTTGGGGAGAGGCAGTGCCTGTATCCACCTTGGGGAGTGACTGTGCCCATATCCACCTTGGGGAGAGACAGTGCCTGTATCCACCTTGTGGAGAGACAGTGCCCATATCCACCTAGGGGAGAGACAGTGCCCGCATCCACTTTGGGGAGAGACAGTGCCCATATCCACCTAGGGGAGAGTCAGTTCCTGTATCCACCTTGGGGAGAGACAGTTCCTATATCCACCTTGGGGAGAGACAGTTCCGATATCCACATTGGGGAGAGACAGTGCCGGTGTGCACCTTGGGGAGAGACAGTGCCTGTATCCACCTTGCGGAGAGGCAGTGTCCATATCCACCTTGGGGAGAGACAGTGCCTGCACAACCATGGGGAGAGACAGTGTCCAACATCCAGCTTGGGGAGAGACAGTGCCTGTGTCCAACTTGGGGAGAGAGAGTGCCCGTATCCACCTTGGGGAGAGAGAGTGCCTGCATCCACCTTGGGCAGTGACTGTGCCCGTATCCACCTTGGGGAGAGACTGTGCCCATATCCACCTTGGGGAGAGACAGTGCCCGTATCCACCTTGGGGAGAGACAGTGCCTGTATCCACCTTGGGGAGAGACAGTGCCTGCACAACCTTGGGGAGAGACAGTGCCCATATCCGCCTTGGGGAGAGTCAGTTCCTGTATCCACCTTGTGGTGAGACAGTTCCTATATCCACCTTGGGGAGAGACAGTTCCTATATCCACCTTGGGGAGAGACAGTGCCTGTATCCACCTTGCAGAGAGACAGTGTCCAAATCCACATTGGGGAGGGACAGTGCCTGGATCCACCTTGGGGAGAGACAGTGCCCATATCCACCTTGGGGAGAGACAGTGCCCGTATCCACCTTGGGGAAAGACAGTGCCCGTATCCACCTTGGGGAGAGACAGTGCCTGTATCCACCTTGCGGAGAGACAGTGCCTGGACCCACCATGGGGAGAGAGAGTGCTCGTATCCACCTTGGGGAGTGACAGTTCCTACATCCACCTTGGGGAGAGACAGTGCCTGTATCCACCTTGCGGAGAGACAGTGCCTGTATCCACCTTGGGGAGAGATAGTGCCCGTATCCACCTTGCGGAGAGACAGTGTCCATATCCACCTTGGGGAGAGACAGTGCCTGTATCCACCTTGGGAAGAGATAGTGCCCGTATCCACCTTGCGGAGAGACTGTGTCCATACCCAACTTGGGGAGAGACAGTGCCTGCACAACCTTGGGGAGAGACAGTGTCCAATATCCAGCTTGGGGAGAGACAGTGTCTGTGTCCACATTGGGGAGAGAGAGTGCCCGTATCCACCTTGGGGAGAGACAGTGTCCATATCCACCTTGGGGAGAGACAGTTCCTGCATCAATCTTGGGGAGAGACAGCGCCCGTATCCACCTTGGGGAGAGAAAGTGCCTGTATCCACCTTGGGGTGAGACAGTGTCCATATCCACCTTGGGGAGAGACAGTGCCTGCACAACCTTGGGGAGAGACAGTGCCCATATCCGCCTTGGGGAGAGTCAGTTCCTGTATCCACCTTGGGGTGAGACAGTTCCTATATCCACCTTGGGGAGAGACAGTTCCTATATCCACCTTGGGGAGAGACAGTTCCTATATCCACCTTGGGGAGAGACAGTGCCTGTATCCACCTTGCAGAGAGACAGTGCCTGTATCCACCTTGGGGAGAGACAGTGCCTGTATCCACCTTGCAGAGAGACAGTGTCCAAATCCACCTTGGGGAGGGACAGTGCCTGGATCCACCTTGGGGAGAGACAGTGCCCATATCCACCTTGGGGAGAGACAGTGCCCGTATCCACCTTGTGGAGAGACTGTGCCCATATCCACCTTGGGGAGAGACAGTGCCTGTATCCACCTTGTGGAGAGACAGTGCCCATATCCACCTAGGGGTGAGACAGTGCCCGCATCCATTTTGGGTAGAGACTGTGTCCATATCCACCTTCGGGAGAGACAGTGCCTGCACAACCTTGGGGAGAGACAGTGTCCAAAATCCAGATTGGGGAGAGGCAGTGCCTGCATTGACCTTGGGGAGATACAGTGCCCATATCTACCTTGGGGAGAGACAGTGCCTGTATCCATCTTGGGGAGAGAGAGTGCTCATATCCACCTAGGGGGGTGACAGTGCCTGTATCCACCTTGGGGAGAGACAGTGCCTGTATCCACCTTGGGGAGAGATAGTGCCTGTATCCACCTTGTGGAGAGACAGTGTCCATATCCACCTTGGGGAGAGACAGTGCCTGTATCCACCTTGGGAAGAGATATTGCCCGTATCCACCTTGCGGAGAGACTGTGTCCATACCGAACTTAAGGAGAGACAGTGCCTGTATCCACCTTGCGCGGTGACTGTGCCCATATCCACCTTGGGGAGAGACAGTGCCTGTATCCACCTTGGGGAGAGAGAGTGCTCGTATCCACCTTGGGGAGTGACAGTTCCTACATCCACCTTGGGGAGAGACAGTGCCTGTATCCACCTTGCGGAGAGACAGTGCCTGTATCCACCTTGGGGAGAGATAGTGCCCGTATCCCCCTTGCGGAGAGACAGTGTCCATATCCACCTTGGGGAGAGACAGTGCCTGTATCCACCTTGGGAAGAGATAGTGCCCGTATCCACCTTGCGGAGAGACTGTGTCCATACCCAACTTGGGGAGAGACAGTGCCTGTATCCACCTTGGGGAGTGACTGTGCCCATATCCACCTTGGGGAGAGACAGTGCCCGCATCCACTTTGGGGAGAGACAGTGCCCATATCCACCTAGGGGAGAGTCAGTTCCTGTATCCACCTTGGGGAGAGACAGTTCCTCTTTCCACCTTGGGGAGTGACAGTTCCTATATCCACATTGGGGTGAGACAGTGCCGGTGTCCACCTTGGGGAGAGACAGTGCCCATATCCACCTAGGGGAGAGACAGTGCCCGCATCCACTTTGGGGAGAGACTGTGTCCATATCCACCTTGGGGAGAGACAGTGCCTGCACAACCTTGGGGAGAGACAGTGTCCAATATCCACCTTGGGGAGAGACAGTGTCTGTGTCCACATTGGGGTGAGAGAGTGCCCGTATCCACCTTGGGGAGAGACAGTGTCCATATCCACCTTGGGGAGAGACAGTTCCTGCATCAATCTTGGGGAGAGACAGCGCCCGTATCCACCTTGAGGAGAGAAAGTGCCTGTATCCACCTTGGGGTGAGACAGTGTCCATATCCACCTTGGGGAGAGACACTGCCTGCACAACCTTGGGGAGAGACAGTGCCCATATCTGCCTTGGGGAGAGTCAGTTCCTGTATCCACCTTGGGGTGAGACAGTTCCTATATCCACCTTGGGGAGAGACAGTTCCTATATCCACCTTGGGGAGAGACAGTTCCTATATCCACCTTGGGGAGAGACAGTGCCTGTATCCACCTTGCAGAGAGACAGTGCCTGTATCCACCTTGGGGAGAGACAGTGCCTGTATCCACCTTGCAGAGAGACAGTGTCCAAATCCACCTTGGGGAGGGACAGTGCCTGGATCCACCTTGGGGAGAGACAGTGCCCATATCCACCTTGGGGAGAGACAGTGCCCGTATCCACCTTGTGGAGAGACTGTGCCCATATCCACCTTGGGGAGAGACAGTGCCTGTATCCACCTTGTGGAGAGACAGTGCCCATATCCACCTAGGGGTGAGACAGTGCCCGCATCCATTTTGGGTAGAGACTGTGTCCATATCCACCTTCGGGAGAGACAGTGCCTGCACAACCTTGGGGAGAGACAGTGTCCAAAATCCAGATTGGGGAGAGGCAGTGCCTGCATTGACCTTGGGGAGATACAGTGCCCATATCTACCTTGGGGAGAGACAGTGCCTGTATCCATCTTGGGGAGAGAGAGTGCTCATATCCACCTAGGGGGGTGACAGTGCCTGTATCCACCTTGGGGAGAGACAGTGCCTGTATCCACCTTGGGGAGAGATAGTGCCTGTATCCACCTTGTGGAGAGACAGTGTCCATATCCACCTTGGGGAGAGACAGTGCCTGTATCCACCTTGGGAAGAGATATTGCCCGTATCCACCTTGCGGAGAGACTGTGTCCATACCGAACTTAAGGAGAGACAGTGCCTGTATCCACCTTGCGCGGTGACTGTGCCCATATCCACCTTGGGGAGAGACAGTGCCTGTATCCACCTTGGGGAGAGAGAGTGCTCGTATCCACCTTGGGGAGTGACAGTTCCTACATCCACCTTGGGGAGAGACAGTGCCTGTATCCACCTTGCGGAGAGACAGTGCCTGTATCCACCTTGGGGAGAGATAGTGCCCGTATCCCCCTTGCGGAGAGACAGTGTCCATATCCACCTTGGGGAGAGACAGTGCCTGTATCCACCTTGGGAAGAGATAGTGCCCGTATCCACCTTGCGGAGAGACTGTGTCCATACCCAACTTGGGGAGAGACAGTGCCTGTATCCACCTTGGGGAGTGACTGTGCCCATATCCACCTTGGGGAGAGACAGTGCCCGCATCCACTTTGGGGAGAGACAGTGCCCATATCCACCTAGGGGAGAGTCAGTTCCTGTATCCACCTTGGGGAGAGACAGTTCCTCTTTCCACCTTGGGGAGTGACAGTTCCTATATCCACATTGGGGTGAGACAGTGCCGGTGTCCACCTTGGGGAGAGACAGTGCCCATATCCACCTAGGGGAGAGACAGTGCCCGCATCCACTTTGGGGAGAGACTGTGTCCATATCCACCTTGGGGAGAGACAGTGCCTGCACAACCTTGGGGAGAGACAGTGTCCAATATCCACCTTGGGGAGAGACAGTGTCTGTGTCCACATTGGGGTGAGAGAGTGCCCGTATCCACCTTGGGGAGAGACAGTGTCCATATCCACCTTGGGGAGAGACAGTTCCTGCATCAATCTTGGGGAGAGACAGCGCCCGTATCCACCTTGAGGAGAGAAAGTGCCTGTATCCACCTTGGGGTGAGACAGTGTCCATATCCACCTTGGGGAGAGACAGTGCCTGCACAACCTTGGGGAGAGACAGTGCCCATATCCGCCTTGGGGAGAGTCAGTTCCTGTATCCACCTTGGGGTGAGACAGTTCCTATATCCACCTTGGGGAGAGACAGTTCCTATATCCACCTTGGGGAGAGACAGTTCCTATATCCACCTTGGGGAGAGACAGTGCCTGTATCCACCTTGCAGAGAGACAGTGCCTGTATCCACCTTGGGGAGAGACAGTGCCTGTATCCACCTTGCAGAGAGACAGTGTCCAAATCCACCTTGGGGAGGGACAGTGCCTGGATCCACCTTGGGGATGGACAGTGCCTGGATCCACCTTGGGGAGAGACAGTGCCCGTATCCACCTTGTGGAGAGACTGTGCCCATATCCACCTTGGGGAGAGACAGTGCCTGTATCCACCTTGTGGAGAGACAGTGCCCATATCCACCTAGGGGAGAGACAGTGCCCGCATCCATTTTGGGTAGAGACTGTGTCCATATCCACCTTCGGGAGAGACAGTGCCTGCACAACCTTGGGGAGAGACAGTGTCCAAAATCCAGATTGGGGAGAGGCAGTGCCTGCATTGACCTTGGGGAGATACAGTGCCCATATCTACCTTGGGGAGAGACAGTGCCTGTATCCATCTTGGGGAGAGAGAGTGCTCGTATTCACCTAGGGGGGTGACAGTGCCTGTATCCACCTTGGGGAGAGACAGTGCCTGTATCCACCTTGGGGAGAGATAGTGCCTGTATCCACCTTGTGGAGAGACAGTGTCCATATCCACCTTGGGGAGAGACAGTGCCTGTATCCACCTTGGGAAGAGATATTGCCCGTATCCACCTTGCGGAGAGACTGTGTCCATTCCCGAACTTAAGGAGAGACAGTGCCTGTATCCACCTTGCGCGGTGACTGTGCCCATATCCACCTTGGGGAGAGACAGTGCCTGTATCCACCTTGTGGAGAGACAGTGCCCGCATCCACCTTGGGGAGAGACAGTGCCCATATTCACCTTGGGGAGAGTCAGTTCCTGTATCCACCTTGGGGAGAGACAGTTCCGATATCCACCTTGGGGACAGACAGTTCCCATATCCACCTTGGGCAGAGACAGTTCCTATATCCACCTTGGGGAGAGACAGTGCTGGTGTGCACCTTGGTAGAGACAGTGCCTGTATCCACCTTGCGGAGAGACAGTGTCCATATCCACCTTGGGGAGTGACAGTGCCTGTATCCACCTTGGGGAGAGACAGTGTCCATATCCACCTTGGGGAGAGACAGTGCCCATATCCACCTAGGGGAGAGACAGTGCCCGCATCCACTTTGGGGAGAGACTGTTCCTATATCCACCTTGGGGAGAGACAGTGCCAGTGTGCACCTTGGGGAGAGACAGTGCCTGTATCCATCTTGCGGAGAGACAGTGTCCATATCCACCTTGGGGAGTGACAGTGCCTGTATCCACCTTGGGAAGAGATAGTGCCCGTATCCACCTTGCGGAGAGACTGTGTCCATACCCAACTTGGGGAGAGACAGTGCCTGTATCCACCTTGGGGAGTGACTGTGCCCATATCCACCTTGGGGAGAGACAGTGCCCATATCCACCTAGGGGAGAGACAGTGCCCGCATCCACTTTGGGGAGAGACAGTGCCCATATCCACCTAGGAGAGAGTCAGTTCCTGTATCCACCTTGGGGAGAGACAGTTCCAATATCCACCTTGGGGAGAGACAGTTCCAATATCCACCTTGGGGAGAGACAGTGCCGGTGTGCATCTTGGGGAGAGACAGTGCCCGTATCCACCTTGCGGAGAGACAGTGTCCATATCCACCTTGGGGAGAGACAGTGCCCATATCCACCTAGGGGAGAGACAGTGCCCGCATCCACTTTGGGGAGAGACTGTGTCCATATCCACCTTGGGGAGAGACAGTGCCTGCACAACCTTGGGAAGAGACAGTGTCCAAAATCCAGCTTGGGGAGAGACAGTGTCTGTGTCCACCTTGGGGAGAGAGAGTGCCCATATCCACCTTGGGGAGAGACAGTGTCCATATCCACCTTGGGGAGAGACAGTTCCTGCATCAACCTTGGGGAGAGACAGCGCCCGTATGCACCTAGGGGAGAGAAAGTGCCTGTATCCACCTTGGGCAGTGACTGTGCCCGTATCCACCTTGGGGAGAGACAGTGCCTGTATCCACATTGGGGTGAGACAGTGCCGGTGTCCACCTTGGGGAGAGACAGTGCCCATATCCACCTAGGGGAGAGACAGTGCCCGCATCCACTTTGGGGAGAGACTGTGTCCATATCCACCTTGGGGAGAGACAGTGCCTGCACAACCTTGGGGAGAGACAGTGTCCAATATCCAGCTTGGGGAGAGACAGTGTCTGTGTCCACATTGGAGAGAGAGAGTGCCCGTATCCACCTTGGGGAGAGACAGTGTCCATATCCACCTTGGGGAGAGACAGTTCCTGCATCAATCTTGGGGAGAGACAGCGCCCATATCCGCCTTGGGGAGAGTCAGTTCCTGTATCCACCTTGGGGTGAGACAGTTCCTATATCCACCTTGGGGATAGACAGTTCCTCTATCCACCTTGGGGAGAGACAGTGCCGGTGTGTACCTTGGGGAGTGACAGTGCCTGTATCCACCTTGGGAAGAGATAGTGCCCGTATCCACCTTGCGGAGAGACAGTGTCCATACCCAACTTGGGGAGAGACAGTGCCTGTATCCACCTTGGGGAGTGACTGTGCCCATATCAACCTTGGGGAGAGACAGTGCCCATATCCACCGAGGCGAGGGACAGTGCCCGCATCCACTTTGGGGAGAGACAGTGCCCATATCCACCTAGGAGAGAGTCAGTTCCTGTATCCACCTTGGGGAGAGACAGTTCCAATATCCACCTTGGGGAGAGTCAGTTCCTGTATCCACCTTGGGGAGAGACAGTTCCTATATCCACCTTGGGGAGAGACAGTTCCTATATCCACCTTGGGGAGAGACAGTGCCTGTATCCACCTTGCAGAGAGACAGTGCCTGTATCCACCTTGGGGAGAGACAGTGTCCATATCCACCTTGGGGAGAGACAGTGCCCATATCCACCTAGGGGAGAGACAGTGCCCGCATCCACTTTGGGGAGAGACTGTTCCTATATCCACCTTGGGGAGAGACAGTGCCAGTGTGCACCTTGGGGAGAGACAGTGCCTGTATCCATCTTGCGGAGAGACAGTGTCCATATCCACCTTGGGGAGTGACAGTGCCTGTATCCACCTTGGGAAGAGATAGTGCCCGTATCCACCTTGCGGAGAGACTGTGTCCATACCCAACTTGGGGAGAGACAGTGCCTGTATCCACCTTGGGGAGTGACTGTGCCCATATCCACCTTGGGGAGAGACAGTGCCCATATCCACCTAGGGGAGAGACAGTGCCCACATCCACTTTGGGGAGAGACAGTGCCCATATCCACCTAGGAGAGAGTCAGTTCCTGTATCCACCTTGGGGAGAGACAGTTCCAATATCCACCTTGGGGAGAGACAGTTCCAATATCCACCTTGGGGAGAGACAGTGCCGGTGTGCATCTTGGGGAGAGACAGTGCCCGTATCCACCTTGCGGAGAGACAGTGTCCATATCCACCTTGGGGAGAGACAGTGCCCATATCCACCTTGGGGAGAGACAGTGCCCGCATCCACTTTGGGGAGAGACTGTGTCCATATCCACCTTGGGGAGAGACAGTGCCTGCACAACCTTGGGGAGAGACAGTGTCCAATATCCAGCTTGGGGAGAGACAGTGTCTGTGTCCACATTGGAGAGAGAGAGTGCCCGTATCCACCTTGGGGAGAGACAGTGTCCATATCCACCTTGGGGAGAGACAGTTCCTGCATCAATCTTGGGGAGAGACAGCGCCCATATCCGCCTTGGGGAGAGTCAGTTCCTGTATCCACCTTGGGGTGAGACAGTTCCTATATCCACCTTGGGGATAGACAGTTCCTCTATCCACCTTGGGGAGAGACAGTGCCGGTGTGTACCTTGGGGAGTGACAGTGCCTGTATCCACCTTGGGAAGAGATAGTGCCTGTATCCACCTTGGGGAGTGACTGTGCCCATATCAACCTTGGGGAGAGACAGTGCCCATATCCACCGAGGCGAGAGACAGTGCCCGCATCCACTTTGGGGAGAGACAGTGCCCATATCCACCTAGGAGAGAGTCAGTTCCTGTATCCACCTTGGGGAGAGACAGTTCCAATATCCACCTTGGGGAGAGTCAGTTCCTGTATCCACCTTGGGGAGAGACAGTTCCTATATCCACCTTGGGGAGAGACAGTTCCTATATCCACCTTGGGGAGAGACAGTGCCTGTATCCACCTTGCAGAGAGACAGTGCCTGTATCCACCTTGGGGAGAGACAGTGTCCATATCCACCTTGGGGAGAGACAGTGCCCATATCCACCTAGGGGAGAGACAGTGCCCGCATCCACTTTGGGGAGAGACTGTTCCTATATCCACCTTGGGGAGAGACAGTGCCAGTGTGCACCTTGGGGAGAGACAGTACCTGTATCCATCTTGCGGAGAGACAGTGTCCATATCCACCTTGGGGAGTGACAGTGCCTGTATCCACCTTGGGAAGAGATAGTGCCCGTATCCACCTTGCGGAGAGACTGTGTCCATACCCAACTTGGGGAGAGACAGTGCCTGTATCCACCTTGGGGAGTGACTGTGCCCATATCCACCTTGGGGAGAGACAGTGCCCATATCCACCTAGGGGAGAGACAGTGCCCGCATCCACTTTGGGGAGAGACAGTGCCCATATCCACCTAGGAGAGAGTCAGTTCCTGTATCCACCTTGGGGAGAGACAGTTCCAATATCCACCTTGGGGAGAGACAGTTCCAATATCCACCTTGGGGAGAGACAGTGCCGGTGTGCATCTTGGGGAGAGACAGTGCCCGTATCCACCTTGCGGAGAGACAGTGTCCATATCCACCTTGGGGAGAGACAGTGCCCATATCCACCTAGGGGAGAGACAGTGCCCGCATCCACTTTGGGGAGAGACTGTGTCCATATCCACCTTGGGGAGAGACAGTGCCTGCACAACCTTGGGAAGAGACAGTGTCCAAAATCCAGCTTGGGGAGAGACAGTGTCTGTGTCCACCTTGGGGAGAGAGAGTGCCCATATCCACCTTGGGGAGAGACAGTGTCCATATCCACCTTGGGGAGAGACAGTTCCTGCATCAACCTTGGGGAGAGACAGCGCCCGTATGCACCTAGGGGAGAGAAAGTGCCTGTATCCACCTTGGGCAGTGACTGTGCCCGTATCCACCTTGGGGAGAGACAGTGCCTGTATCCACATTGGGGTGAGACAGTGCCGGTGTCCACCTTGGGGAGAGACAGTGCCCATATCCACCTAGGGGAGAGACAGTGCCCGCATCCACTTTGGGGAGAGACTGTGTCCATATCCACCTTGGGGAGAGACAGTGCCTGCACAACCTTGGGGAGAGACAGTGTCCAATATCCAGCTTGGGGAGAGACAGTGTCTGTGTCCACATTGGAGAGAGAGAGTGCCCGTATCCACCTTGGGGAGAGACAGTGTCCATATCCACCTTGGGGAGAGACAGTTCCTGCATCAATCTTGGGGAGAGACAGCGCCCATATCCGCCTTGGGGAGAGTCAGTTCCTGTATCCACCTTGGGGTGAGACAGTTCCTATATCCACCTTGGGGATAGACAGTTCCTCTATCCACCTTGGGGAGAGACAGTGCCGGTGTGTACCTTGGGGAGTGACAGTGCCTGTATCCACCTTGGGAAGAGATAGTGCCCGTATCCACCTTGCGGAGAGACAGTGTCCATACCCAACTTGGGGAGAGACAGTGCCTGTATCCACCTTGGGGAGTGACTGTGCCCATATCAACCTTGGGGAGAGACAGTGCCCATATCCACCGAGGCGAGAGACAGTGCCCGCATCCACTTTGGGGAGAGACAGTGCCCATATCCACCTAGGAGAGAGTCAGTTCCTGTATCCACCTTGGGGAGAGACAGTTCCAATATCCACCTTGGGGAGAGTCAGTTCCTGTATCCACCTTGGGGAGAGACAGTTCCTATATCCACCTTGGGGAGAGACAGTTCCTATATCCACCTTGGGGAGAGACAGTGCCTGTATCCACCTTGCAGAGAGACAGTGCCTGTATCCACCTTGGGGAGAGACAGTGCCTGTATCCACCTTGCAGAGAGACAGTGTCCAAATCCACCTTGGGGAGGGACAGTGCCTGGATCCACCTTGGGGAGAGACAGTGCCCATATCCACCTTGGGGAGAGACAGTGCCCGTATCCACCTTGTGGAGAGACTGTGCCCATATCCACCTTGGGGAGAGACAGTGCCTGTATCCACCTTGTGGAGAGACAGTGCCCATATCCACCTAGGGGTGAGACAGTGCCCGCATCCATTTTGGGTAGAGACTGTGTCCATATCCACCTTCGGGAGAGACAGTGCCTGCACAACCTTGGGGAGAGACAGTGTCCAAAATCCAGATTGGGGAGAGGCAGTGCCTGCATTGACCTTGGGGAGATACAGTGCCCATATCTACCTTGGGAGAGACAGTGCCTGTATCCATCTTGGGGAGAGAGAGTGCTCGTATCCACCTAGGGGGGTGACAGTGCCTGTATCCACCTTGGGGAGAGACAGTGCCTGTATCCACCTTGGGGAGAGATAGTGCCTGTATCCAACTTGTGGAGAGACAGTGTCCATTTCCACCTTGGGGAGAGACAGTGCCTGTATCCACCTTGGGAAGAGATATTGCCCGTATCCACCTTGCGGAGAGACTGTGTCCATACCGAACTTAAGGAGAGACAGTGCCTGTATCCACCTTGCGCGGTGACTGTGCCCATATCCACCTTGGGGAGAGACAGTGCCTGTATCCACCTTGTGGAGAGACAGTGCCCGCATCCACTTTGGGGAGAGACAGTGCCCATATTCACCTTGGGGAGAGTCAGTTCCTGTATCCACCTTGGGGAGAGACAGTTACGATATCCACCTTGGGGAGAGACAGTTCCCATATCCACCTTGGGCAGAGACAGTTCCTATATCCACCTTGGGGAGAGACAGTGCTGGTGTGCACCTTGGTAGAGACAGTGCCTGTATCCACCATGCGGAGAGACAGTGTCCATATCCACCTTGGGGAGTGACAGTGCCTGTATCCACCTTGGGGAGAGACAGTGCCCATATCCACCTAGGTGGGAGACAGTGACCGCATCCACTTTGGGGAGAGACTGTTCCTATATCCACCTTGGGGAGAGACAGTGCCGGTGTGCACCTTGGGGAGAGACAGTGCCTGTATCCACCTTGGGGAGTGACAGTGCCTGTATCCACCTTGGGAAGAGATAGTGCCCGTATCCACCTTGCGGAGAGACTGTGTCCATACCCAACTTGGGGAAAGACAGTGCCTGTATCCACCTTGGGGAGTGACTGTGCCCATATCAACCTTGGGGAGAGACAGTGCCCATATCCACCTAGGGGGGAGACAGTGTCCGCATCCACTTTGGGGAGAGACAGTGCCCATAGCCACCTCGGAGAGAGTCAGTTCCTGTATCCACCTTGGGGAGAGACAGTTCCAATATCCACCTTGGGGAGAGACAGTTCCAATATCCACCTTGGGGAGAGACAGTGCCGGTGTGCACCTTGGGGAGAGACAGTGCCTGTATCCACCTTGCGGAGAGACAGTGTCCATATCCACCTTGGGGAGAGACAGTGCCCATATCCACCTAGGGGAGAGACAGTGCCCGCATCCACTTTGGGGAGAGACTGTGTCCATATCCACCTTGGGGAGAGACAGTGCCTGCACAACCTTGGGGAGAGACAGTGTCCAAAATCCAGCTTGGGGAGAGACAGTGTCTGTGTCCACCTTGGGGAGAGAGAGTGCCCGTATCCACCTTGGGGAGAGACAGTGTCCATATCCACCTTTGGGAGAGACAGTTCCTGCATCAACCTTGGGGAGAGACAGCGCCCGTATGCACCTAGGGCAGAGAAAGTGCCTGTATCCACCTTGGGCAGTGACTGTGCCCGTATCCACCTTGGGGAGAGACAGTGCCTGTATCCACCTTGGGGAGAGACTGTGCCCATATCCACCTTGGGGAGAGACAGTGCCTGTATCCACCTTGGGGAGAGACAGTGCCTGCACAACCTTGGGGAGAGACAGTGCCCATATCCGCCTTGGGGAGAGTCAGTTCCTGTATCCAACTTGGGGTGAGACAGTTCCTATATCCACATTGGGGAGAGACAGTGCCTGTATCCACCTTGCAGAGAGACAGTGTCCAAATCCACCTTGGGGAGGGACAGTGCCTGTATCCACCTTGGGGAGAGACAGTGCCCATATCCACCTGGGGGAGAGACAGTGCCCGCATCCATTTTGGGGAGAGACTGTGCCTGCACAACCTTGGGGAGAGACAGTGTCCAATATCCAGATTGGGGATAGGCAGTGCCTGCATTGACCTTGGGGAGAGACAGTGCCCAAATCTACCTTGGGGAGAGATAGTGCCTGTATCCATCTTGCGGAGAGAGAGTGCTCATATCCACCTTGGGGAGTGACAGTGACTGTATCCACCTTGGGGAGAGACAGTGCCTGTATCCACCTTGGGGAGAGACAGTGCCTGTATCCACCTTGGGGAGAGATAGTGCCTGTATCCACCTTGCAGAGAGACAGTGTCCATATCCACCTTGGGGAGAGACAGTGCCTGTATCCACCTTGGGAAGAGATAGTGCCCTTATGCACCTTGCGGAGAAACTGTGTCCATACCCAACTTGGGGAGAGACAGTGCCTGTATCCACCTTGGGGGGTGACTGTGCCCATATCCACCTTGGGGAGAGACAGTGCCTGTATCCACCTTGTGGAGAGACAGTGCCCATATCCACCTAGGGGAGAAACAGTGCCCGCATCCACCTTGGGGAGAGTCAGTTCCTGTATCCACCTTGGGGAGAGACAGTTCCTATATCCACCTTGGGGAGAGACAGTTCCTATATCCACCTTGGGCAGAGACAGTTCCTATATCCACCTTGGGGAGAGACAGTGCCGGTGTGCACCTTGGGGAGAGACAGTGCCTGTATCCACCTTGCAGAGAGACAGTGTCCATATCCACCTTGGGGAGTGACAGTGCCCGTATCCACCTTGGGGAGAGACAGTGCCCGCATCCACTTTGGGGAGAGACTGTGTCCAATATCCAGCTTGGGGAGAGACAGTGCCTGTGTCCAACTTGGGGAGAGAGAGTGCCCGTATCCACCTTGGGGAGAGAGAGTGCCTGTATCCACCTGGGCAGTGACTGTGCCCGTATCCACCTTGGGGAGAGACAGTGCCCGTATACACCTTGGGAAGAGACTGTGCCCATATCCACCTTGGTGAGAGACTGTGCCCATATCCACCTTGGGGACAGTGTGCCCATATCCACCTTGGGGAGAGGCAGTGCCAGCATCGACCTTGGGGAGAGACAGTGTCCACATCCACCTTGGAGAGAGATAGTGCCCGTATCCACCTTGGGGAGAGACTGTGCCCATATCCACCTTGGGGACAGTGTGCCCATATTCACCTTGGGGAGAGACAGTGCCCATATCCACCTTGGGGAGAGACAGTACCTGTATCCACATTGGGGAGAGACTGTGCCCATATCCAACTTGGGGAGAGGCAGTGCCTGTATCCACCTTGCAGAGAGACAGTGTCCATATCCACCTTGGGGAGAGACAGTGCCTGTATCCACCTTGGGGAGAGAAAGTGCCTGTATCCATCTTGCGGAGAGACAGTGTCCATATCCACCTTGGGGAGAGACAGTGCCCGTATCCACCTTGGGGACAGTGCCTGCATCCACCTTGGGGAGAGACAGTGCCTGTATCCACCTTGGGGAGAGTCAGTGTCCATATCCACCTTGGGGAGGGACAGTGCCTGTATCCACCTTGGCCAGTGACTGTGCCCATATCCACCTTGGGGAGAGACAGTGCCCGTATCCACATTGGGGAGATTCAGTGCCCATATCCGCCTTCGGGAGAGACTGTGCCCATATCCACCTTGGGGAGAGACAGTGCTTGTCTCCACCTTGGGGAGAGATAGTGCCCGTATCCACCTTGCGGGGAGAGAGTGCCTGTATCCACCTTGGGGAGAGACAGTGCTTGTATCCACCTTGGGGAGAGATAGTGCCCGTATCCACCTTGGGGAGAGAGTGCCCGTATCCAACTTGGGGAGAGATAGTGCCTGTACCCACCTTGCGGAGAGACAGTGCCTGTATCCACCTTGGGGAGAGAGAGTGCCCGTATCCAACTTGCGGAGAGACAGTGCCTGTATCCACCTTGTGGAGAGACAGTGCCTGTATCCACCTTGGGGAGAGACAGTGCCCGTATCCACCTTGGGGAGAGCCAGTGCCCGTATCCACCTTGGGGAGAGAGAGTGCCTGTATCCACCTTGGGGAGAGACAGTGCCCGTATCCACCTTGGGGAGAGACAGTGCCTGTATCCACCTTGGGGACAGAGAGAGTGCTTGTATCCACCTTGGGGAGTGACAGTCACTGTATCCAACTTGGGGAGAGAGATTGCCCGTAGCCACCTTGGGGAGAGCCAGTGTCCATATCCAGCTTAGGGAGTGACAGTGCCTGTATCCACCTTGGGGAGAGACAGTGCCCGTATCCACCTTGCAGAGAGACAGTGTCCGTATCCACCTTGCGGAGAGACTGTGCCCATATCCACCTTGGGGAGGGACAGTGCCTGTATCCACCTTGGGGAGAGACAGTGCCCATATCCACCTTGGGAAGGACAGTGCCCGTATCCACCTTGGGGAGAGACAGTGCCCATATCCACCTTGTGGAGAGACAGTGCCCATATCCACCTGGGGGAGAGACAGTGCCCGCATCCATTTTGGGGAGAGACTGTGCCTGCACAACCTTGGGGAGAGACAGTGTCCAATATCCAGATTGGGGATAGGCAGTGCCTGCATTGACCTTGGGGAGAGACAGTGCCCAAATCTACCTTGGGGAGAGATAGTGCCTGTATCCATCTTGCGGAGAGAGAGTGCTCATATCCACCTTGGGGAGTGACAGTGACTGTATCCACCTTGGGGAGAGACAGTGCCTGTATCCACCTTGGGGAGAGACAGTGCCTGTATCCACCTTGGGGACAGAGAGAGTGCTCGTATCCACCTTGGGGAGTCACAGTGACTGTATCCAACTTGGGGAGAGAGATTGCCCGTAGCCACCTTGCGGAGAGACAGTGTCCGTATCCACCTTGCGGAGAGACTGTGCCCATATCCACCTTGGGGAGAGACAGTGCCTGTATCCACCTTGGGGAGAGATAGTGCCTGTATCCACCTTGCAGAGAGACAGTGTCCATATCCACCTTGGGGAGAGACAGTGCCTGTATCCACCTTGGGAAGAGATAGTGCCCTTATGCACCTTGCGGAGAAACTGTGTCCATACCCAACTTGGGGAGAGACAGTGCCTGTATCCACCTTGGGGGGTGACTGTGCCCATATCCACCTTGGGGAGAGACAGTGCCTGTATCCACCTTGTGGAGAGACAGTGCCCATATCCACCTAGGGGAGAAACAGTGCCCGCATCCACCTTGGGGAGAGTCAGTTCCTGTATCCACCTTGGGGAGAGACAGTTCCTATATCCACCTTGGGGAGAGACAGTATCTATATCCACCTTGGGCAGAGACAGTTCCTATATCCACCTTGGGGAGAGACAGTGCCGGTGTGCACCTTGGGGAGAGACAGTGCCTGTATCCACCTTGCGGAGAGACAGTGTCCATATCCACCTTGGGGAGTGACAGTGCCCGTATCCACCTTGGGGAGAGACAGTGCCCGCATCCACTTTGGGGAGAGACTGTGTCCAATATCCAGCTTGGGGAGAGACAGTGCCTGTGTCCAACTTGGGGAGAGAGAGTGCCCGTATCCACCTTGGGGAGAGAGAGTGCCTGTATCCACCTGGGCAGTGACTGTGCCCGTATCCACCTTGGGGAGAGACAGTGCCCGTATACACCTTGGGAAGAGACTGTGCCCATATCCACCTTGGTGAGAGACTGTGCCCATATCCACCTTGGGGACAGTGTGCCCATATCCACCTTGGGGAGAGGCAGTGCCAGCATCGACCTTGGGGAGAGACAGTGTCCACATCCACCTTGGAGAGAGATAGTGCCCGTATCCACCTTGGGGAGAGACTGTGCCCATATCCACCTTGGGGACAGTGTGCCCATATTCACCTTGGGGAGAGACAGTGCCCATATCCACCTTGGGGAGAGACAGTACCTGTATCCACATTGGGGAGAGACTGTGCCCATATCCAACTTGGGGAGAGGCAGTGCCTGTATCCACCTTGCAGAGAGACAGTGTCCATATCCACCTTGGGGAGAGACAGTGCCTGTATCCACCTTGGGGAGAGAAAGTGCCTGTATCCATCTTGCGGAGAGACAGTGTCCATATCCACCTTGGGGAGAGACAGTGCTCGTATCCACCTTGGGGACAGTGCCTGCATCCACCTTGGGGAGAGACAGTGCCTGTATCCACCTTGGGGAGAGTCAGTGTCCATATCCACCTTGGGGAGGGACAGTGCCTGTATCCACCTTGGCCAGTGACTGTGCCCATATCCACCTTGGGGAGAGACAGTGCCCGTATCCACATTGGGGAGATTCAGTGCCCATATCCGCCTTCGGGAGAGACTGTGCCCATATCCACCTTGGGGAGAGACAGTGCTTGTCTCCACCTTGGGGAGAGAGAGTGCCCGTATCCAACTTGCGGAGAGACAGTGCCTGTATCCACCTTGTGGAGAGACAGTGCCTGTATCCACCTTGGGGAGAGACAGTGCCCGTATCCACCTTGGGGAGAGCCAGTGCCCGTATCCACCTTGGGGAGAGAGAGTGCCTGTATCCACCTTGGGGAGAGCCAGTGCCTGTATCCACCTTGGGGAGAGACAGTGCCCGTATCCACCTTGGGGAGAGCCAGTGCCTGTATCCACCTTGGGGAGAGAGAGTGCCTGTATCCACCTTGGGGAGAGACAGTGCCCGTATCCACCTTGGGGAGAGACAGTGCCTGTATCCACCTTGGGGACAGAGAGAGTGCTCGTATCCACCTTGGGGAGTCACAGTGACTGTATCCAACTTGGGGAGAGAGATTGCCCGTAGCCACCTTGCGGAGAGACAGTGTCCGTATCCACCTTGCGGAGAGACTGTGCCCATATCCACCTTGGGGACAGTGTGCCCATATCCACCTTGGGGAGAGGCAGTGCCAGCATCGACCTTGGGGAGAGACTGTGCCCATATCCAACTTGGGGAGAGGCAGTGCCTGTATCCACCTTGGGGAGAGACAGTGCCAATATCCACATTGGGAAGAGGCAGTGCCTGCATTGACCTTGGGGAGAGACAGTGCCCATATCCACATTGGGAAGAGGCAGTGCCTGCATTGACCTTGGGGAGAGACAGTGCCCATATCCACCTTGGGGAGAGACAGTGCCTGTATCCACATTGGGGAGAGTCTGTGCCCATATCCAACTTGGGGAGAGGCAGTGCCTGTATCCACATTGGGAGAGACTGTGCCCATATCCAACTTGGGGAGAGGCAGTACCTGTATCCGCATTGGGGAGAGTCTGTGCCCGTATCCAACTTGCGGAGAGACAGTGCCTGTATCCACCTTGTGGAGAGACAGTGCCTGTATCCACCTTGGGGAGAGACAGTGCCCATATCTACCTTGGGGAGAGATAGTGCCTGTATCCACCTTGGGGAGAGACAGTGTCTGTATCCACCTCAGGGAGAGACAGTGCCTGTATCCACCTTATGGAGAGACAGTGCCCATCCACTTAGGGGATTGAAAATTGCCATCTCTGCCTTGGGGAGAGACAGTGCCCGTATGCACCTTGCGGAGAGAAAGTGCCCGTATCCACCTTGGGGAGAGAAAGTGCCCGTATTCACCACAGGAGTGGCAGTAGCCATATCTACCATAGGAGCGACGGTGCCCATGTCTACCATAGGAATGACAGTCCCCCTGCCCTCCAAAGGACTGGCAATGCCCATATCCACCATCGGAGAGACAGCCCCTTACCCTCCATAGGAGAGAGTGCCCATATCTGCTACATGAGAGCGAATGCCCCTATTTGCCACAGGAGAGACAGTGCCTGCATCCACCATAGGAGAGACAGTTCGCATATCCACCATAGGACAGACAGTACCCATATCCACCAGAGGAAAGTGCCCCCATCCATCTTAGGAGAGCCAGTGCCCATATTCATCATAGGAGAGAGAGTGCCCTTATGCACCATAGGAGAGACAGTGTATGCATCAGTTTACCACGGCAGCTGTGTTGATGGCATGGGAGCAGATCCTTTGAAACAGGCTGCCTTTGGCTGTTCCAGGAACTAAGCCTATCCAAAAAAAAGCCCCTCGTGGAGGAGAAAATGGCCTTTAAATATCTTCACTTGACTAACATATGCACTGCAGTAATGCGCACAGCCTTTGAAACCCAAAGAGCTTCTTTATTCAGGTGCTGCAGTGTATCAGCACTCGCTGTCATTTAAGCAGTATCTGAGCTTGGTGAGATAGCCATTAATGAACCAACATGAATTGTTTAATGCAACACATGTGACTGTTTAAACTAATAATGGCAAGTGACATTGTTTCCAGAGTGGGTGACGAACTATACAAACTCCTTTGCCTGCCCACACTCACCTGCACACGCCTTCTGAGCAAAAGCTGCTGGGGATACAAAACAATCTTGTTGACCCAGTCACTGCTGAAGTATCGCTAGGGAACAATGCCATGCAGAAAGCAATGCCTGACATGGAAATCCCACCTCCTTTCTTCTACAAGAGTTGTAAATTTGCAACGCCAACCAAGGCAATGAAATAAAATAAAAAGGATCGTGCTCCTGTCAGTCAACCAGTGGGGTGTATGATACATGGGACATTTTATTGCAAAAATTACAAAATTGCACTATTTCCTACTTCTTATTTGAATAACCTCAAGTAGTTCACATGCTTAAAAGCAACCTTAAGAAGCCCACATACTTTACAAATTACAGCTTCTAATGCACGACATCACTTGTAAAGAAGCATTGGTGACTCTGAAAGCTTATTTGTGTATTTCTGGACAGATGCTATTTTAATAAGCCTGAGCTGACTTACATACCAGCTGTAAAAGAATATTAGAACATTTTAGGGTTTTCAGGCGCACCATGGCTGCAATGTGTATCAGTTACACGATGCACTGCATCAACTCACCAAGGCTCCTTTGACAGTACCTTCCAAACAAGAAAACTCTACCACCTAGAAGGACAAGGGCAGCAGATGCATGGGAACACCTGCAAGTTCCCCTTCAAGTCACACAGCATCCTGACTTGGAACTATATTGCCGTTCCTTCAACACTGCTGGGTCAAAATCCTGGAGCTCCCTCCCTAACACCACATGGACTGCAGCGGTTCAAGACGGCAGCTCGCCACCTACTCAAGGGCAAGGAGGGATGGGCAATAAATGCTGGCCTTGCCAACGATGCCCACATGCCATGAACAAATAAAGAAAATGAATCTTCAACCGGATAAGACGTCTCTGTCCGAGACAAGAGAAAGGGATATTGTGACCCAAAGCCTCCAGAGTTGAGAAATAATAACAAAATAACATGAAGGGACTGTATCGGGGGTGGGGGGGGGGGGGATGATGGCATAGTGGTAATGTCACTGAACTAGTAATTCAGAGGCCCAGGCTAATTCTCTGGGGACAGAGGTTCAAATCCCACCACAGCAGCCGCTGGAATTTAAATTCAATTAGTTAACAAAAATCTGGAATTGAAAAGTAGTCTCAGTAATGGTGCCATGAAACTACCATCGATTGTCATAAAAACAATCTGGTTCACTGATGTCCTTTAAGGAAGGAAATCTGCTGTCCTTACCCGGCCTGGCCTACATGTGACGACTCCAGTCAATGTGGTTAACTCTTAACTGCCCTCTGAAATGGCCTAGCAAACCACTCAGTTGTCAAGGGCAATTAGGGATGGGCAACAATTGCTGGCCTAGCCAGTGAAAGAATATAAAAAAAAATGAGCCCTTCCATGTCACTGGGTCAATATCCTGGAATTCATGAGCTAACATCATCGTGGGAGTACTGTCATCACAAGGACTGTTATGGTTCAAGGAGAAGGTCCACTGCCAGTCACTCAGGGAAACTAGGGATGGGCAATAAATTCAACCTTTCCAGCATCACACAGATTCCAAGAACAAATAATTTTAAAACTGTTTGCATAGATGTTGCTTTGGCTTTTGTAAAATTAGTCTTGGATAGCGATGACAAGTGGCTACAACAGCTTGACAACAGACACCAATGCCGAAAACAATGAGTCACAGCGTCACTTGGCAGCTTCACGTGTGGCACTTGTGGCAGAACCTGCCTCTCGAGGATTTGCCTTCACAGCCGTCAGCAAAGAAGATGCTCCACCCAAATGGATTGTTTGTTGCATGTCCATCATCTTTCATAGATGAAAGGATGGCAACAATGCAAATGTGTAGATCTATTTTACAACTGCAAAAAAAATGAATAGCTTGCACAATAATAAGATCTCGAGATTGGAGTGCCTCTTTTCCAAGATGTTTGTACATCATTGGATGGATGTTTTAGCTGCAAGGCGTGCCTGGCCGAATCCTGCAACAGTTGTCTCAAAACTTATATAAGTGGTTGTTCAGTAACCAGGTTGTGAGATGATGCAATGAATGAGATGCAGATGTATCCACCAAAAACATCAAGAAATGCATGGTCACTACACAATTTCTCCAGCTTGCCTCACAAGCATTGCAAAAGAAAGTGGGTATGTTCTTATCTGTAAGGAGGATCCCTCCTCACACCTTATTATTGCGCTAAACTGCTCACTCGTCCACATGAATATTTATTAGCATCCATTTATAACACCCAACACAACCTTTAAGGAGACAATTAATCACTTAGGCAAAGAAAATTCTCGCCAGAAACTTCACACAATTCTTTCAGGGGTACTGGCAACATTGGAAGCACACCCTGAATTTCATAATGGTGTTTCTGAGCTGCATTTCAATGAAGACATTTCAAGATGTTAGCACGCATTTCCAAATGATTTATAATCACAATTTATATCATCATAAACATTTATTTCTCTAAGAGACAACAGAACTGCATCAACACACATGGTGGAAATGAAGCTTTTAGTGTCAGCATACTATTTAGCAAAAACAAAGCAGCATTTATGGCATTTTACAAAGGTACTGCAGCAGAAATGATTCCAATTCCAGATAAGAAGTTTAATTGGACACATTAAATCAAAAAGGATTCTTATGAGGAAAAACAAATGAGGGGATTTTTGTAGTTAAAACAGAAATGTTGGAAATACTCAGCATGTCTCACAGCAGTATCAGAAAGGTCACTGACCTGAAACGTTAACTCTGTTTCTCTCTCCACAGATGCTGCCAGACCTGCTGAATATTTCCAGCACTCCTGTTTTTATTCAGGTTTGCAGCATCTGCAGTTTTGTGCTTTGGGATTCCTGCATGTAGCTCGCTGAGTGTAAGATCGTGTATCTTACAGTCTTAAGTCTGAAATCGCATCACTATTTTGTATAATTACCCTACTTGTAGCTGACTGCATCGACCTCATTTAGGGGGCTTTTAAATTTACAAAAAGAGAGATGAATGAAAACTATACTATATGCCAAAAGAAAGGAAGAGGAGATCACCAGGTGGAGTACAAAGGCGGTAGGGTTTGGACATGTTGATGCCCGATGGGGATGAACTCTGACCACAAATATAAACTCCTCTAGTGTATAAATGCAAAATACTGTGGATGCTGGAAATCTGAAATAAAAACAGAAAGTGCTGATCCTTTTATGAAATTATTGCCAGTTCTGCTGAAAGGTCACAGACCTGAAATGTTAACTCTGCTTCTCTCTCCACAGATGCTGCCAGACCTGCTGAGTATTTCCAGCACTTTCTGTTTTCCTCCAGTGTATATTCTGTGTATTTCAGACTTTTGAAAAGTGCTCCTGAGTATGCTCGGGATACCTAAGCCGTTTCAGCACTGTACGCACATGCAATGTGAGCACAGATTCCAGCAACACACTGACAGGCAGACAGAATCGTTAGTGCTTTTGATCTGGATTTGTCATCGCCATTCCCAACATCTTCGCCCATCCCTCAGGAACAAATGGCTGCTCAGTTTGCACCTACACAGGTAGACTTTGAACCAGACTGGGACCACATGCCACCCCCTTCATCCACTCACTACATTTGGCAAAAATATTGGCGGAGTGAGCATTTATTTGTTAACTATGGCTATTACAAATAATTGCCCAATCATTGCAAGGTCCTCTCTGTTAGTAGTTTATTTTGGTGGATTACTTAGCTCATTTTCATCATTCATCAGCAACAAAAATAGTCCTGTTTTCTAGAATGACAAAAGCAATTTCACTCGGATCTAAATATCTGTTTGTGAAGGGTTTGCATTGGAGCTGCTCGTGTTGAATTAGTAATACAGTAGCGCTGGTGTCTCTTTATGAAAAGGCTCGTGTCAGATGTATGTCTTTGCAGTGCTTCTGGTCACAAGGGGGTAGCATTGGTACAGTTCTGTATTCCCATCAGTTTCTGTCACTACTATCGGACAGAACAGCGAGATGTAATTGAGGTCTGGGCCCTGGCAGGGAACTGCATACGAATCTTTGCATGAAAAGCCAACAATGGATCACACAGGCAGGGAGAAAATGTCTCCAATGCTTGTTGGTCAACTTAGATTAGACACAAGCGGTATGGCAAACGGAGGATTCTGGGATGGGGAAGTGCTTGCATCTTGTCACAAGGCATTTGCTGACCTTTTGTAAAATGTTTATTGGGAAAGGCTAAATGCCTGGGTCAGTTTAGAGTGTACTCAGCTTTGATCAGTGTTTAGCTCCAGGCTGCAGACTACAGCTCCTCTTGACAAACAGCAACGGACCTGACTAACTTCAGGCGCAGAAAGACACACTGAACGACAAAGCACAGGGACACAAAATAACAGGATGCATGCACGCCTAATATATATATATATAAATTTTAAAAACAATTTCGTCTTAATGAAACACAACTGAGAGACATCATAGTAGGCAGCTATCTGATCCTTTTATGAAATTATTGCCAGTTATCAGTAACAGCGCATGATGAATTACAGGCAGCTCCCTGGACGATACAACAAAAACCATCAGAGGAAATGAATTCATCTGTTTTTTTTTTTAAAAAAAATCAAGATTCTTTCAAGCTTTGTGAGTTTTACTTCATTTTAGAGATGTGTTTTTTGTCTCCCCTCTCCTGGCATTAGGTAACGCCTTTTGTAAGCCTCCCTGTCAGAAATATCTTTTCCGCTTTATTGTATTAGAATGATGTGATCTTTTCACTGCCCTTTGTCTTGGAAGAAAATTAATTCTCATTTGCATTACCGCATCTAAATGTCACCCAGAGATATTTTGTTAGACATTGGTAATGCTGGCAGAGAAGGGAGCAGGATAATTGCATTCTGCCTAGCAGAGGGATTTACATAATTTCAGACAGCAATTAAAGATTCCCTGGGATTTTTTTCTATTCTGAACCTCTGCTACAAAGACACTGTTCGTTTACATTTAGCTCTCGGATTCTTGCTGTTCATTTGCATAAAATTAAAGGTTTTTGTGATCTCGAACAGCAGGCTAACATTTAAAATTCTGTTTTGAAAAGCTTACCTTGGAATAATAAAATGTTAATACCATTTTATAAACTCAGAGTGCTTGCCACCTGTCTTTCATCTCTTAGGCTATTTTTTGGGGATTCAAAGCCACAGACTTGGCTGAAAGACTCACTGAAGTAACTCCATCGACAAAGGCAAGATCATATGGGAAAAACACACACACAATGATTTGACATATAAGCAGACGGGGTAGGGATTCCCAATAAAACCTAATAAAATGGCCTGTGCTGACTTGGCACTTCAAAAATCCTCGAACCCTAAAGGTTACAGGTTCATGAGTATTACTGCATCATTAAAAAGTCCACTGATGGTTGGAATTGTTATTTGGTATTAATGCATTGGAGAATACCAGGGAGTACTAGTACCCATACTATGTGTTAAATCAACTGAGACACAGTCAATCCCATTTAACTGAATACAACTAACTGTTAACTGAATAAAATATAGTGGCGAACAGGTTATTCACTTAAAATGAACTGACTGTAGTAAGTGCTTAATGTGCACTGGTTAGTCTCTTTGAAGGTCAAAATCAAGTAACCCAATGTTCAAGCAAAATTTAATCTTTTACATATATATACATAGTTGAGGCATAATAAAAGCCATACCCAGCACCAAATAATCAAAAAGATGATTCCTCAATGATAGTCTATTATTTTCAGACTGATCTTATATCATTTCAAGACACAGTAAAATGTGGTTAGTTATAAACATTTAATTCAACCCCTCAAACTCTAATCTCACCAAAAGCAGGCAGCACTTTATAGCAATGTTTTAATGGTTTTTTGTTTCAGTAAATAAAGCTGACAATTTTATCACATACAGCTGGACATTTATATGGTCAGTGTTTACATTTTCAAAAAAAATTAAAAACACAGTAATTTGCTTGATTTCTTTTTGCTCGGTACTTTAATAAGCCTTCTATTTTCTTGATTTGATTTTTGATTTAGAGATACAGCACTGAAACAGGCCCTTCGGCCCACCGAGTCTGTGCCGACCATTAACCACCCATTTATACTAATCCTACACCAATCCCATATTCCTACCACATCCTCACCTGTCCCTAGATTCCCCTACCACCTACCTATACTAGGGGCAATTTATAATGGCCAATTTACCTACCAACCTGCAAGTCTTTTGACTGGAACTCAAATTTCCACAGCCTTAAATTGCTCCATTGTTGAAATCTTTTTACATTTGTATCACATCGCTGCATCACTGAAAGCACAAAGAACACCTCCTACAATTTTCCTCTTCTAATTTCTGTTTCCAATTCAGGAAATAGCGAAATCACGATGCACACAAAGGCAAAAGAAATGCCACCAGATAAAGCAACAACAACTTACATTTATATAGAGCCATTGACATAGTTAAATGTCCCAAGATGCTTCACAGGAGTGTTATCAAACAAAATTTGATACTGAGCCACATAAGGAGATATTGGGGCAGATGACCAAAAACTGAAAGAGATAAGTTTGAAGGAACATCTTAAAGAAGGAGAGAGAGGTTTAGAGGTTTAGGGAGGGAATTCCAGAGCTTAGGTCCTAGACAACTGAAGTACGCCCACCAATGGTGGTGCAATTAAAATCAGAAATGCATAAGAGGCCAGAAGTGGAGGAATGCAAAGATCTTGAAGGCTTGTCGGACTGAAGAAAGTTACAAAGATAGGGAGGGGTGAGACTATGGAGAGATTTGAAAACAAGAATGATCATTTTAAAATCGAGGCATTGCCTGACCAGATCTAGATCATCAAACACAGGGGTGATGGGTGAATGGGACTTGGTGCAAGTTAGCAGAGTTTGAGATGAGCTCAAGTTTATGTAGGGTGGAATATAGGAGGATGGCCAGGAGAGCATTGGAATAATCAAGCCTGGAGGTAAGAGAGGCATGGATGAGTCAGGCAATGTTTTGGTGGAAGTAGGTGGTGATGGAGTGGATATGTGGTAGAAGGTTTAGAGCCTTCTACTCACACTCCTGAAGGCCTCAGGCCCAGCAGAAGGCTACAATGCAACCAGGTGTCCAATCAGGTATTAGGCACTCATTGATGAAGGGACATCTTTGCAAGAAGTCTACATCCCTTACCTCTCTTTAGAGATGGATTCATGCCTTCTAGTGACTGAGCAATGGAAATATGAAGGATTCTCTCCCAGAGAGTAGTGAGCCTCTGCAATACATTGCTGGCTGGCGTGGTGTCTGCTGACTCTCTACATGCCTTCAAGGAGCTGGACCAGTCCTTGACTGGGGCAGTGATTGCATCATATAGAAAATAATTGACTTTCTGGATAACTCTTGGTACATGTGCTCTCCTGGACAAATTTTAAATTCTCATCCTTATTTTCAAATCCCTCCATGGCCTTGCCCCTCCCTATCACTGTAACGTCCTCCAGACACACACCCCTCCTAGATCTCTGCGCTCCTCCCATTCATCCTGCTTTAATCGCTCCACCATTTGTGATTGTGCCTTCAGCTGTCGAGGCCCTAATATCTGGAATTCTTTTCCTGAGCCTCTCTACCTCTCTCTCCTCCTTTAAGACACTCCTTAAAACCTGCTTCTTTGACCGAGCTAATGGACATCTGCCCTAATATCTCCTTATGTGCTCAGTAGTAAGTTTTGTTTGATAATGCTCCTGGGAAGGGTCTTGGGACATTTTACTACATTAAAGGTGCTATATAAATGCAAAATGTTGTTCCAATCACCTGAGATGGTTGGAGTGAGATTTCAAGAGTATTTAATTTCTTTATTGGTCCTGTATTTTTATGCCTCTCCCAGACGATGACATGACTGCAGGGTGTGGGTAGAGGTAGTGAGAAAGTGGCCAGTCGTGATGCTGCAGCCATCGTGGTGGGTGTCAGCCCTGATGGTTAGCTGGTGATTTCCTGCCCACCATTTTCCTATGTCGGTATGCCACAATTCAGTTTTCAGACCAATAGCTGTATCAGCAATAGGAAGGGGAGATGAGTCGCTGAATCTTAATGATTTAGTAAAACAAAACTCCAAAATTACTCTTCTCATCCACTAATGCGCCCACAATGACCCTAGTATCAGAGACCCCAACACTGAGGCAGATCCATCAGTGTTTGTCATGCAAATAGGTTCTCTACTCCTTATAGCTCACCATTTGTGCAAGAAGTCATTTGCCAGTGTTAATCCTTCAACTAAGGGAACACTTAGGAGTGCATTTTAACCTGGAACAGGTTTCGGGTGTGCAGGGCAGGATGGGGGCAGGATGGTGCAAAATACACCGTGTCACTATTTTCAATCTGTTAGCCATCTACCCACTCGCACCTCCCACACCCCTCCCGTCCAACCAGGCCTCATTTACATTCCACCGACTAGTTGCTCACTCAAAACAGATGGAAAAGATAGTTGGCTGGCAACCAACTGGTTAAAATCACCCAGCCTTAGGCCATCTGCTGGCTAAGTGGTAAGTGGTGGAGAGGGGGATTGGGGGATTTAGCAGGGTCTCACGGGTGGGGGATGCGTGGGGGGAATCTCGAGTAGAAAAGCCTAAGACTATCAGTGCTGTTACATTCCGTGTATTTTCCATTATAAACTGGCTCCTGTGGCTGTTTACAAGGTCCTTGTGACATTAAAGTTGAGGACAGTGGTGACCTTCACTGGCAGTGCATTGCAGATACCTGACTGTCCCTGCAAGTCTGTATGAAGCAGGTGGCTAACAGGAGTCCAAACCTCCCTGGTGAACCCAAATTTCCTTATGGAGCTCCACATCCACGCCCAGATATCTGACCTTGTCACTGTCACCCCTACCAGGTCACATCATTTGAGCAGATCTCACTGAAGACAGTTTAGGTGAACGGATTTTGGATTTACTAGCATTATGTTGTGAATTTGGCAACAAATTTACACCAACACCAATGTGAATTTGGCACCAGTATGAAGTGCATCAATGGCCAGGAGAACAGCCTAGAATTTCACTGCACATGCATGGAAACTGCCTCCAGGGAGGATTTCTTTTTTGTTCATTGTCTCTACCCTCAAGGCGTGTGTTTTTTATTCTGTTCTTGTGGGAGATCAAAAACTAGAATTTTCGTTATTTTTTTTAAGTTTCCAAGTAATAACAAAATGTCTTCCTGAACCTGTACACCACATTCCCAAACATAAATCTGCAGTAAAAGCTGCTGGAGAACATTTGTGACCTTGATGATTTATTCCATTCCACTAGTTTGTTCCTTTCCAGTAGGAATCTAGCATCCACCAAATGGGAGACTGCTTGTTAATCACACACGCCTGCCACTCACAAACAATGCTGCTGGAAATTAAAACAGGTAAACAGTACTTCTTTTCCTCTGGTCTGAACTACATATTTGACATCTTTTGCTTTCCTCTCCCTGTTGCCATTATATGCTGGTTATATCACTGCTTACTGTATCTCCCAGTTATAAGCCTGCTTACTGTACCTGCTGGTTATAACATTAGTTACTGTATCTCCCAGTTATAACTCTGCTTACAGTACCTGCCAGTTTTAACCCTGCTTATTGTATCTCCCACTTAGAACACTGCTTACTATACTGGCCAGTTATAACAATAGTTACTGTACTGCTGGTTATAACACTAGTTACTGTATCTCCCAGTTAGAACACTGCTTACAGTACCTGCCAGTTTTAACATTAGTTACTGTATCGCCCAGTTATAACCCTGCTTACTGTACCTGCTGGTTTTAACCCTGCTTATTGTATCTCCCACTTAGAACACTGCTTACTGTACCTGCCCGTTATAACACTGCTTACTGTATCTCCCAGTTATAATCCTGTTTACTTTACCTGCTTGTTAAGTTAGAGCACTGCTTACTCTACCTGCTGGTTAGAACACTAGTTACTTTAACTGCTGGTTATAACAATAGTTACTGTATCTCCCAGTTAGAACACTGCTTACTGTACCTCCTGGTTATAACACTAGTTACTGGTACCTGCCAATTATGACACTAGTTACTGTACCTGCTGGTTATAACTCTGTTTGCTGTATCTCTCAGTTATAAAACTGCTGATTATACCTGCCAGTTATAACATTGTACTTGCTGGTTATAGCACTGCTTACTGTAGTGGCTGATTATAACGGATTTAGTGGACCAAAATATAAGTGCACAAACTTAATATTTTCCTTATTTGTTTCCTTATCTTTTTCTCCATACCCTTCTCTCCCGAAGGTGTTAACTCTTTCTGTTTGCTCTCCACTACCTTATGTAAGTGATCACTATTCATGAGTGAAACGTCACAGTAGACATAGTCAGTCCTTCTGTATCTATCTCCCAATCCTTGAATCCTATTGGTTAAAGAGATACCCTGTTGGTTGCCCTGTTCGCTCTAGTCCCCAATGCCCCATTTCCCTCACTCCGCTGTTATCAGATTGTCAGTAACCAAGCAGGCAAAAATAATTTTGAATTGATGGGTGCTGGGGCAAGTCTAACTAAAGGCAGACGTCATTAGATGCCCTTGCTATAGAAAATTGTGGCCCAATGTTATTCCAAGGAGGTAAACTCAGAACACTAAGAGCTTTTAAAACTCTGTAACAAGCTGAGCCAACAAGGCAGCTCAGTAATGGGCTGATTTCCATACATCTGGATCTGGATTTAGCAGTTTGAGGATTCCAAAATAAAGAGAAACAAATGTTGATGATTTTCAGTGACTGTATCAACATGGTAGCATTGAGGGAGGGAAGACTTTTTTCACATTACAACTCTTTTTTTCCCTACACATGTCCAGGCTAATTCACAAAGTATCTCCTTACCCTTTAACAAAATATAGTCATGTCAACTGGATCATATTTTAACCTATCTTTGACATCGATGTTCTGGGGCCTATGTCAATTTCACTTTTGAACTAGCTACAAGGAGATGCTTGAGAGCGATGCAAGTTGACTTGACCTCCAATTTTCCCTCCCTCTGGTGAGTTGGTGCCTCCCCTGGAGACTGGGAATACACCATGAGAAATTGAACTCTGACAGGACAGACATTCTGCCACTCCTTTTTCAATAGTGCAGCAACACACTGACTCTTATAAAGCTCTGTATATGATTAACAATGCCACAAATTTAGCACCCAGAAAAATAGATGTTGCTGTGTTGTAAATTCAAAGTAACACTGATGTATTTTACTCCCACTTTTGCAGCTATTTTTAATTTTCCTATTTCTAACTGTAACTCTAAATCAGAATCTGCATTTTCTTAAGCATCAAGTGCTTCCGGGTCAGATTCATACTTCCTTTTAGGCTACTGTACCAGTCTGACATTTCCATTCCCCACATCACCTATCCTTATAACCTCTTTGAATAATCCTATCCCAATTAGTGCCAAATTATGGGCAGTTTGTGCTGCAGATTCGAGTCCACTGGGAAATACACAGGGACTGCCCAAGCTCATTTCACTTAGTACCCCTGTAATAGATGTCGAAGTGAGAATAATTCTCCCCAACAAATCTGTTTGGGCTGAGACTCAATCCCAGGTCCCAGAGGTGAAAGGTCAATGTTGCAACCCACTGTGCCGTGCAGTTTCTTAAAGGTTTTTTTTTCCCTCCACAAAATATTACAAACATGAAAACATGATGACTGGGGAAGTCACTGCAGTCCAGGCCCCTTTAAAACTTGGTTCATTTATCAGCCATGCTTCTTATGAAGATTTGTAAAAAGAAATTGTTTTACAAAAACTAGTCAAAGCGAGAGAGGCTGTGAGGATTTCAGTAGATGGAATACCAGTTGTATCTACAAAGTGTCTGCACTGGAGTTTTACAATAGGAAGTCACAGGGTGATAAATAGCAATTTCCAAGTAAATTTCATGCATTTGCCCTTTGGTTAAACCTTTTTTTTTCTCTCAGCACTGCGCCTCAGCCTCACCGAGCTAATAGTATTCCAGAACAAGTGCTTTCCAATGTGACAGCTGATTGCACTTTTTTTACCAGTCAAATGCTGATTTTATAATTGCTATAATTTTTCACAAGTACCTAAATGTCATATGGATAAAGAATAAAACAACCTGGTCGTAATGCAGTAGTCTTCCATTGCAAAATAAAATCAATAATGTATTTAAAAACCTCTAAGAGCTAAAAAGAATATGATGCTTGCTTTCAGAGATCTATGGGAGAGACAACCGCCTATTGTTTGGAGGCTGATTCTTAAATGCCAATCAACGATGGCAATTTTTTAATGTATAAGATGTAAATATATGATTTTCAATTTTACAAGGGTGAGCATATAATCAGAACCATGCAGTCCCTGACTAATTACCAGTCGCCCATATATTCACATGATATACTTGTGCCTTTTCATTCTTTGGTATTTATTTGAGGAATTCTGTGCCTCTATGTTACACCAAAATGAAAGAAAAATAAATTTAGTTCATATGTATTTCCGACCATTGTAAATGAAGCGACGCAAAGCACTACACTTTATCATTAAATTATTTAATGCTGTTTTATGGAAGGAAGGCATCCAAGCTTGCTGCTGTTGGCCCTTGTATTTATTCTCATACACTGATCATTTTCAATGATTGTCCTAAGTTTCACTTCCTATTCTCGCCAGTATGGTAGCAGTTAAAGGTTAATTTCCTAACCCCAATTCCTGATGCATTTTAACCTGGCCTACGTATACCATTATATCCTACAAGATGTGCTGCAAACAATTTTGGGATTTCCTTCAAATACCTTATAAGAATTGCTGAATAGGACATCCTTAGAATATTTTTGTTTCAGCTCCTGTGTTATAATTAATTTGCAGAGTGAAATTCAGTGGGTTTATAAAAAAAAAAGACTGACAGTCTGTTCCTTCCATGAACCAGCCGCAATGGCATTAAACAGACAAGACATCCTCGCAAGTCAGTTATCAGCCGAAAAATAATGAAGAACAAGCCGACAGAGCAAGCGAGTCACCCTAACCATCCAAGTGAAGAATTTAATTTCTTGCAGGTTTTCTCTGCAGTGAAGCGTTCAAGTCTCTGGACCCATTCAGTGATGGCTCATGACCCAGGCAGCGATGTACGAGCTCATATCTGTCAGGAAGGTGAACTGAGAGAGACATGCGGAAGGAGCTAGAAAGAGTGATCGTTCTTGTTTCTCATTTTACGGAGCAGGGATTTATGATTAAATAAAACACAGTGAAATGGTTCTTGTCTGACCTGGGAGTCGGGGGAAGGTAATAATATTGTCAGTAGTTAATGTTTTTTTCCACAATAGTGAATGCAAAATGCATATTCCTCGGTAAGGTATTCACTCAGATATCCGAAATCGCATGTACTTCAAGATTAATACGTTGGATGTTTATTTTCAGACTCCTTTGATCATTACCCTCATCTCTGGATTAACCCTTTCATGTGTTACATGCACATTGGGAGAAGCATATCCTTTTTAAAAAAAAACAAATTAAACCACATTCGGATCATTGTTTCATTAATGATTGCCTGTCAAGTAAATACACCCTCGCCCCTGCTATCTGAATGCACAAGTGCTTTATTTCCCATTTGTGCAAAATGCCTGATGCTGAATGCATCTAAATACATGCAGAGTTCGGATTCTGGAGACACTTGTTCCATTAAAAAACCGCCACTTAATACAATAATCATTCAATTAAAAACCTCTCCGAGCAGCTGCCATTGCCGATTTGTATCACCGTAATATTTTAATTGTGAAAAAGAAATGCATGCGCTGCCACTAACTGTGGATGGCCTAGACTGAAGTTCTGCTAGATTGAGGGCAGGTAACCGAGGCCCCCCTCTCTCCATCAGTTATCACAGCTTCGCCCCACCTCCCCACCCCACCATTCACAAATAACCACCAAATATCCAACGTCCACGTGGAAAATGATGAAAGCATTTCTGAGATCTGCATTCAAATGTGGACAAGGAAGTTAAGGGTTAGAGCCTTTGACTTCAAGGCAACTCCTCGTTAATCAGCTGTTGCCAACAGATTGAGATGATGACTATGTTTCTGTTAAGTGTAGAATTAATTTCTCACAATTACTCCACACTTGTCAGGAATCTACAGATATTATCAGTGATACAAAAAGTGATGTAGAAAATTGCTGTTTTGTATCTGAAATAATAATAATTCTATAACTCATTAGACTCCAGGGCATCAGTAAACAAATTAGTAGGTCAACATTTGCAATGATGCCAGTCGGATTACTATCTGTAAAATGATTAGCCTTGTTTTTGCACATACGTCTGCCCCTCATAGAACTAAATGGGGAGCGTTGAACTTAAAAGATACGGCAGTTAAGGTGGAACAAACAGCAGCAGCCAAACTGACAGTTAAAGTTCAAGAGCACAGAGAAATCAAAGTGCTTAAAGTACCAAATAGCTCCATATTACAAGTAATGTTGAACAAGGTCAATATTTAGTGATATGAAGTGTTAAATGACTCCCTTGTGCCTGGTCCCTTCTCTCTGTCACTGACACACAGAAAACCCTGACTAAGTGATATCATAACTCCAGAAAAAGCAAATCCTGGCAGAATATTGAAACAGGACCTTGAAATTAATATGGAACCCATTGGAGATAACAGATTTACAAAAAAAAATGTTTGTGTTTGGTATGAAAAGTGTTATTAGCACAAAGTTGAGAAATAAGATCTTAAACCATTAAAAAAGGATTTAAAGCTCAGTATCAAAGACCTGTCCCCAGGCAGTGCAGTGGGATAGAAGGGTAAGGAGTTGCACCTGTCACCCATCATATGCTGAATTCCAGGTATCAGCCAGCACAGGGGGAAAGGAGAGAAAGAAGGAAAATAATCAGGGCCATTTTGGGGTACCTTGTAATGCTACTTGCAGAAAGCCAGTGAGAATGAGACACTTGGTCACTCTCTTCTTGTCAAAGGAATACTAAGAGAGGGAGAAAATAAGTAAAAGCATTCCTGTTATAAATATATATATATATATTTCAAGGGTTGTCACAGACTGAAACACTGAAATCCACAACATCAAATTTAAAAGGCTGATCAGTGAGCCTTACAAATGAGCCACAAGATAAAGTGCAAACGTCAAGTGACTGGAAATGAGCCAGTTAAGTTAATTCAATTATGCAAACTGGTCCCATTCAAATTAATGGCATGGCACCTTTACAGAGGTTCCTATTTCACTCTAGGGTGGCTATGTGGCCCATAACTGACATCAAAACCTGTCCAAGGACGTTGTGTCTTACTGAATGGAAAAGGAAATTGAAGAAAGGAATAGTTTTGAAAGACGAGATGACAAAAAGTACTAAACAAACAAAAGGCAGTAAATGGGGATCTTTAGGGAAGACTGACTGATTTGTTAAACATAAGTTATAATTGATTGCTAAATAAGTAATTCTTCCTTATTTCTGCTCCCACTTCCCAGTTTGCATCTTCAATCTTCATTCTTCAGCCAGAACTGCTTTAGCCATCGTTCAGTGATGGGACATGTCAGCTGCTAAACCCTCACGGACCTTAGGCTGAAGTTGGGACATCAACAGGGGCTTCACCCCAGCTCTACAGGCCATTGTTTATTGCCAAAACAGCTCGAACCCAACCTGCTGGTCATCTATGAGTAAGAAGTCCCCTAGCTGTCAGATTACCAAACCTGTAATTAATGCATCGAATTTACTGCAATGAAACAGACCAGCTAGCTCAACTGGCTTTTGCTGGTGTTTATGTTCCACATGAGCCTCCTCCCACCCCACTTCATCTAACTCTATCAGTATAGCCTTCTATTCCTTCCTTCCTCATGTGATTATATAGCTTCCCCTTAAATGCATCTATGCTATTTTCCTCAACTACTCTTTACGATAGGGAGTTCTACCTTTTTAACACACTTCGTTGGTTCAGAATCATGGCCTTCCCATAAAGATTGGACAAGATTCAAAAGCTCTCACGAACCCCTCACATATGCAACTCTAGACTGCCCTAGTACCTGCCTACAAGCAGAAACTTGCTGCTTCAGATTTTGCATTTGGGGCATCAGCTGGATGTAATTGATCAATAAGCAAGCTTTATCATGATACAGAATAACCTTTCAGTTTAAAATATTTTCTCTGCAGGTGATACAAATGCAAAGACTGAACCCAGAGAAGGTCAATTATTATTGACGGAACAGCCCTGACAGGGGCAGAGAAATATTCTTGCTTTTCTGAAAGGGACATCACTTACTCATTTTATTATTGTACAATATTAAAAAATAGGAATTGAACTGACATCTGAAGTTTTAGTTACATTTGACATATGCATCAATAGAAATATTGCCAGGACAAATACAGATAGAGGAAGGTATACAGACAGAGGTACAAGAAGTTCAAGCACAGATATAAAAACAGATAGTCACAGACACAGATGGTAAAAGTACATGAAGGACAAGCACAGATACAGTTATAGAGTCAGGTAAAAGTATAGGTAGAGTACAGGAAAAGGCCACAAATACCTGTACAGGTACATTGTCTGATCCAGCTGCATATCATCTCCTTGCCTCTGTGTACCTGACGGAAGTTGTATAAAGGGGACAGTAAGAACTCAAGCATTGTCATAAGTGGGTAGAAATTCTACATGTCAATTAAAGCTTGGCTACCCGACCCGAATCCGACTAGACCCGTCTACATGTGTCGGGTTCGGTTCGGGTCGGGTCGGGTCGGGTCAAAATTTCAAGTCCAATATTCGGGCTCAGGTCGGATCGGGCTGGACACTGCTTCTGGGAAGTCACGGGATCAGGCTTACCCCACAACTCCAGCTGCAGGAATAGCTTGCTGCCGGGACAGATGAAGGAGATGCGTGTCGGGTTGGGTCAAGCGTGGAAAAAAATTAAAGGGCTCAGGCTCGGGTTGGTTTTGGTTGGGTCGGGTTTTAATTTTATATCCGAGCCAGGCTTTAATGCCAATGGCTGGAACCCAGACAGAAAATGTGAACACAAACTAGTTTTTAAGATTTATTTAAAAAGTTTACACATCAGAGTATCGAAACAGTTAAAATCTAAAGGCAGTTAAACTGTTTCATGATGTCACGAGGTAGTTGCAGCGATACTGCAGAGATTATTGTGGCATCAAAAAGAGTGATTGTGGGAGCAGTTATTGTGGCATAACTTAGTATCATCATCACTGTGGACAGCTCCGAATGTGGAATCAATTTTTGTTATCCGACATATGTTGAGTAACAAAACTTTATTGCGCTGTTTGCAGCCCCCACACCTGGTATAACTATATATCTTATGAATTGTGACCCACTCTGAGTTCAGTGTTGTTCAGTTTTACTGCAGTGCCCCACTGACGATTTGACAGTGTTAGCAGCAGGCACTTTAAACAAGATATACTGGAATGGACTGGGAGATTTGGCTATCTTTTGATTATTGGGAAAAGTTGAATACAAACATATCACAAAGTTTTAATGAGTTTTATTTTAAAAAATTAAATAGCGATGAGGCATTAATACAAATATGGCCCACTGCACATTTAGTAGTTCAAAGTAAAATAAGTGAAAAATAGTTTAACTATGCTGCTACTGTTAGCAATTGATTTTTTCAAATCCTCTTAATAACAGCAGAGGCTGCACTCGTAATATCAAGTGAGCACTTGCAGTTTGGAACATCATTGCCAGAGCCTCACACAATAAACATGTCAGCCTCATGCATCTGAGCAACCTAATAAAATCACATCTTACACAGTGTGCTTAAAGCATCCTTAATCCAATGGCCATATAACTAAGAGACAACAGGAGCCTTTCTAATGCTGTTGCTTTCCTAATTTAATTTAGGTGCTATTCACACTAGGCTTTTTAAACTGGTTCACATAAATCTGTTATTGGTTTTCTCCCTGTGTACTTGGAGCAGAAACTGCGTCAGATTGATCTGCTTATCCCCGCTCTCAGCAAGAGGCGGCCTTCTTTATGTTCCATCAGGAATGGTGCAATTGCTTTAATTAACCTGTTCGGAGCCAACTTCTGATATTACTTTTCCCCTTAATGCACCAGCTTCTTTAGCGTTGCATCTATAGAAATTATATTTTGCACATTATAAATATTATTAATATTTAAAAATAAATTTTGGAATGATGGATCTATAATACACATTGTAGCCCTCTTAAAATGTTATGTTTTGATCTAAATGTACAACCCTGGCCCAGAAAAGTTTGTTTAGACAACCAGCATAATAAGTACCATTTAAAATATTGCAAAGTTTTCTTTTAAAAATAAGTATAATATTTGAAAACATTGCTGCATCAATCCTACCCTTTTCTTACATCTACATTCAATGTGTTTGAGATAAATCATCTTAAAATAACTTTGACTTGAATAAAACTTACCTTAATGGAAAAGCACTGTGCAACAATTTTAATTCACAGATTTCACATATTCATTTCTGGTTTGTGTCAAATGTTAATTTGAGCTGACGGAAACGCAGGAATTCAGGCAATCAGCATCTTGTGTTTCTCAGGACCGGTTGTCTCAGCTACACCAGGGCAGGTACACCAAACACCAGATAACCGAGTAAACCAAATGTAACTTGCACTTTCCCCCTCCCCTATCATGATTTTGTATTTCAACATTAGTCGTTGGGGTGAAATGGTGGTAGAATGCCTTTTTTCCTCCTTCAAATAAGGCACACTCTAATATATTGATGCTTTGAGGCAGCTTAAAAGAGGTTATTTCGAAATGACCTAATTTCTGTGCTTGTGGGTGAACAAGGCAGCATTTCCAATCTGCTCATCCAAAGTATGACCACAAGAGGAAGCCGTCCTTATTGGCTGTGAACTAGCAGAAGCATGCAATCTTCTGCTCATCCGAACCATTTCAACTCAACCTTAAAGGATGATGAACCTCAAATGAGAATTAAGTCTTTTGGCTGCTCTCTGTTCAAGGTACAATCAGAAAACCTCTGTTAACTGCAGCATTTTAGCCAATGAACAAAGTTGAAAAGTACTATAAACAAAATAATTGTATGAATGCGTGAACAGATGACACAAGCAATGATCATCTTCGCACCCGCCTGACCCTGCTGAATGAGCCCATGGGCATTTTCCTGATTTCTCAGCTATTTTGTGAATATGAGGTTTACATCCCCCTAAATGTTTATAGATCAATTTAAATCAACCCATTAATCCAAAAATAAAAAAATAGATCTATTTCTGGACACTAACTCCAAGAAACCCATCACTGGACCAGCTCTGGATCTCAGTACTAAAAGCACAAAAACTCTTGACAGCGCCTTCTAAACCCACGACCTCTACCAACTAGAAGGACAAGGGCAGCACACGCATGGGAACACCACCACCTGCAAGTTCCCCTCCAAGCCACACAGCATCCTGACTTGGAACTATATCGCCATTCCTTCACTGTCGCTGGGTCAAAATCGTGGAACTACCAACAGCACTGTGGGTGTACCTACCTCACATGGACTGCAGCGGTTCAAGAAGGCAGCTCGCCACCACCTTCTCAAGGGAAATTAGGGATGGCAATAAATTTTGGGCTGGCCAGCGACACCCACATGAATGATTAAATAAAAAAGTATTCTGATGGCCACAGACCATTAATAATTTGTAATAATCTTACAGTTCTTGAAAATACCAACTGCAATTTTTATTTAGGAAAGATTACATACACTCAAGGATATGAATCCCAGAGCTGCCAGTCATTCGAGCTCCTCCAACACAGCTTGAGAGCAAATCACACTGGAATCTTGACTGGGCCACTTCAGTACAGCAACTCCCAATAAACTTGGGCTCCATCTCAGGGGAGGCTAAAATGGGTATAGGCTGACTCTCCCTACTACAAGTTCACCTCCTGCTAAGCAAAGCCAAACACAGTGGCATTCAATGGTGGTTGTAGAATTGTCTGTGGTAGCCTAAGACTGGAATACTCTGACAACCAAAACTGCATCAGTAAAATACAAAGTAAAAACCAAAATAAAAACAGTTCATTCTGATGAAAGGTCACAGACCTGAAACGTTAACTCTGCTCCTGTCTCCACAGATGCTGCCTGACCTGCTGAGTATTTCCAACACTTTCTGTTTTTATTTCAGATTTCCAGCATCTGCAGTATTTTGCTTTTATTTTAAGGTAAAAACCATGTCAGTGGTGGTTCAGTTGATAGCAATCTTGCCTCTGAATCACGTGCTCAAGTCCCACTCCAGGAATTGAGCATAAAAATCACTTCAGTGCAGTACTGAAGGAGTGCTGCACTGACAGAAGTATTGTCTTTCCGATGAGATTTTAAAACAGAGCCTGTCTGCCTGCTCAGGTGGATGTAAAAGATCCTGTGGCGCTATTTTGAAAAAGAACAGGGGTGTTCTCCCCGGTGTCCTGGCCAATATTTATGCCTCAATCGACATCACAGAAACACGTTATCTGGTCTTTATCACATTACTGTTTCTGGTAGCTTGCTGTGTGCAAATTGGCTGCCATGTTTCTTACAATGCAACTGTGACTACATTTCAAAAAGTACTTCATTGGCTGTAAAACATATTGAGTATTGAGATATTCAGTGGCTGTGAGAGATGCTATTTAAATGCAAGTCTTTCTTATAAATAGGGATACAAATAGTTAAAACATATACATGAAAAATACTTCACAGAGCCTTCAACAATTCATATTCCTTTATAATGTAGTACCTGAAAAACATTTTTGCGCAGTAAATATGAATGTTTTGTATCTGCTGAAATGATATAAGTAAATGCATCTGATTAAATAAAGGCCATTTCATTAGTAAAAGATAGCATTTTAGAAACAATCAGCTGTGCCACAGATCAGTGCTTCATTGACTTGGTGATGGTCATTGGCATATGTCAATCAACGAATAGTTTGCAACGCATTTAAGTGTAAATAAAAATGAGCATCAAATGTTCACCATAATATAACACGTTTTCATTTATTTATTCCTCCACTTGCTGCCCAAAGAGGATTTTTTACTTGTTTGTAATTCACTGAAGTTCCAATTGTAAACTTGAGTCCTGGATTTTGCAGCAAAGATAACATCAAAATAGTCCATTGCAGCATTAACTTCAGTGACATGAAAATCCAGAAGTACCATAACTGAAGCATTCCCTCAGGCTGAAGGTTCCACACTGGTTTGGAGAGGGGGTCTGGTCCAAGAAATGTAGACAATGCACTCAAAGGCAACTGCCCTGAGTGCTCCAAAATCCAGGCAGAAGCTGAGTTTTGCCCGCAATGACTTGTCTCACCAGTCTGCAAGCATGTCGGAGAATGTCCACTAGTGTTAAGGTGAACCCAGGGTCAGGGAGGAGATGCAGTGACTGGTGTGGTACTGAGTTTGGAAGTCTTCGGGTGACATTCTTGATAAGTGTTGAGTTAGCAGATCTCCATCAGAGTAGAACTGAGACAGTACCTCTGTGCCACAGAGGAAGAAATCGACTTGGAATCTCATTTCTGATCACTATCCCACCGGAAAATGCGAATTTCGGGATTAGGAGAACCTGAATCTAATTTCAGCCAATGATGCTTTGTCTTTAGGCGACCTGAATTATATTTTTGGGTTGAACTATGAGTATCAAACAGACTACAGTATTCATGCGAAATCCCACTGCCATTATTTTACCGAAGGCTTTAATTCGTTTAAACAGATTAATGTGATTGTTAAAATAGGGGACAAAGGAATTTCACACACAGGCAAGAATGTGTTTATAAAAAAAAAGAATGTGTTTGTTACGAATAACCGATAACACGATTTCAACTGATTGATGTCCTTCCAGTCAGGTGCCAGATTATCCACCTGCACACTTGATGCAGTCAGACCCCCAGATAACAGGCGCTACAATGATCATGAAGTAATGTGTATACGGATTAGTTGACTTGCTTGCGTCTGTGTGTGGTCAATTTGACAGACCTTAATGGAGTGACAGGCGGCTCGTTTGATGCATGCGAATGATCAACTCTGTGCAAACCCAGTGCGTTCACTGCCCTGCATATTTTAACATCAGGGCTGCAATTCACTAGTAGAACATCAGCAGCACTGAACAAGCAGCCACAAGATCAGCAGCGCCACACGTTTCCTGTGAATCTGAGTCGGTACAATGCATGTCGGCAAAGCATGGAGAAGAGACAAAAAAAAAATGATCCCATTATAAAACATTTCTTTTTAAAAAAACAAAATACTTCTTCGAACAATGCCTCAGATCGAAGCTTGCTGCAGAAAATCAACCAAAGAGAATCCCTTCAGTCCGCAGACGCCTCAGGAATCTCTTCCTCAAGACAATTTCTGCAATAAGTCTCAATATCAATAGCTCAAAGGGTTCCTAAAGTTAGGAAATTCTGGATTATCACATGATGGAAACTAAAATTTATTTTAACCATTGCATCTGAAGAGCCAGCTGACAACACCTTCAAACAGCTGTCAATAGACTGTACATGGAGTGTTTGACACTACATTGCAATAATTGATACATCGAAAGTATAGTTACACTAATTTGCAAGTAATGCATAGAAATCGATTGTTCAATTTTGTCTGTTTTGAAATTTCCACCGCAGTCTATCATTTAAAAAAAGTATATATGGATGTGGCGGTGACTATCCTGCAATGAAAAGACATGTTCAGATCTCCCCTGTCACTCTTGTGGTTCTGTCATGCTGCTTGTACATTATTAGTTACCGAAGCTACATGAGAACCGAGCACAGCCACTACAGCTAAATAACCCTGAAGAGCAGCAGCACTGAATTAAATCATTCAAAGGGACAAAACAAGAGGTTGTAAATGTGCTGAAATGGACGGTGAGACACAGTAATGGATACCGAGGGGTGATTCAGAGTTAGTATTGCGGTAGGTCAGGGTAAGTCACAAACCGCAAGACACGAGCCCAAGCTTTTTCTAATTGACATCTGATCCCCAAGAAGATAACATAACTTTCAAATCACTCTGATGCAGCCATTATCCTTGATGAAAAGCCCTGCAGAGCTTGTTGAAGTGACTTGATTCCGATTTTTGGCACCTCATGGTTTTGCTGTCAGTGGGTGTTTCTCGACAGTCCCCTGTCCCTGAAGCTGGATGGCATCCGTGCTGAAGAATTCATGATTCTGTGGTGATAACTGTAAGCGCATCGAGTGATAGCCCACAGTTAGTTACCAGGAAGTAATGCAGCAAATGAACATTGTAATGAAAATACAGGAGTCGATTAGCCCTGAGAGGTTCAGGAAAGCTTGATGCGTTACAGATGTGCAATCAACTCAAATGAGCATTCTTTCTGTTCGTCATTCTAGAATCATAGAATCTTACAGCTCAGTAAGAGGCCATTCAGCCCATCGCGCCTGTGCTGGTTCTTTGAAACAGCTATCCCATTTGCCCACTCCTTGCTCTTTCCCCCGAGGTCTACAATTTTTCCCTTTCTGTTTGAATCTTGCTATTCAATCTGCTTTCAGGCAGTGAATTCCAGACCACAACAATTCGCTGTGTAAAAAAACCTAATCATTTCCAAGCCCCCCCTCCTCCCCTCACCCCCTTCATTTACATGCCGACCCTATGCCCGGGGAAACATTTTTTCCTTGTTTACTCTATCAAAAACCTTTAGTTAAATTGCAGTTTAATTTGTTTAGAATTTCCTCCTAATTTAAAGCTTTCCCCCCATCACCTTTTTACTCTTTTTCAAGCAACTTTGGTCACTTGGGAAACTGTCACTCTGTCCTTTCCCACAGTAACAACAACCTGGGAGGAGCTCACCCTTGAACCTGCTCCTTCTCCCTGCAGGTGAATGCTTTCGTTGCTATTGAGCATCATCCTCTGATTGAGATGGGGAACTTGCTGTTATTGTTTATGAGCCTTGAACACAAATCCACAGGCTGAGGCCAAGGTCCTGTATTCAACGATGTTAATGGAACAGTAGATATGGTAAAGACTGCAGCAGTGTTGGGAGAAAGCATTACTCAATGTGCGTGCTCAGCGCAGCTCTAAGCAATTATAGCCTTCCAACACAAAAAAAGCCAAGGAAAGGGAGAAAAAGAAAAAAGGCCAATTTAACTGGTCAAAGGCATTTTAAGCTCATTAGTGATGAACTCCTGAATCCCTCCACAGGTCTGCGGTTAAATCAAAAAGTGAGTATTTTACTCCGGGTCAGATGTGCTGTTAGTGAGTGTAACAAAGGCAAAGATTTCAAACTGTGGAACAGCCCTGAGAGAAGTGAAGACGACAGAACAGTTTTCTGTCTGTAAGCAAGGACAGAGCAACCCACTGAGGGATATTTCACAGTGGAAGAGGAGAAGGACATGGAAGCCCAAGAGCACATAAAGGCATTGGAGCTGCACAAATTGTGTAAATTACCTCCTCCAGCAGGGAATGTACTGCCACAGCGCCAGCCACCTGGGCATGTCAGAGCTGCATTGTACTAGCCCATGAAGGTCTGCAAGTACTGTCAACCATCCTCACTACACTACCAGCACCAGTGAAGGTTCATTGTCCTCAACGACATACTACGAGGATCTTCTAGGCATCCACAAGGGGCATCTCAGGAGTCATCCCCAAATTGTCCTGCATTACTATACTCTTAGTTACATACATCTCATCAAGAACCTCTCATCAACTGGGATACAACAGTGTGAAGGGCACAGAGAGCACAAAATTCTTGAACTGCATTCAAGAGAACTTTTTTAGCCAGCATGTAACAAGCCCAATGAGAGGGGGCGCAATTCTAGATTTAATCTTCGGTAATGAAGCTGGGCAAGTAGATGAAGTAGCAGTAGGTGACCATTTTGGAGATAGCGATCATAATACAGTTAGTTTTAGCATAATCATGGAAAAGGACAAAGATGACAGGAGTTAAAGTTCTAATTTGGGGGGAGGCAAATTTTAAGAAACTGAGAGGCGATCTGGCGAAAGTGGACTGGATACAGCTACTCAAAGGAAAATCAGTGGCAAACCAGTGGGAGACATTCAAAAGTGAGATTTTATAGGCACAGTGTAGGCATATCCCCACAAAGATAAAGGGTGGTACGGCCAAATCTAGAGCTCTCTGGTTATCTCGAGGCTCACAGGGTAAGTTGAAGCAGACGAAGAAAGCTTATGACGATCACAAAAAATTTAATACTTTAGAAAGCCTAGAGGACAATAGAAAGTAAAAACGGAAATTAGAAAAGCAAAGAGAGGACCTGAAAAACTATTGGCAGGTAAAATCAAGGAAAACCCAAAGATGTTTTATCAATACAATAGGAGCGAGAGGTAACTAAGGAAAGGGAGCCTATTGGAGATGTACAAGGGAACTTACACGTGGGTGCAGTTGATGTGGGCAGGGTTCTTAATGAATTTTTTGCCTCCAACTTCACAAAGGAGAGGGATGATGCAGACATTGTAGTAAAAAAGGAGTGTGAAATATTAAGTACAATTAGCATAATGAGAGAGGAAGTACTAGAAGGTCTGACAGCCTTGAAAATGGATAAATCGCCAGAGCCGGATGGATTGCATCCCAGATTGTTAAAGGAAACCAGGGAGGAAATAGTAGATGTGCTGAGGATCATCTTCAAATCCTCACTGGATACGGAAGAGGTGCCAGAGGATTGGAGATCTGCGAATGTTATACCATTGTTTAAAAAGGGTGCAAGGGATAGGCCAAATAATTGTAGGCCGGTCAGTCTGACCTTGGTGGTGGGTAAATTATTGGAATCAATTCTGAGGGACAGGATAAACTGCCATTTAGAAGAAAGAGCATGGATTGATCAGGGATAGTCAGCATGGATTTGTTAAGGGAAGGTCATGTCTTACTAACTTAATTGGATTCTTTGAAGAAGTAACAAGGAGGATTGATGAGGGTAGTGCAGTGGTGTGGTCTACATAGATTTTAGTAAGGCATTTGACAAGGTCCTGTATGGCAGACTGGTCAGTAAAATGAAAGCCCATGGGATACAGGGGAATGTGGCAGTTTGGATCCAAAATCGGCTCAGTGACAGGAAACAAAGGGTAGTAGTCGACGGATGTTTTTGTGAATGGAAAGCTGTTTCCAGTGGCGTTCCGCAGGGCTCAGTTTTGGGTCCCTTGCTGTTTGTGGTATATATTCATGATTTAGACTTAAATGTGGGAGGCATGATTGGGAAATTTGCTGATGACACAAAAATTGGTCATGTAGTTAATAGTGAAGAGAATAGCTGTAGACTCCAGAATGATATCAATGGTTTGGTTGACTGGGCGGAAAAGTGGCAAATGGAATTCAATCCAGAGAAGTGTGAGGTAATGTACTTGGGAGGGCAAATAAAGCAAGGGAATACACAATAAACAGGAGGATATTGAGAGGGGTAGAAGAAGTGAGATACCTTGGAGTGCATGTCCACAGGTCCCTAAAGGTGGCAGGACAGATAGATAGAGTAGTGAAGAAGGCATATGGAATGCTTTCCTTTATTGGCCGAGGTATAGAATACAAAAGCAAGGATGTAATGCTGGAACTGTATAAAACGCTGGTTAGGCCACTGCTGGAATATTGCATACAGTTCTGGTCGCCACATGACAGGAAGGACATAGTTGCTCTGGAAAGAGTGCAGAGGAGATTTACAAGAATGTTGCCAAGGCTTGAAAGTTGCAGCTCTGAAGAAAGATTGGATAGACTCGGGTTGTTCTCCTTAGAACAGAGGAGGCTGAGGGGTGACTTAATTGAGGTGTACAAAATTATGAGCGGCCTAGATAGAGTAGACAGGAAGGACCTGTTTCCCCTAGCGGAGAGGTCAATTACCAGGGCACACAGATTTAAGGTGATTGGTAGAAGGATTAGAGGGGACATGAGGAAAGACATTTTCACCCAGAGGGTGGTGGGTGGCTGGAATTCACTGCCAGGAATGGTGGAGGCAGAAACCCTCAATTCTTTTAAAAGGTAGCTGGACATGCACCTTAAGTGCTGTAACCTGCAAGGCTATGGACCAGGTGCTGGAAGGTGGAATTAGATTGGGTGGCTAGTTTTTCAGCCGGCACGGACATGACGGGTTGAATGGCCTCCTTTTGTGCTGTAATTTTGCTATGGTTCTAACCAGCAGCAGAGCAATTGGGAGACTGGTGCATGAGGGTTTCGTTGCCCAGGTTTTCCCAGTTGAGTTCTGTAATTGGACACTATTAGTTTCTTTTACAATCATAAACTGCCATTTTTATCCCAGTTCATTTTCTGCAGTTGATGATTTATCTTCCACACAATGAAAAAATGGTCAACTGCCAAAGATCGGAATCATGAATTAATTTTATGAAGCTGCGTAGTTTAGATTAGATTAGAGATACAGCACTGAAACAGGCCCTTCGGCCCACCGAGTCTGTGCCGAACATCAACCACCCATTTTATACTAATCCTACACTAATCCCATATTCCCAACAAACATCCCCACCTGTCCCTATATTTCCCTACCACCTACCTATACTAGTGACAATTTATAATGGCCAATTTACCTATCAACCTGCACGTCTTTTGGCTTGTGGGAGGAAACCGGAGCACCCGGAGAAAACCCACGCAGACACAGGGAGAACTTGCAAACTCCACACAGGCAGTACCCGGAAGCGAACCCGGGTCCCTGGAGCTGTGAGGCTGCGGTGCTAACCACTGCGCCACTGTGCCGCCCTATTGCTGGTCCTTTCCTTCCTTTTTGGCCTCCTTGTCTCGAGGCAATGTGTAAGTGCCTAGAGGTGGTCAGTGGTTTGTGGAGCAGCGGTTGGAGTGGCTATAAAGACCAATTCTAGAGTGACAGACTCTTCCACAGGCACTGCAGGTGAAGTTGATTGTTGGGCTGTTACACAGTTGGCTCTCTCCTTACACTGCTGTCTCTTTTCCTTTCAACTGCTGAGTCTCTTTGACTCTCCTCTCTTCAGCCCCACCTTTATAGCTGTCCACCAATTCTGGCGATCGCTGGCAACTGGCTCCCACGACTTGTGGTCAATGTCGCAGGACTTCATGTCGCGTTTGCAAACGTCTTTAAAGCGGAGACATGGACGGCCGATGGGTCTGATACCAGTGACGGGCTCGCTGTACAATACGTCCTTGGGGATTTTGCCATCTTCCATGCGGCTCACATGGCCAAGCCATCTCAAGCACCGCTGGCTCAGTAAGGTGTACATATTGGGGATGTTGGCTGCCTCGAGGACTTCTGTGTTGGAGATATGGTCCTGCCACCTGATGCCAAAGATTCTCCAGAAACAGCGAAGATGGAATGCGTTGAGGCGTCGCTCTTGGCTGACATTAGTTGTCCAGGCCTCGCTGCCGTAGAGCAAGGTACTGAGGACACATGCTTAAAACACTTGGACTTTTGTGTTCTGTGTCAGTGTGCCATTTTCCCACACCTTTTTGGCCAGTCTGAACATAGCAGCAGACTCCTTTCCCATGCACTTGTTGATTTCTGTATCGAGAGACAGGTTGCTGGTAATGGTTGAGCCCAGGTAGGTGAACTCTTGAACCACTTCCAGAGCGTGGTCGCCGATATTGATGGATGGAGCATTTCTGACGTCCTGTCCCATGATGTTTGTTTTCTTGAAACTGATGGTTAGGCCAAATTTGTTGCAGGCAGCCACAAGCCTGTCGATGAGTCTCTGCAGACACTCTTCTGTGTGGGATGTTAATGCAGCATCGTCAGCAAAGAGTTCTCTGATGAGGACTTTCCGTACTTTGGTCTTCGCTCTAAGATGGGCAAGGTTGAACAACCTGCCATCTGATCTTGTGTGGAGGAAAATTCCTTCTTCTGATGACTTAAATGCATGTGAGAGCAGCAGGGAGAAGAAGATCCCAAACAGTGTAGGTGTGAGAACACAGCCATGTTTCACGCCACTCAGGGTAGGAAAGGGGTCTGATGATGCACCATTATACTGAATTGTGGCTTTCATATTATCATGGAACGAGGTGATGATGCTTAGTAGCTTTGGTGGACATCCGATCTTTGTTAGTAGTCTGCTGATGAGGTCAAAGGCTTTGGTGAGATCTAGAAGGCAATGGAGAGGGGCATCTGTTGTTCACAGCATTTCTCCTGTAGCTGTTGAAGGGAGAACAGCATGTTAATGGTGGATCTCTTTGCTCGAAAGACGCACTGTGCCTCAGCGTAGACATGCTCAGCCAGCTTCTGGAGTCTGTTTAAAACAACCCGAACGAAGGCTTTCCCCACTGTGCTGAGCAGGGAGATTCCACTGTAGTTGTTGCAGTCACTGCGGTCACCCTTGTTCTTATAGATGGTGATGATATTGGCATCGCACATGTCCTGTTGTACTGCTCCCTCATCCCAGCACAGACAAAGCAGTTCATGGAGTGCTGAGAGTATAGCAGGCTTGGCACACTTGATTATTTCAGGGGTAATGCTGTCCTTTCCAGGGGATTTTCCGCTGGCTAGAGAATCGATGGCGTTACTGAAATCCGATTTTGTTGGCTGTTTGTCCAGCTCGTCCATGACTGGCAGAGACTGGGCTGCATTGAGGGCGGTATCAGTGACATCATTTTCCCTGGAGTACAGTTCTAGGTAGTGCTGCACCCAACAGTCCATTTGCTTGCTTGGGTCGGTGATCATTTCCCCTGATTGAGACTTGAGTGGGGGGCGATCTTCTTGATGGTTGGCCCAAAAGCTGTCTTAATGCTGTCATACATTCCTCTGATATTTCCAGTGTCGGAGGCCAACTGAATACGACTGCATAGGTGTTGCCAGTAGTCATTTGCACAGCGCCTGACTGTTCTTTGCACGGTGCTTCTGGGGCTTTAAGTGCTAAGGATGTTAACTCGCTGGGGGCTTTCTTGTAGTTCAGCAATGCAGTGTGCTTAGCGGCTATGACTGGTTCCATCTCTTCAAAGTGAGATTGGTTCATACACGTTAAATACAGTTCACACCATTTCCTGTTGTGTGCCATGAATTTTTCAGTGTTGTGTAGGGATGTGTCTTTCTGTTAAATGTTCCCAGAAGTGAGGGAGTAACACTGGTGAATAGCCGCTTAGCAGACTGGAGAGCTGCAGAGAGCCTGATTAGCAAATGGCTGTGATGGGTGTACATCAGTACCAGACATCTCTGTTGTTGCAGTTGCTGTAGCCTCCTAAGTCCAATCTACATGATGGCAGTGAACTGCTGTTGATGTGATTGGCAACCAACTGCTCCTTTGCCACCCCACACATTTGCCATCTCTTTGGTTTTTTTATTCATTCACGGGATGTGAACATCGCTCACAAGGCCAGCGTTAGTTGCTCATCCCTAGTTGCCCTTGAGAAGGTAGTGACGAGACACCTTCTTGAACTGCTGCAGTCCATGTGTAGATACACCCATTGGGCTGTTAGGAAAGGAGTTTCAGGATTTTTACCCAGCGACAGTGAAGGAATGGCAATATAGTTCCAAGTCAGAATGATTTGTGGCGATGGAGGGGAACTTACAGGTGCTGGTGTTCCCGTGCATTTGCTGCCCTTGTCCTTCTAGGTTCTAGAGATTGCGGGTTTGGATTGCGCTGTCAAAGATGATTTGACTGCAGTGGATCTTGTAGATGGTACACACTGCTGCCACTTTGTGCCAGTTGTGGAGGGAGTCAATGTTTAAGATGGTGAACGGTGTTCCGATCAAGTGGTCTGCTTTGTGTTGGATGGTGTCCTGAGTGTTATTGGAGCTGCACTTTTCCAGGCAAGTGGAAAGTATTCCATCACACTCCTGATATGTGCCTTGTAGATGGTGGACAGGCTTTGAGGAGTCAGGAGGTGAGTTACTCACCACAGAATTCCCAGCCTCTGATCTGTTCCTATAGCCACAATATTTATATCACTGGTCCAGTTAGGTTTCTGGTCAATGGTAACCCCCATGATGTTGATCATTAGGGATTTAGTGATGGTAATACCATTGAATGTCAAGGGGAGATGGTTAGATTCTCTCTTGTTGGAGATGGTCATTGCCTGCCACTTGCGTGGCATGAATGCTTCTTACCACTTAACAGCCCAAGCCTTACTGTTGTCCAGTCTTGCTACCTACGGGCACAGGCCACTTCAGTGTCTGAGGAATTGCGAATGGCACTGAATACTATGCTATCATCAGTGAACATCCCCACTTCTGAAACAAAAACAGAAAATGCTGGAAATACTTAGCAGGTCAGCCAGTATCTGTGGAGGAAAAAACAGAGTTAATGTTTCAGGTCAATGACCTTTCGCTTCTGACCTTATGTTGGAGGGAAAGTCATTGATAAAGCAGCTGAAGAAGTGTGGGCCTGGGACACGGCCCTGAGGAACCCCTGCAGTGATGTCCTGGGGCTGATATAATTGGCCTCCAACAACCACAACTATCTTCCTTTGTGCGATGTATGACTCCAACCAGTTGAGACATTTCCCCTGATTCCCATTGACAAGTTATTGGTGAGTAAGTGCCGCTTGATATCACTGTCAACGACACCTTCCATCACTTTGCTGATGATCGAGAGTAGACTGATGGAGCTGTAATTGGCTGGATTGGATTTGTCCTGCTTTTTGTTAACAGGACGTACCTGGGCAATTTTCCACATTGTCGGGTAGATGTCAGTGTTGTAGCTGTACTGGATCAGCTTGGCTAGGGGCGCAACTCGTTCTGGAGCACAAGCCTTCAGTACTACAGCCAGGATGTTGTTAGGGCCCAGAGCCTTTTCTGTATTCATTCTGTTCAGCTGTTTCTTGATATAACTTGGAGTGAATCGAATTGGCTGATGACTGGCATCTGTGATGCTGGGGACCTCAGGAGGAAGCCAAGATGGATCATCATCCACCTGGCACTTTTGGCTGAAGATGGTTACAAATGCTTCAGCCTTGTCTTTTGCACTGAAGTGCTGGGCTCCCCCATCATTGAGGATGGGGATGTTTGTGGAGCCTCCTCCTCCGGTTAGTTGTTTAATTGTCCAGCACCATTCATGACTGGATGTGGCAGGATCCCGTCCTGACTACCAACAGGTTGCAGCAGTGGATTTGGCGACAAAGGACGGGTCATAAGGAACAAATCGGATTTAAAATCCAGGCACCACATTGCCTTTACTTGAATGCACTTTAAATAACAAATTCATTTGTAATAAAAATCATTGCTTTAAAAACCATAATATATATACACAGACACATATATATATTAAAGTCTTCTGGTTATGTAGTATTGGTACCAATTACTTTTAATTCAGGAAGCTCATAAGGTTTATGATGGGAATCCACAGGGAGGGGCCCATCGCCATGCTAACATGCTGGTTTGGTTAGGCATCCTTAGCTGTGCTTCACCTGTTAAAAAGGTCACCACCCACTACTGGTGTCAGTACAGCACTTCAAGCATATATCTTCCATAAGTCTGCCTACATAACAAGAATCCTCATTTTGCAGTAATGAGGGAACGCAGCATTGGAAAAGGTACATTCTTTCAGATTAGACTAAGAACCCTGTCTGCCTGTTCTGGTCTTTGTCAATGATCCCACAGTAGTATTTGAAGACAAGGAGGAAATTCTCTTCGTATCCTAGCAAATATTTATCTCTTAATCTGCACTTCCAGGAACAGGTTAACTGGTAATTTATCTCATTGCTATTTGTGGGATCTCACTATCCACAAATTGGCAGCTGGGTTTGCCTACACAGCAGTGAGTGCAATTTGACAACAATTCATCAGCTGTGAAGCACTTTGGGACATCTGGAGCATGTGAATTTCACTACTTAAATACAACTTCTTTCTTATTCTTTAAAATACCTTCTGTAAAATGCTGAGACTTTTTGATGTGCTAAGTTGCTGTATGATTGTATTATTAGACAGTTATTACTTACTGAATGACCTGTGTTTCTAGTCTACAGTAATATTTGCACCACATTTATGTGCTCCCTTTTAAATTGTGCACCCTCTTAAATGTCCACTGAGTTGTAGGGACAGTTTTGGCCTACAGTGCTCTTGTTACACTTTGTGGCGTATTTGCATGCTGGCGGCTGCAACTCCCCTCCCACTATCAAAAGTGTACTTGGGCGATTTTATGACAGTGGTTATGCTTATATTCTGACAAATTGCATGCATTCTCATCATTTTGTTCACAATGCCCACAGATTGGCACTATATTAATACATGACACAGTGCACTACCTGGGCAGCTCTTAACATGATCAGATTTCCCCCCAAATAATCACATCCATAATAAGCATCCAGATTCTACACTTACACAAATTATATTAAGTTGAAAGCAGAGCTTTCTAGATACCTCCGATCTGGCAGATAACAAGCGACTCCGACAGAAATTCCAAAAGTTTCGGGGGTTGAATTGGCTATATTATATTAATAAAGATCACATGAATGTGCTTATTTGAAATTCCTTTGTCTGCTTTGTAAAGACACATTAATCTGTTTATTTTAGCATTTTCAAAACAGTGGACTGAGAAATTTCGCAGATAAGTTAGTGGGTATATTTGGCTCCTTCTCTTCGAGTATCATCAACTTCAATTCTTCCTTAAGAAAAAACACCCTTAACTCCTCTGTCCTTCAAACTACCATCCTATTTCCATCTCCCCTCCTCTCCAAAGTCCTTGAACATGTTGTTGCCTCCCAAATCCATGTCTATCTCTCCTGCAACTCTCTGTTTGAATCTCTCCAACCATGTTTCTACCTCTCGTACAGCACAAAAATGCCCTCAGCAAAGGTACAAAGAACATATTCTGTGAGTGTAACCATAGTGCACTGTCCCTTCTTGCCTGCCTCAACCTCCCCACAGCCTCTGATACAGTTGGCCATGCCATCCTTCTCGAAAACATTTCCTCCATTGTGCAGCTCAGTCGGACTGCCCTTGCTTGGTTCCACTATCACCCATCTGTGCATAGCCTGAGCATCTCTAGCAATAGCTTGTCTTCCCAGTCTGTCTTTATCACCTCAGGACTTTGCTCAAGATCCATCTTTGTCCCCCTGCTCTTCCTCATCTACATGCTGCTCTTTGGTGACATTATCCACAAACAGGGTTTAGCCTCCACATGTACACTAGTGATACTCAGTTTTACTTCACCAGCACCTTTTTTTAACTCATCAACCATCCCTGTGATGGCAGACTAATTTCCTCCAACTAAACAACAGAAAGACCATTTTACCAGCTCGTCGCCGATCTTCAAAGATGGCGGGATTTACTCCACAGAGCCACCACAATATTATACTCAGCGGCTCATTTACATGGCCGGGGTGGAACACCCCTCCCCCACTCCCGATGACGTGGGAGGGGGTGGGCAATCTGTCCCCGGCAATAGCGTCCGGCGCCATTTTTAAAGGGCTTCCAGCCCTAACATTGAATTTCAATATTTAAAGGAATAGGCACGTTAAAATTTATTTGAACAATTAAAGAAATGTTTCCATCCTTTCCCCCACCACCACCCCCATTTACTTTATTCCTTGCCCTCTCCCCCCCCCCCCCCCCAAAATACTTACCTTGAGTACCTGACCTTCCCCCACCCACCACAAGTTCAGGAACTTTTACCTTCAACCCCTTCCCACCATCCACCCACCCCCCCCCCCCCCCGTACTGAAATAATTTCCATGCACCCCCCCCCCCTCCCCACCAGTGTCCCGCATCGGACCCCCAACTGGAGATCTGACAGCGCAGGAGTGATAGCTGCCGCCACCAATATGGCAATGGAATAAACAGCAGAAGTGGGTAAGTATTTAATTCAGTCATTTTCATGCAGTTAAATATCTAAATTTTGGCCCGGTCGCCAAGCAGTGGGGGTGGGGGGTGTTGAGCCATGAGGCCTCGTCGCCACCGGCAATATGGGGCAGGGCCTTCCCGGCATCAATGCTCATGACAGGCCTCTCCCGGAGCCATTTTCCGGGGCCCCGTGCCACAACCCCCAATGTCGGGGAGGCAGTAAAACTCAGCCCCATGTGTTCCAATCTCCAGCACGAACATCTCTTACTTCAATGAGCCCCCAAAAACAGAGGGAACAAAGTCTGCACATCCTGTCACAAGGACATCTCCTGTGGGCTGATACTGGCCTACTACCGATGATAGATGCAGAGGGGTCCATTCATCCTACTTATTTGGCTGAGGAAGGCTGCAGAATGTTAAGCAGCTCCCTCAGGAGATGGAAAGAAAACTGAAAAAAAAAACTTACTGATGTTTGACTGAAGAACAACTGCAAGCTTCAAAGTCTGATTTGAGGAGTATTTGAAGGATACTGCAGGGGCCTGCTCAAAAGCAAAAGGACTGCCAAGTGGCAGGTGCACACCTCCCTTACTTATTGGCATGGGCTTGACAGAGCCATGGAGGTTTCAATGGTCAGGACTATTGTAGCCCTTTGGCTGAAAGAGAAAACACAGCAGAAGGAGGCAGCAATAAGAACCCACAAGGGAAATAAATTAGAAATTCAAGTAAACAGACAAAATGAACTAATATGCTGTTAAATAGATTTTGTTTGAACAATGTTTAGTTTTGTATATTTAATCCATGCAAGAGCTGGAAGGTGATCTCTGGCTGCGGAGGGTACCAGTGTTGATTGGAGTAGGTTGTGATTGTCTTTACACAAGTGTCTTTGGCTTAGAGTGTGTCTGTCCATTACTGAGTGACCTTTAACATTATGCTCGAGCTGTTGTATGGTAAAAAGGCCTTCGGGAACCCAAGAGCCAAATGAGATTTTAGCGTTAACATGTGCCTCGACCTTTACTTTTAACCATATCTGGTAGAATTCAGAAAATTTGTTTCAAGATATAAAAGTAAAAGTCAAGGCATTTGTTCAAAAGATTAATTAAATATTTGTCTGTTGGTGCCCTTATGGAACTTTTCTCTGTGGTACAAAATAAACACTTTAAAACTAAAATTGATATCTGGAAAAGTCATGTCAGGAGCACTGTTCTCTCCTTCCCTGAAATGAGTTTGAGATAGTTTGGAATGATATACTGCTCTGTGTACACTACAGCGCTTTCTTTCCTCTTTCTAATATGGGAACCATTTATTTCGCTTTCAGGCAGCATTAGGCTATGACATAAACTGTAACAGAGCATTTTCAGACTCCTACTCCTCCAATCCCGTTAAAGGGCAACTGAGCAACAAAAATGAAAATTACTATTTTGGACAGCATCTCGTACACCTGCACAAAAAGGTCAATTCAAAAGGAAGACCCAAGGTTCAAAATAACCTTTAAAGCGGACTTTATTTTTCAGGTACTTGGGTGAGATAATGGTTCCACCAAAGACCTGAGGGTGTATTACTCCTGTTGCCGACACTGGGTGCATTACTCCTATTTCTGACATTGGATGTATCACTCCTGTCGCCGACAGTGAGTGTCTTACTCCTGTCGCCGACAGTGGGTGTCTTACTCCTGTCGCCGACAGTGGGTGCATTACTTCTGTTGCTGACAGTGAGTGTCTTACTCCTGCTGTTGACAGTGAGTGTATTACTCCAGTCACTGACAGTGGGTGTATTACTCCTGTCACTGACAGTGAGTGTCTTACTCCTGTTGCTGACAGTGGGTGTATTACTCCTGTCGCCGACAGTGAGTGTCTTACTCCTGTCGCCGACAGTGGGTGCATTACTTCTGTTGCTGACAGTGAGTGTCTTACTCCTGCTGTTGACAGTGAGTGTATTACTCCAGTCACTGACAGTGGGTGTATTACTCCTGTCACCGACAGTGAGTGTCTTACTCCTGTTGCTGACAGTGGGTGTATTACTCCTGTCGCTGACAGTGAGTGTACTATCCTGTCGTTGACAGAGGGCGTATTACTCCTGTCGCTGACAGTGGGCGTATTACTCCTGTCACCGACAGTGAGTGTCTTACTCCTGTTGCTGACAGTGGGTGTATTACTCCTGTCGCTGACAGTGAGTGTACTATCCTGTCGCTGACAGAGGGCGTATTACTCCTGTCGCTGACAGTGATTTTGATTGCCAGGTTGGTGATAGGGAACCACACAAGAAAATGTGGGTGCAGTCTATGGCACCCTGAACCTTGGTGAAACCTTTAGTTTGGGTGAACGCTAGTGTTCTCCCATCCTGCTTCACTCTGTCCATGGGAAAATCATTGCAAATATGCCTCCTAGTGTAGAGAGAGCACCAGTAATGTCCCTGATATAGCAATGGATTGCAAATTGTGATGTGTCACTGATGCGACCTGCTGCAGAATGGAAGGAGCCTGTTGGATAAAAGTTAAGGGCCATGATCACGTTTGCAGCCACAAGCAGTGCTGTTCATAGTCTGGTGCAAGGCTTATGTTATGGCAGCAGCAGGTGACCTGTCTTAGTGACAGCTTCCTTTGGGAAGCATAGGTGCCCCTGACATTGCTCCTCTATGAGGTTGCGGTAGGAGAAGTGCTTTCTGAAGACCAGTGTGGGCATGACTGCATAGTGTTCTCCTTCTCCCTCTTAGCCAAGCTGCTCCTGCTCCCTCCTGCATGCCTTACTTCTCTCCATCATCTTCCAGCCCCAAAGGCAGCCCTACCAGCAACAAAATCATCTTAGCAGCCAAGAAGCAGGCCAGAAGAATGCCCAAAAGTTAACTCGAGCCTCTAGTGACAAACCAGCAACTAACCTGCATGTAGTGGATGAGCCATTTAAATAGAGTTGCTGGAGGGCCCTTCCTGCATGTTAGGGCCACGAGAAGCTGGGTGTGTTTGTCAGGTGGCAAGTCAGGTGCAGGTGCAGCCCAGTATCACGAAAGTATTCTACAAGTGTAGGACCACAGCCTCACAGCTCGAGCGACCCGGGTTCGGTTCTGGGTACTGCCTGTGCAGAGTTTGCAAGTTCTCCCTGTGACCACGTGGGTTTCCTCTGGGTGCTCTGGTTTCCTCCCACATGCCAAAGACTTGCGGGTTGATAGATAAATTGGCCATTGTAAAAAAAAAAATGCCCCTAGTGTAGATAGGTGGTAGGAGAATTGAAGGAAGGTGGGGATGTGAGGGAAAAATGGGATTTAATATAGGATTAGTATAAATGGGTGGTTGTTGGTAAGCATGGACTCGGTGGGCTGAAGGGCCTGTTTCGGTGCTGTATCTCTCTATGACTCTATGACCCTAGTCTGAATATTTTCATGATTTTAATTCTGGGCACTGTTAAATTCCAGAAAGCTTGTTGTTGAAGGATGATGCTGGAGCCAGTCTTTACTCAATGATACATTTATTATACAGCGTAAAAAGGACATGTAGCCCCTTACTCAAAACCTCCACCAGTCTCAGTAATGCTCAAATGAAACCCCAATTAATACTCTCCACCTGCATATAATTAAACAATTGATATACAATTAACAGATTCCCTTCTTTCTCTTAGAATAAAATGCTCAAACAACATTTCAAAATAAATTCCATATTAGATACAAAGTAATACATTGTGAGATGCCCCTCATCCAGTCCCCTAACAATTTCTTTGCACTACATTTCTTTTTGTACAACAATCGGATAGTTGATGACTTGCATCTACCCATGTAAATTCAGAGATTACCTTTCTCTCCAGCATTTGTTTCAATCCAGCAAGGTTAATCGTAGTCTTTTCTTATTCACACTTTTTGTAGATTGTACGTTATTCCACAAAGAACAATTAGCCACATAACATTCAATGGGTATTCTATCTTCAGTATGGCCCTTCTACAGAATCTTACCTCAAATAATTCACAAATAGAATCCCATATCCACTGCCTCCACCAGACCCAGTGTTTCCACAGATAAAGTACCCTTTTTATTTTCTTATCTTGCAAAGCTAAAAGACAACATTTCCCATTTTCACCCATCAGAAATGTTATGAAACTAGCTGCACTTGAATACTCATCAGGAAGATTAGCATGTGAAGCATCGCTAAAAATGACTAGCTTCATGTTCTTTGGGTCATCTAAGGATGGGAACTTAAGTACACATATTTCCAGATTTAATTTTTAGTGTTCATTTGCCCATAAAACATTCTCAACTTTTGGGTGCTTCATCATAATACTTAACTCCAGCACATCAAAACTAGAATCAGGTCTAGTCTGAGAGCCCAATCAATTTAATTGATCAATCAAGCTTCGCAATTACTCTGTTTCTTTAGTTATGTTATCATCTTTCTTTGAGGACCTAGCACAATTAACTGGGATGGGAGTAACACTCTCTGAACAGAATTGTTGATTAAAAGTTATTCCAGACTTACTGTGCTTAAAATCTCACTTAATATATTTAAAGGCCTCACAAGCCTGACTCCCAATCTTAAATTCTGCCCTAATCTTATTCATAACACATTTCTCAAATTCCACAGTACCACCCCATAAGAAATCATCAACGTGCATCATGAAGATGCCTGGAAGTTTCCCTTTATGATACCAATAAAACATCGCAGGATCTGCTTTTAGTTGAACACACCCAATTTTCAACAAAACAGATCTCACCGAGAAATACCACACCCTGGAAGCATCATTAAGGCCATTGGCATTTTTTTAGTTTCCATAGTTTTCCATCTGCATCTGCTGCCTCTTTAGGCACTTTCAGAAACCCTTCTCTTTGAAAAGTATCACCCTGCAGAAACACGGCTTTTATGTCGATGGATCTACACTCCCATGAATATGTGGTCAAAAGAGCTGAAAAGATTTTCAAGATTACTTTTCCAGCTGTGGGAGAATCCACTCTAACATCTGTGTCACCCAGTCGCTCTTCAAAACTCCTCGCAACTAATCTCGCTTTAGCCTTGTAACTCCCATCTGGAAGGACTTTTTCAGTACAAATCTATTTATGTGACAATGCTGGCTGTCTCCTATCTGGTATCAGAATAAACTCCAAATTCTCTCCAACTCTCTAATTACTTTTATTTTGCCTCTCTTATTAGTTTATCCTCAAGTTTGTTGGCAGCCACTGAAACTTCACAGTCATGAGGACTTCTGCTTCTAGCTCTAATATAAGACTATTCTTCAGCATTCATTTAATTGTGTAATCTGTTCAAACTATGACCTCTAGTAGTACTTTGATGCATTTTTAAAAAAATTATTCATGGGATGTGGGTGTCGCCGGACAGGCCAGCATTTATTGCCCATCCCTAATTGCCCTTGAGAAGTTGGTGGTGAGCTGCCTTCTTGAACCGCTGCAGTCCATTTGGGGTAGGTACACCCACAGTGCGTTAGGAAGGGAGTTCCAGGATTTTGACCTAGCGACAGTGAAGGAACGGCGATATAGTTCCAAGTCAGGATAGTGTGTGGCTTGGAGGGGAACTTGCAGGTGGTGGTGTTTCCATGCATTTTCTGCCCTTGTCCTTTTAGTTGGTAGAGGTCACGGTTTGGAAGGTGCTGTCTAAGGAGCCTTGGTGCATTGCTGCAGTGCATCTTGTAGATGGTACACACTGCTGCCACTGTACTTTGGTGGTGGAGGGAGTGAATGTTTGTGGATGGGGTGCCAATCAAGTGGGCTGCTTTGTCCTGGATGGTGTCAAGCTTCTTGAGTGTTGTTGGAGCTGCACCCATCCAGGCAAGTGGAGAGTATTCCATCACACTCCTGACTTGTGCTTTGTAGATGGTGGACAGGCTTTGGGGAGTCAGGAGGTGAGTTACTCGCCTCAGGATTCCTAGCCTCCGACCTGCTCTTTTAGCCACGATATTTATATGGCTACTCCAGTTCAGTTTCTGGTCAATGGTAGCCCCTAGGATATTGATGGTGGGGGATTCAGCGATGGTAATGCCATTGAATGTCAAGGGGAGATAGTTAGATTCTGTCTTGTAGGAGATGGTCATTGCCTGGCACTTGTGTGGCATGAATGTTACTTGCCACTTATCAGCCCAAGCCTGGATATTGTCCAAGTCTTGCTGCATTTCTACACAGACTGCTTCAGTATCTGAGGAGTCATGAATGGTGCTGAACATTGTGCAATCAGCGAACATCCCTACTTCTGACTTTATGATTGAAGGAAGGTCATTGATGAAGCAGATGAAGATGGTTGGGCCTAGGATACAACCCTGAGGAACTCCTGCAGTGATGTTCTGGAGCTCAGATGATTGATCTCCAACAACCACAACCATCTTCCTTTGTGCTAGGTATGACTCCAACCAGCAGAGAGTTTTCCCCCAGATTCCCATTGACCTCAGTTTTGCTAGGGCTCCTTGATGCCATACTCGGTCAAATGCTGCCTTGATGTTAAGGGCAGTCACCCTCACCTCACCTCTTGAGTTCAGCTCTTTTGTCCATGTTTGAACCAAGGCTGGAATGAGGTCAGGAGCTGAGTGGCCCTGGAGGAACCCAAACTGAGCGTCACTGAGGTTATTGCTAAGCAAGTGCTGCTTGATAGCACTGTTTATGGCACCTTCCATCACTTTACTGATGATTGAAAGTAGGCTGATGGGGCGGTAATTGGCCGGGTTGGACATGTCCTGCTTTTTGTGTACAGGACATACCTGGGCAATTTTCCACATTGCCGGGTAGATGCCAGTGTTGTAGCTGTACTGGAACAGCTGGCTAGAGGTGCGGCAAGTTCTGGAGCACAGGTCTTCAGTACTATTGCTGGAATATTGTCGGGGCCCATAGCCTTTGCAGTATCCAGTGCCTTCAGTCGTTTCTTGATATCACACGGAATGAATAGTGTTTTGGGACTACTGCTGTAAGATCTCCCTCTTTATCAGATGCTCTTTTTCCAGTACATGATGGTTTCATGATGCAAGAATCACTTCCAGACCCACTATCAGAACTTCTCTCTGCTTTCTGATTCTCCACTCTTTCATCCCATTCTGTCAGTCCATGGCCTCGCTTCTTGGCCATCATTGTGAACCAATATTTAAACTTGCCAGTAGATTTTCCTGCACGTCCCACAATTGGTGCATCCCCCCATTCATTAGACTCTTTGGAATATATGACACTGGAGGACCTACTCAGGGCATTCGCTTTTGGATGCGATAACTCTTTCCTGCATGTTGTGATTGCTTGCATTACTATCCAACCCTTGATCCACCATATCCCATTCCTCAGGACATTCATCACAAAATGCATGGGTATTTGAGGTACAAGGTGATTTTGTAATCAATCCCGATTAGTTGCGAGGAATTAAATTCTGTCTCTGATGGATTTATATGATGCCTCAGAGATCTCTGAATTTTCTCCAAGGCCTCAGCCTTGATGAAAGCCCATCTCCCTGAATATAAAGCATTCAAATGCACAGAAAAATTGGAAGTAACTTTAGTACCTTCTAGATCAGGAGGACTGTCACACAGCACAGAAGGCAATTTGGGTTTTCGCCCATAGACCAATTGATACGTACAATACCCCCCAACCATCTGAAGCAAATTCTTTGCATGAGCACCTATGCCAGGGCAATTGTCCACTTGCAGTTTGGTTGGTCAGCTAAGATTTTATGCAGCATTTCATCGATCATCCTGTGATTCCTTTCACAAAGCCCATTGCTAAAAGGACTTTCAGCTGCAGTAATCATGACCATAATGTTCACGTTTTCACATGTCTCTGAACTCATCATTGACAAATCCCTCTCCATTATCAGTCAGAAACATAGCCCCAAGTCCAGTTTCTATCCATTTCTCCATGGTTTTCTCTCTAATCATCCTTTTGTCCTTGCTAAGCATTATTGTAAAAAGACTAAATCTGGTTGACAGGTCTATAAAATGTGGAATGAAAATGTACCTGTCTTTATACCTTTAAAGCCATGGCAACTAACCTGTTGAATTCACATGTCAATAGAAGGCTTACAATAGGACATGACGGTGTCCTCCGATACTTTTTACAGATTTCACGCTTTTCACTAATTTCTTCAGTAATCCTTTATTTCTCTTAATCAATCTGCATCCTTTAGCAGGGTTTTTAATTTTTGACAAGAAGGGTGAGCAAATTGTCTGTGCAACTTTAAAACAATTTGCTTTTTTTCTCTGATTCTTATCACCTGATGCCATCAATACTTCTCTAATACTGACTAGAAACATCAGGTTTTGTGAAGGGGATACAATAATGCCCTGATTGGATAAACTGCAAATCCACTGACTTTCCAAAAACAATTGCCTTATTATGCTCCATATCAAGTTTCATTTCTGCCCTTTTCATAGAAGGTTTGCTCAACAGTAAAGGTATCTCACTAGAGACTACATTAGTGCTGATAAAGTGGCTCTGCCAGCTATTTTACATGGAATTACACTCTCTTCAGTGACTTCAATGTATTGTGATCACCAAACTAAGCAGGTGGTACTTTTATACTCCTTAACCATGCGTCGATCCTCACTACTGAACGAATCCAGATAACATTTTAACTGATCTGTTCTTCATACTATCAATGTGCAACAATTATCTAATACAGCACAGTTGAACAAGTCCACAACTGAAACATTCATCATAGGACTAAAACTCCTCGTGACTAGTACAATCATTCAGATTCATCATTATCCTCCTGTTCTGCCTCAGAATTCTCTGTCATTTCGAGGAACCTGCACTACCATTTTGGGCAGTTCATTGCATAATGATACTTTGAGTCACACCTGAAACATCCATTAACTGTTCCTTGGGCATTCCTGGGATTCATTCTTCAATGATCGCTGTTCTAATTCTGTCTTCTGCTGTAATAGTCAGAACTGCTAAAGGTGTTTTCACCCTCATTCTCTTTGTCTTTAACTCTTCCATTGTACTTATGCCTGCATTCAGTATCTGGACCATTTTGAAATCCAGTAATCATTGAGGTCCTCCATTCTTTGTCTCAATGCAGAATGTCCTGTTTATTCTACTAGAATTGTAGTACCTTCTAGATCAGGAGGACTGTCACACAGCACAAAAAGCAATTTGGATTCTCGCCCATAGACAAATTGGTAGGGACACACTACCCCCCAACCATCTGAAATGAATTCTTTACATGATCTGCAGGAAATGACTGTTTCCTCAGGAATTTCTTTAAGGCAGCAGACATCTGATCTAACAAGGAGTCTTTTTTCCGAGAACCAAACCCCAGTTAGAACCAGGAGCCTGTCCATATGCGATGCTTTAGCACAATCCAGCAATTTAAATGCTCGCACTGAACCAGGGATCTGCAAATTGAATTTCCTCAATCTTCTATACCGTTTGTTAAAGTCCATGATATATTCCTCCATTGAATAAACATCTGTTTTCTGAAATCTATCAAAGTCTGGCTATGCCGCATATGCATTTAATAGATCATCTTTCTTGTAAATCTCATCCAAGAATTCTGACAGAATATCCAAACCTTCGTCAGTATCCAACGGACCAGCATCCAGTTCACAAAATACTTCTGATTTTACTTTTGGTAGGAAGTGACAACGCCAAGGCCATACCTTGTTTCCTCTTTGGTAGGGACATAGCCCATGTCCACATACCCACTGGATTCTTCCACTGGTCATATGATTCAGACTCAGAGAACATCGGAGGGTAATAATACCCTGACAATTTACACTTGCTTTTTGTCATTTTTCCACAGTAGCCCCTGAGATTTTAGTTTCTATGCAAACATTTTATTTAATTTTCCAACCTTCACCTTTGGGCAACCCATTCTCTGCTACCATGTTAAATTCCAGAAAGCTTGTTGTTGAAGGATGATACTGGAGCCAATCTTTACTCAATGATACATTTATTGTAAGAGTAAAACGGACATGTAGCTCCTTACTCAAAGCTTCCACCAGTCTCAGTAAGTGTCTCCTTATAAGTGCTCAAGTAAAACTCCAATTAACACCGTCCACCTGCATATAATTAAACAATTGATATACAATTAACAGACACTGCATTTTAGGAAGGATTTAGAGAGGCATTAGATAGGGTGCAGAAAAGATTCACAAGTATGGTTCCAGGATGAGGGATAGATTAGAGAGCTAAGGTTGTTCTGCTTAGAGAAGAGAAGGTTCAGAAGAGATTTGATAGAGGAGTTCAAAATCATAAGGGGTCTAGACAGAGTAGATAGGGAAAAACTGTTCCCATTCCATTGCTGTAAGGGTCGAGAACCAGAGGACAATGATATAATGTGAATGGCAAAAGAACCAATGGCAACACGAGGAAACATTTTTTTACGCCTCAGACTGTGGTGGAGGCAGATTCAATCGTGGCTTTCAAAAGGGAATTTGCTGAGCACAGGAAGAGAAAAAAATTGCAGGGCTACAGGGAATGTGTGGGTGAGTTGGACAAGATGAGTTGCTCTTGCAGAGAGCTGGCACGGACACAGTGGGCCAAATGGCCTCCTCTGTGCTGTAACCATTCTATTTTAAGAGTTCTAGTGTGTGGTCTGGACACCTATGGAGCATCCCAATTCCAATATGGCGGTTGGCGCAGTTCTTGCACTTGATGACCGTGTGGCCTGCCCACCATATTAGAAGCTTAGGTATTCATTTTGGGCCTGGAAAGTGGGCCCACACCCTTGAACTTTTAGGCATGGTGAGTCCCTACTTAAGCACAGCTTCTCCGAAATCCAACAGCCAAGAATGTCTTAAAGCAATAGTTACCGGAGAAAATGGTTCCATTTTTACTTGCATTCTTTAAAATCGCTTTGTCGCACCCAGATTGAAATTGCAAAGGATGATTCAGAGAGCTAATTCATTTTGTTGATTTACATTACGAGGGTTTGGATCCCACAGGCTTACATGGCCTCACATTAGGGGATGTCCTCTAATTAATCTATATTCTTAAAGTTAATATGTTCAACTTGACCACAAAGTGTCAGTCAGCACACATAAAAAGTAATTTTCTTTTCTTTCATCATTGTTGTACATTAAAATTTTATTGCCACTTAGCCATGACAGAAGTTCAGTCGTTCTACTGTATACTATGGTAAACCAGCAGATCATAGATAGCATCAATTATTCGAGCAGAACAGGTCAATGAAAAGGCTGAAATAGCAACATATTTTCAAGGTTATCAATGACAGGGAATTAATCACCTAGCTACCAAATTTACAAGTATAATCACTGCTTTGGAAGAGTTGCACAGTGGCAGTGTACCTCCAAACTACAACATTTGTTCTTTATTTGTTTTAATAATGCGTGTAAACGCTTCACAGCCTATTTTCACTTCGTGTTTTGTCAGGAAAGTAACTTTTACAGTAGAATGCCATTACAATATTTCAAGTGACTTACTGTGGTGCACACTCAGTATTGTAGTCATTCTGAATAGAAGATTGAGGGGTGACCTAATTGAAATGTTAGAAGTATTCTAAGGATTTGATGGGACAGAAAAACTATTTCCTCTGGTGGCGGAAATCAGGAACAAGGCGATATGATCTGAAAATTAGAGCCAGACCATTGAGAAAGGAAATCAGGAAGCATTTTTTCCACACAAAAGAGAGTAGAAATTTGGAACACTCTTCCTCCAAAAGGCTGTGAATGCTCGGACATTTTAAGTTATCAGGACTGAGATTGATAGATTTGTGTTAGGTATTAGCATCAAGCATATGGCGCAAAGTTACATAGAGTTGAGGTACAGGTCAGCCGCGATCTAATTGAACAGTGGAACATGCCTGCGGGGTTGAATGGCCTACTCCTGTTCTTATTCTTGGGTCTTGTGTGACCTGGCAGCCCTCCAGCATGTCTCCCAAATGGCTGTAATTCAGACATGAGCTTTGATAGTAAATCTCAATGGGCTATTCAACTGCAGGGGCATCACATCAAAGCTTCATCCTGTCCTCACCTAACATTCATGCACCACGCTCCCCATTGCTGGGCAGTGATCAGAGAGCCTTCCCAATGCAAGTCTACTGAAGGCAATTATAGTATAGTATTCCTATTGCTGCCTGATCTGTCCAATTATGTATCTGATTTTATTAAACATTATTATTTTGTGTTTGCCTGATCATATATAAATACCTATTAACTAATCGTACAAGGACTAGGGGACACAGATTGAAGGTTTTGATCAAGAGATGCAGGGGCAATGTAAGGAAGAACTTTTTTATGCAGCGGGTGGTAATGACCTGGAACTCGTTGCCCACAAGGGTGATGAAAGCGGAGGCGATCAATGATTTCAGAAGAAAATTGGATGGCCTCTTGGAGGAAATAAACTTGCAGAAATCGAATGGGGAGTGGGACTGACTGGATTGCTCCATGAAGAGCTGTCATGGACTCGATGGGCTGAATGGCCTCCTTCTGTGCTGTAAATGACTCTATGACTCTATATGCATAACAGAATGTAAAGGTTTAGAAGTTCTGCAGTGCTACCCAACTCTGATGACATCATATTTGTAAGCAGACAGAAGCAGATACTTGCAGTGTCGGTTCAGAGTACGCTTGATCCAATGAAATCTGGGGGTCCTGTTAGCACTGACAGCAGAATGGCAAGAGGCAAGGGAACTCTGCCCTAGTCAATGTCTTTAACCTTGAAATTTCAGCAAAATGCATATGCATAAAACCTTACATTAAAGATCAACATGACATATGCAATAGCATTGTGTCAGTTTCTGTACAGCTCGTTAAAGTTTGAACAACAATTTGCTTTTTATAGCGCCTTGAACATAGTAAAATGCCTCAAGGCACTTCACAGGAGTATTATCAGACAAAACTTGACAGCGAGTCATGTAAGGAAATATTAAGACAGTGACCAAAAGCTCGGTCAAAGAGGTAGGTTTTAAAGGAGTCTTGAAAGGAGAGAGAGAGGTACAGATGCGGAGAAGGTTGAAGGAAGAAATTCCTAGGGCCCAGGCAGTTGAAGGTTCGGCCACCAATGGTAGAGTGACAAAAAAATCAGAGCTGCGCAAGATGCCAGAATTGTAGGAGTGCATAGAGATTTCGTAAGCTGTAAAGATATGTAGCATGGTAACAGTATTACTTCAAAGGATTTTATTATAAGCTAAAAGTGGAGATTTGCATACCTATTTGCCAGGGTTTATACAGGCACAACGTAATTTAACATACACATCATAATCCAATAGTATACACCCAGCATTTCTACACAAATCTGCTGTGCATGCAGGCTGAAGATTATGATTAGAAGAGATTTGACACAGCTCATCTCCGTTCAGACTCTAAAACCTGATGCTGACAAGACCCGAACATTACAGCAAACAGAAGAATGAAAATGTAATTGTTTAGAATATTATGGATCTCAGAAGTGATTGCACATCAATGTTCAACAAGATTCATTGATTTTGATGGTGTACAGCTACAGGGGCATCTCACTCCTTAGCGTCACGGGGAAGGCCTTTGCTAGGGTCATACTTAAAAGACTCCATTTACTTGCAGACTGAGCGTAGCCAGAAGCGCAGTGTGGTTTCCGTGCCGGCAGATTTACTGTAGACATGATCTTCTCCATATGCCAGCGACAAGGGAAGTGTAGAGAACAGAGTATATCCCTTTACCTTATTTTTGTACATCTCACTAAGGCATTCAACACTGTCAGCAGAGCAGGGCTCTACTAGATTTTGGGAAACATTGGCTGTCCATCGAAGCTCCTCAGTCTCATCCACACCTTCCATGACAACATGCACTACACTGTACAGTTTGATGGCTCCACTTCCGACAGTTTCAGAGGGAAGAATGGAGTGAAACAGGGTTGTGTACTAGACCCCACTCGAGCATCATCTTCTCCATGCTCCTGACCGTCGCCTTCCCTGCAGATATGGAAGGAGTCTACTTGCACACTAGGCCAGACAGCAAGCTCTACAATCTATTAAGGCTGAAAGTGAAGACAAAAATACATTGTGTCCTGATCAGAGAATTCCGCTACGCTGATGATGCTGCGCTAGTCTCTTACATGGAAACTCAGCTGCAAAGACGAATCGACTGTCGCTCCTATGCCTGTAACTTGTTCTCCTTGACTATAAGTGTCAATAAAACTGTGGTCATGGAAGAATGTGTTGTATCTTCGCCCCTAATCACACTAAATAACACCCGAAATTCTGCTACCTTGGGTCCACAGCGACAAACACTCTGTCCCTTGAAGCAGACTTGTTACATGCATAGGGAAAGCAGCTACCAACTTTGGCTGACTTGCAAAACACGCTTGAGATAACACCAAGCTGACCCTTAAGATCAAGCTGATGGTTTATAAGGCCTGTGTTCTCAGCACCTTGCTGCATGGCTGTGAAACATCAACAACTTTTAATTACCAGGATAAGAAGCTCAATAATTTCCAACTTTGCTGTCTGTGGCGCATTATTGTTATTTCCAGGCAGGACAATATCACAAATGTTGCAGTCCTCTCAAAGGCAGAGCTCCCAAGTGTGTTGGCACTAAACAAACAGAGACGGCTTTGGTGGATCGGACACGTTCGCAGGATGGAAGACGGTCACATACCCAAGGACCTTCAGCATGGTGAGGTAGCCGGAGTCAGACAACCAGTGGGGCGCCCAAAGCTCCGCTTCAAGGACGCTTGCAAGCGTGACATACAGGTCCTAAATGTCGACTATCGCACTTGGGAGAGTCATGAGCGATGAAAGAGGGAAATGGTGTGCACCACCACGATGACCAGTTGCTACAGCAGCTTGGCAACAGCCACCAACTTCAAAAACAACAACTCACAGCATCACTTGGCAGCTTCACATACGGCACTTGTGGTAGAACCTGCCTCTCAAGAATTGGCCTTCACAGCCATCAGCAAAGGTGTGCCAAAAGAAGACACCTCACTTAAATGGATTGTTTGCTGCATGTCCATCATCTTTCATAGGTGGAAGGATGCTGACCACAAGGTAGTAGGGGGAAGCTAATACCAGATGTAGTTTTCAGGTGAAGCAGGGATGGTGATTGGAGGTGGTGGGTGTGGGGTGACTGGACCAGGAGGGGAGTAATTGACCCAAAGCCTATGAATGTAATTCAGATCCCATTTTAAGTTCATACATTCTGTCTTTACTCTTGTATATCGCTTTCATTTTATATTATTCTCTATGGTTAAGCAGCAAAGTTGATGGCAATTAGAGCAGCAGTGTTAACCTGAGCACAGGAGGATCTCTACACAACAGGCTGAGGTAAAGCCTGGCTACCCGACCCGAACCCGACTAGACCTGATTACGTGTCGGGTTCGGGTCAGGTCGGGTCTATGTTCCAAGTCCGGCAATCGGGCTCGGGTCGGGTCGGGCTGGACAGTGCTGCTTCCGGGAAGTCACGGAATCAGGCTTACCCATGATTCCCCACAACTCCATCTGCAGGAATAGCCTGCTGCCAGAACGGATGAAGGATATTTGTGTCCGGTTGGGTTGGGCGGGAAAAAAATTAAAGGACTCGGGCCTGGGTCGGGTTCGGGTTGACCGTAGTCGGGTCGAGCCCGGGTCAGGTTTTAATTTTATACCCGAGCCAGGCTTTAGGCAGAGGAACTGAAGATGCAGAACTGAGGCATCACAGCACCACCATTGGCAGGAAGGTGGAACTTCAGGATGACACGTTTACATGGACAATTTCCATTATAACTGTGGGCAAAGGAATTTGTAGTGGAAGTGCACGCAGACATAACATTTTTTCATATATCAGAGATAATACTTTTCCATGACACTTCAGATGTCAGCCCCACTCAGGAAGATGAAGAAATGCTGTTATAAAATGCTACATTTAGCACGCATTTTGTTCATCGCACCTCAGGCATTAAAATATGGAAGTTTCCGTGGTTACGTTTTCAATTGTTTCATTCAAATTTTACATTCATACAACAGTGACAAATGAGAACTCTATGACAATGAGCACTGAGCAACATTTACCAATAATGGAAGCAGAAAGGGAACAGAAGAAATCACTCAAAATGACATTTCAAGACCCTCTCGGCCTCAACCAGTCAAATTTAACAGGAAAGCCATTATCAAGGGCTTATTTTTTTAACTTCAGAGGGATTAATGCAGTAAGAGCTCAAGATAAATGAGAGCTATAGTGACCCTGTGCTTTATTTTATTTTTAAAGAGAATAAGTGTTTATATGAAGATTGATTTGGGAAAAAAAGCTGAAAGTTGAATTTTAGAAAATTTTTGAGTTAAACTTTTGCAAGAAAACTATTAGCTATCACTTGAGAAAGAGGTTGCTTCAGAGAATGAAGCGGATCGACAGACAGAGTGGAATAGTGCGCCTGTGTTTCATTTTGTTTATAATGAGCATTCAAAATCAATCTGTGTTTAAATCCTGATTTATTTACTAGCTTCAGCAGATTTTCTTTTAATTCATTCATAGGATGTGGGTGTCGCTGGCCAGGCCAGCATATATTGCCCATCCCTAATTGCCCTTGAGAAGGTGGTGGTGAGCTGCCTTCTTGAACTGCTGCAGTCCATGTGAGGTAGGTACACCCACAATGCTGTTAGGAAGGGAGTTCCAGGATCTTGACCCAGCGACAGTGAAGGAACGGCGATATAGTTCCAAGTCAGGATGGTGTGTGACTTTGATGGGAACTTGCAGGTGGTGGTGTTCCCATGCATTTGCTGCCCTTGTCCTTCTAGTTGGTAGAGGTCGCGGGTTTAGAAGGTGCTGTCTAAGGAGCCTTGGTATTTTGCTGCAGTCCATCTTGTAGATGGTACACACTGCTGCCACTCTGCGTCAGTGGTGGAGGGAGTGAATGTTTGTAGATGGGGTGCCAATCAAGCGGGCTGCTTTGTCCTGGATGGTGTTGAGCTTCTTGAGTGTTGTTGGAGCTGCACCCATCCGGGCAAGTGGAGAGTATTCCATCACACTCCTGACTTGTGCCTTGTCGATGGTGGACAGGCTTTGAGGAGTCAGGAGTTAAGTTACTCGCCGCAGGATTCCTAGCCTCTGAACTACTCTTGTAGCCATGGTATTTATATGGCTATTCCAGTTCAGTTTCTGGTCAATGGTAGCCCCTAGGATGTTGATAGTGGGGGATTCAGTGATGGTAATGCCATTGATGGTTAGATTTTCTCTTGTTGGAGATGGTCATTGCCTGGCACTTGTGTGGCACGAATGTTACTTGCCACTTATCAGCCCAAGCCTGGATGTTGTCCAAGTCTTGCTGCAGTTCGACACAGACTGCTTCAGTATCTGAGGAGTCACGAATGGTGCTGAACATTGTGCAATCATCAGAGAAATAATAATTACTTATCCGCCAGGAACCACCATCTCCAAATAAACGCCTTAGAATCCTCTTTCCAAATCCTTTCAATTGGAGATCTACTTTCTTCTTACACTTCAATGCCAGTAGCTACCTTTTTAAACCCAAAATGCCCTCTGCCTCATCATGGGCAACACCACAGAAAATCTAATACAAAAGCTAAATACTGCAGATGCTGGAAATCTGAAACAAAAACAGGAAATACTGGAAATATTCAGCAGGCCAGGCAACTGTGACAGGAAAAACAGAGTTAATGGCCGGAATTTTTCATTGGGCGGGAGGCCTCGCCCACCGGCCAAAGAGTCAGTGCCGAGCCCGCCTCCGCTGGCCTGGAGAGCCAGGCTGGGGTTTTTCACTCCCCAGGCCCTTAATTGGACTTGGGTGGGATTTCCATCTCCTTCAGGGAGGAAGTCCCGCCTAACTAAGGTGCTGGCCAATCAGCGGGCTGGCAGCTCTTAGACCCAGCAGCGCCGCCGGGAGTGGTGGCTACTGCTGGGACAACACCCAGCCATCGGAGGAAAGGTGAAGGATGGGCCCTGAAGACAGGTAGGTTTTTAGGGCCTCGCAGGGGACAATCATCCGGGCCCTGGCAAGGCAAGTGGGGTCAGTTGGGGGGCAGGGGGAGTGTTGTGCGTTGAGGGTGGTTGGGGCTTCGGGGGCAGCCCTCTGTGGGGCACAGGGTGCCCGATCAGGAGGGCCTTCCCTCAGCCCGCAAAAAGGCCACCTTGTTTTACCAGGTGGTGTTCTTGAGGCTTTTGCTATCCGGCCGCCAAGGGTAAAATACCCGTGGTGGCGAGAGGTGACCCTTAACTGCCAGTAAATTGGCCACTTAAGGGCCTTGATTGGCTTGGGGCGGGCGGGCCATGCCGCTGACACCCCCGTAAAATTGTAGCAGGGATGGGAGTGGGTCGGGAATGGCTCCCCGCCCCCACCTCCCACTCAATTACAGCTCCCCACCCCTGCCATCAGCATGCTCGTTTGAGAGCCATGAAATTCAGGCCAATGTTTCAGGTCTGTGACAAAGAGTCACAGACCTGAAATGTTAACTCAGTTTTTCTCTCCCCGGATGCTCTCTTACCTGGTGAGTATTTCCAACATCTTTTGTTTTCGTACCACAGGAAATCTGTTCGTAATATGTAAATCATTTTGCATATCTTAAAATGTTGGATGCTTCTGAGCTGCAGCCTGAAACTGAGAAACATATTTCAATCTACAAAAATCCAAAAAAGGAGAAACAAAGCAAGGGAATACACTGTAAATGGGAGGATACTGAGAAGTGTAGTGGAACAGAAGGACTTTGGAGTGACAAATCCCTGAAGGTAACAGGATAGGTGGTTAAGAAGGCGCCTTTGATACCTTTACTAGCTGAGGCATAGAATATAAGAGCGAGCGGGCGGGGCGGGAGGTGGGGTTATGCTGGAACTGTATAAAACACTAGTTGGGCCATAGCTGGAGTACTGTGTACAGTTCTGGTGACCACATAACAGGAAGGATGCGATTGCCCTCGAGAGGGTACAGAGGAGATTTATGAGGAAGTTGTGGGGACTGGAAAATTTAAGTTCTGAGGAAAGATTGGAAAGGCTGGGTTTTCTTTTTTTTCCCTTTGGGACAGAGGAGGCTGAGGGGAGATTTAATTATGACGAGCCTAGATAGAATGGATAGATAAGTTCAATAAACAGGGGCATAGATTTAAAGCAATTGGTAGAAGGATTAGAGGGGAATGTAGGAGAAACTTTTTCACCCGGAGGATGGTGGGTGTCTGGAATTCACTGCCTGAAAGGGTGATAGATGCAGAAACCCTCATCACGTTTAAGAAGCAATCGGATATGCACTTGAAGTGCTGAAACCTACAAAGCTATGGACCAAGAGCTGGAAACAGGGATTGGGGGTTGGGGGTGGGGGGGGAGGTGGTGGAGGGGGGATGTGGTGTGGCAGGGGGTGACTCTTTTTGTGGCCGGCACAGACATGATGGGTTGAATGGCCCCCTTCTGTGAAGGGAATTTCTGTGATTCGATTGACTGCCAAGTAATAAATAAACTGTTAAACCTATGCCTGTGTTAAGCTAACAACAATGAAATGTTATGGTCTTAAAAGGACTACGACTTAACCTCGTCAGAACAATGTATTTTATATGACATGATATGACGCTCTGTCATAGTGTATCATCTGACTTATCGTGAGCAATACTTTGCGAAATGCTATACAATAAACACACAAATATCTCAATGTACATTTCATTGGATGGTTGACATCCTTCCATCTATGAAAGATGATGGACATGCAGCAAACAATCCATTTAAGCGGGGTGTCGTCTTTTGGTGCACCTTTGCTGATGGCTGTGAAGGCCAATCCTTGAGAGGCAGGTTCTGCCACAAGTGCTGCACATGAAGCTGCCAAGTGACGCTGTGAGTTGTTGTTTTTGAGGTTGGCACCTGTTGCCAAGCTGCTGTAGCAACTGGTCATCAGGATAGTGCACACCAGTCTGCAAGATGTGGCGCCATTTCCCTCTTTCGCCAGCTCGTGACTCCCAGGTGTGATAGTTGACATTTAGGGCCTTCATGTCACACTTGCAAGCATCCTCGAAGCGGAGCTTTGGGCGCCCCACTGGTTGTCTGACCCCGGCTACCTCACCATACAGGAGGTCCTTGGGTATACAACCGTCTTCCATCGTATGGACGCGTCTGATCCACCGAAGGCATCTCTGTTTGATTAGTGCCAACACACCTGGGGGCTCTATCTTTGAGAGGACTGCCGGGTTTGTGATTTTTTTTCCTGCCAGGATATATCCATAATGCTCTGCAAACGGCGAAGATGGAAATTATTGAGCTTCTTTTCCTGGTAGCTGTAAATCGCCCATGTTTCACAGTCATATAGCAAGGTGCTGAGAACACAGGCCTCATAAACCATGAGCTTGGTCCTAAGGGTCAGCTTGGTATATTTAAAACCTTGCAATTAGTGTGCAGCCATGACACTCCACATATCACAGTTTGCAACAAATACAACACAATCTTAACGAGAAAGAACTCCATTCTGAAATCTGAAATTTACAATTGGTTACAACTGTCCTCTGATTAACCGTAGGAATTTATAAACAGCTAATAATTACCTGGCTTTGTCTATTTAGAGCAATAGATTTTAGAGGAACAACCCAGATTAAAAGCTAAACATCATTACCCAGACTGCATGTTAACAATGCCCTAGGAGACCTGCTCTGTGTATAAAACTGCTCAGTCTGTGCCTTCCACAATCAAATGTTCTGTGATGAATGTTAGAGCAAATGAAAAACAGATCTTTGCTCAAAAGAGTCATTTCTGCAATCTTAAATAGAAACATAGAAAATAGGAGCAGGAGTAGGCCATTCAGGACTATAAAGATTTTGAAAGAATAGTTGTATTGAAATGGCTACAACAAAAAAAAAAGGTCTAATAGTTCATTTCATACTTGACTGGACCAAAAAAGCTATTCATTGATTGGAAAAAGAAATATGCAAACTAGAAAAGTTTTATTTAAACAGGCTTCAATATAACAGCTTTACTATTGCTGATGAGACAAGGAACAAATCAGGAGCTACGACACAATTTGCATATAATAAAAATTTGATTCTATAATTCAACTCCAAATAGATATTTGATCCAGCACTAAACACCATTGATATTCACCCCCACCCTACAGAATTCCAATGTACTAAATCTCTTCTCATTTAGTTCCATTGTATAAAATTTCAATTCATCAGAATCACATTTAATTAATTTGTACACTCAAATACAGTTCTATGATTTAAGCTGAGCATGTTTACAAATTTTCTGGTTGCTAAATATTGGTCAACCAATGAAAAATGTCACATTCAGGAACCGCATTTCCTATATTATTCACTATGTAGAACCCAGATTAGTAAGTGGTTCTACGGCAGAGAGTGACAATTGGATCGATTTTCTAATTGGTTATCCCCCATTAATAGGTCTCTTCCCTGGCCAGCTCCCTGTGTTGGGCCCAAAATGGGCTGGAAGCTTGTTACCTTTATTAAGATTAAAAAGACTCCAGGAATTCCTGTGGGATCAATCAAGTGGGAGCTAATTCCCCCTTGCCCACATCAGACTGGGGCCGTACACAAACCAAAAATCCATGCCAGCAAACCACACTGATGAAACTGCTCCATATATCCTGGGATAGCTCACTCATCAGATGGCAAAAAATAACAGAGAAATATGGCGCTTGCCAGCCATACCTTCTGATCTAGCTACCAGCTTTAGGTGCAATGGCACTTAAATAGAAGCTGACAATAAAAACGGTAGGGCCTTCAACACATCATGAATGTACACAACCTGTTCTTCTGATCTATGCACAAGTTCTCTTCTATTAAGGCAGCAAAACAACCTTTTTCTTCACTGATGGAGCTGAGGAATGACCACTCAAATTGGGATTAAATTTAGGGCCTGCTTCTGAAAAATTCCTCATCGAAAGATTAATGCTCATAGAATGGAAGGAGCAGAGTCCTCTATTGGGGGTGGGGGGGAGGGGGGGTGGGTGGGTGTCGGGGAAACGTCTGATTATTTATCACTTCGTACCACCACTTAAAAGCTGCTGGGAGAAGCATTAACAAGGGCAACATTTTTTATAACATACATTTGTGGTACTGTTATGCCATATGTAGCTTAATCCCACAGTGCAGGACTGCAATTTCCACAAAAAAATACAACATATTACTCATCTCCTTTAGTATGTGAACATACCTCTCTGCACTTCAAAACAAAAATACATCAGTTATTCAGTTCCATAGAATTTTGCTTCCTGAACTTACATTTCAGCTTTCTGAAACACTTTAAAAAACCTCTACAGACCTTGAAGAGCCTTTTGTATCTAATTTTTTATTTGTTTCAAACATATGCTGCATTATTAATGAAATGCATTAATAGTATCCAGGTCTAAGTATATTTGAAGTGCCTTGTTTCAAGTTCATCCATATCAATTCCTGGAAGCAAATTTTGCTCGCATCAATGTCATGAATGTTGTTGTACAGTGATACAGAATCAGAAGGAAAAAAGCAACTTGGTAGTTTTTTTTAACAAATATATTTGTCACTGCTTTATCAGGTGTTTTACTTCAGTGACAAAGTTCACTGCTGGGTGACCACACAGCAGCAACATCCCATACGCAGCTGTGTAATAAGACAAAGCCTATTGGCAGCACTGACATACAATGGGTGGCAGCACAGGTAACTGTTGAGGTGTCACTCCAGTCGGCCCTCAGCTGAAAATTAAAGCTTTTGTAGGCCTGTAAATTAACATTTTTAGGATGATCCAGGAGCATCAAATGAACTTCTACTGATCCACTACTGCATTTCATCAAAGTAGAGATTGTAAAGAGAAAGTTCCTCGATAAGGGGTTGTGGCCAACACACAATAGACCCTCATGATGGGAATTGCAGTGAGTACTATCATTCAGTCCATGGTGATGTGGCTGTTTCTAAATACCCTTGCACTTCCCTGCATCTTCACAGTGTTAAATCATAACTCATTACACTATCTTCCATTCTAAACTTGTCTTTCCCAGAATACATAATTAGCAAAATTCAGGATTTTCCCTGACACTTTTTTCTTCATCGCCAGGTGGAATTTTCCATAGGCAGACCTCTATGTGTTGTTAGAGTTTAGATAGGCAGGCAGTCAAGGATAGAACTGGAGTTGAGTCTTTATACAGTTACAAGCCTTTATTTACAAAAACATACATTACATATCGTTGGAGGTCAATTAACCCCTAATTTATATTGCACAGTGGTGCAGTGGTTAGCACCGCAGCCTCACAGCTCCAGCGACCTGGGTTCAGTTCTGGGTACTGCCTGTGTGGAGATTGCAAGTTCTCCCTGTGACTGCATGGGTTTCTGCCGGGTGCTCCGGTTTCCTCCCATAGCCAAAGACTTGCAGGTTGATAGGTAAATTGGCCATTGTAAAATTGCCCCTAGTGTAGGTAGGTGGTAGGAGAATGGTGGGGATATGGTAGGGAATATCGGATTAATGTAGGATTAGTATAAATGGATGGTTGTTGCTCGGCACAGACTCGGCGGGCCAAAGGGCCTGTTTCAGTGCTGTATCTCTAAATAAATAAATAAAATAAAATATATACAATTAACAAGTGCCTCCAATGAACCAAAACCTGCATCCTCATCTGCGCTGTGTATGGGCTTGTATGAAAAAGTTTAATCATTAGCCTATAAATTGTGGTCTACCCATTAGTGGACAATGGGATGTCCACCACATTGTTTGATGGCTTCAGAAAATGGGAAACAATATGTTATCTCTTACCAATGCATACACGCAAAAACTACTCATTCAGATTTATTTACAGACTAATAATACACAGAAGGTAAATGTTAAAGCAAGATACTGAAATACACCAAGGCTCCTTAAACAGCACCTTCCAAACCTGTGACCTCTACCACCTAGAAGAACAAGGGCAGCAAATGCATGGGAACATCACGACCTGCAAGTTCCCCTCCAAGCCACACACCATCCTGACTTGGAACTATATCACCGTTCCTTCACTGTCGCTGGGTCAAAATCATGGAGCTCCCTTCCTAACAGCACTGTGGGTGTACCTACCCCACATGGACTGCAGCAGTTCAAGAAGGCAGCTCACCACCACCTTCTCAAGGGCGATTAGGAATAGACAATAAATGCTGGGCTGGCCAGCGATGCCCACATCTCCATAACTGAATTTTTAAAACATTTTACCCAAATGATCTACGCCAGTGCTCCACATGAGCCACATTACTTCATCTGGCATATTCTTCTATTCCTTCCTTCTTCATGTACTTATTTAACTTCCCGTAATTATACTCACTCCACAGAGGTTCAGATAAACAACTTTTAATGACGAATATTTTAAGGCATCTCGCCCAATAGATATGGGTCTGTTGCTCTGAAAACTGATGATGAGTAACTTACCCCACAATTCCTGCTGACTGTATGGGTGAATGTCATTCTCCCCTGGGCCTACTGCTGTTGGCTGGAGTGCGGGCCTGTGTCGGGTGGTAGTCCTTTTTAACATACATAGGAGTCTGATCTTCATTTGCTTGCCATAGTGTGTGATGTCCACTATCCACATCATCCATCCAAGCTGAGCCAAAGAGGAGCTTGGTAAAATTTTTATTTCTTTTTTGTGGGTCCATGAGGAACAGCAGTACCTCTCTAGTTCCACAAAAACAATGTGGGCTTCTGATGTACTGGGTGACTACCAACACCACTGCCCCCCGCACCCCCCACCCCCCCCAACCTCTACCAGGGCCTACTGTCTTCCAGCCCTGGAGGTAGGCTGGTCTGTACCAGGGCAGTTGTTTTCCAGTTGCAGCCCACTGCACCTATGGAAAATGAGGCCAGGCCCATGAGGATCTTCAGTCTGAACTATTGGATGGCTGGATAGTGACTCAGTCAGCTGACTGGAAACCACACAGAGGAAATCCATCTCAATGTTTCTTAGAGTCTGAATAACAGTAGGATGCTTCATGACATGCCATGTCTGTTGATGAATAGTCAAGATGAGATGTTGTTTTTGAATGATGCGACTTGCTGCTCCCTCATGAAGTTGAGATCCACTGCCAGAATTAAGAACATAAGAAATAGGAGCAGGATTGGCCACTTGGCCCCTTAAGCCTGCCCCGTTATTCAATAAGATCATGGCTGATATGCCCCTGACCTCAACTCCTCATTCGTGCCAGTTCCTCATAGCCCTCAACTTCTGATATTTCAAAAATCTATCTACCTCCTCTTTAAATACTTTCAGTGATCTAGCCTCCACAACTCTCTGGGGTAGAGAATTCCAGACATTAACTACCCTCTGAGAGAAGAAATTCCTTCGCATCTCAGTTTTACATGAGTCTCCCCTTATTCTGTAACTATGTCCCTAGTTCGAGATTCCCCCACTAGTGGAAACTTCTTCTCAACATCTACCCTGTCAAGCCCCCTCAGGATCTTGTACATTTCAATAATATCACCCCTCATTCTTCTAAACTCTAATGAGTAAAGGCCTAACCTGTTTAGCCGTTCTTGATAAATCAACCCCTTCATCCCAGGAATCAGCCTAGTGAATGTCTTTTGAACTGCCTCCAATGCCAGTATATCCTTTCTGAAATATGGGAACCAAAACTGTATGCAGTACTCCAGGTGCGGCCTCACCAACACCTTGTACAGTTGTAACAAGACTTCCCTATTTTTAAACTCCAACCCCCCTAGCAATAAAGGCCAAAATTCCATTTGCCTTCTTAATTACTTGCTGCACCTGCATGCTAACTTTTTGTGTTTCATGCACAAGAACACCCAGATCGCTCTGTGCTGCACTTTTTTAGAGTCTCTCTCCATTTAAATAATAGTCTGCCTTTTGATTCTTCCTACCAAAGTGCATGACCTCACACTTTCCTACATTAAACTCCATCTGCCAAGTTTTTGCCCACTCACTCAACCTACCTATATCCCCTTGCAGATTCCTTATGTCCTCATCACAATATGCTCTGTCACCTATCTTTGTATTGTCAGCAAATTTGGATATATTAGACTCTGCCCCCTCCTCCAAGTCATTAATATAGATAGTAAATAATTGAGGCCCTAGGACTGATCCTTGTGGCACTCCACTAGTTATGTCTTTCCAACCTGAAAAAGACCCATTAATCCCAACTCTCTGTCTTCTGTGAGTTAACCAATCCTCAATCCATGCTGATATATTACCCCCAATACCGTGAGCTCCTATCTTGTTCAATAATCTTTTATGTGGCACCTTACCGAATGCCTTCTGGAAATCCAAATACACTACATCTACCAGTTCCCCTTTATCAACTCTGCTTGTTATATCCCCAAAGAACTCTAGCAAATTTGTCAAACATGATTTCCCTTTCACAAAACCATGTTGACTCTGTTTGATTGCGTTATGCTTTTCTAAATGTCCTGCTATTTCTTCCTTAATAATGGACTCTAGCATTTTGCCAATGACCGATGTTAGGCTGACTGACCTATAGTTTCCTGCTTTTTGTCTCCCTCCCTTCTTGAGCAGGGGCATCACATTAGCGGTTTTTCAATCCACTGGGAACCTCCTGGAATCTAGTGAGTTCTGGAATATTTCGACGAGTGCCTCCACTATCTCTGCAGCCACTTCCTTTAAAACCCTTGGATGGTGACTTGTCTGTAAATCTTAGTAAACTGAGCTGTGATTTCTGCTATGCACCTCTTTTGATGTTACCATTCTTTTCAAGTAAATAAACCAATAGGTTTTTAACACATCTTACGCCTTTACAAAGTCTGTTGGTACTGTCCAGACATTTCCATTTCCTGTATATGTTTCCCTGTTATAAGGTTTTGCCCCAGTATTGGATCCCCCTAATGGCTCAATATTTAGAGACAATAGAATTATTAATTAATGGTCTGTTAATCTGCATAGATTAACATTTTAAATCAAAGCAAGTTTTGGCAGTTGGTTCCTGAGCAGAAGGATTTGCTGCTTTCCACACACACAGTGTGGCCCTCCAATGTCACTCTGATCAGCTTTTAAAAACTCAGAAATAATTATTTCCCTATTTGTCACATTCCTCATCTCCTTCGGTCTGTCCTTCCTCCTGTAATCTCTGTTATTTTTCAGGCAAGCTTAGTCTCATCAAGAATTGACTTTCTGATCTACCTTGATTCATCTCTCTTGGGCTTTGCAATCTCAGTGGTCTTGGCCTTTCACTCAAACTTCTCAATTTTAAAAACTGATCAGTCTTGCTGTTCTCCCAGGTTATCCTGGGTCAGGTACCTGTACCAGACACAGTAGTAAAGACCACTACCTTTTCATGCAGAAAATGGTGTTACAGACATTGAGCTACTGAGTTAGGCTTAGTTGATGGCACTTTCACCTTAGTATCAGAAGGTTGTAGATTCAAGTCTTATTTCAGAGACTTGAGAACACAACCTTGGTTCATGTCCATGCATTACTGAGGGAATGCTGCACTGTTGCAGGTGCTGTCTTCCCTCTCTGGTGAACATAAAAGAACCCATGGCACTACTATAAAGCAGGGGAGTTCTCCCTGGTAACCTGGCCAATATTCAATCCTCAAGCAACACCATTTTAAAAAACTTGTCATTTTCTCAGTGCTGTTTGTGAGTGCTTGCAGTTCACAAATTCACTGCTGTGTTTTCTACAGCAGTAACTACGCTTCAAAAGTAGTTCATTGGCTGAAAAGCTCTTTGAGACAACCTGAGGTTGTGAAAGGTGCTATATAAATGCAAGTCTTTCATTCTTTCTTTTTACCACAGATCCAACATTTAGCGTGGTGGGAGGCAAAGGAGGATGGCCTCCCTTTCCACATTTTCCTTTATTCCTGAAGAAACCAAAAAATGACTGTTTGTTTTAAAACGCTACTGGTTGTTATGGTAACAATTCCTACCAAGAGCAGGTAGAATGAGGTTTATTGGAATACATAACAAGGCAGGTGTTCAATGATAATTTGCTGCTGTGAATTATCAACTTTAATATGTCTCCAGTGAATCTCCTCACTGGACAGCGAAATTACCAACAATCTCAATAGATTAGCAGGAGAGGCAATTTTCAGTTTTGCAGAATAACAGAGTTGCAAGGGTGTAGATCCCAGCACTGAGCTACACAAAGATCTACCTTCTATCACAAGGATAATGATGAAGGGCAGGCCTGCTGTATAGTCAGGGAATATATTTACGGCACTGTAATTGGGGAGTGTGTGCAGGGTATCACACAAGTGACAGTGAGTTACAGCAATTCTTTTACAAGTGAGAAAGGTCCATATTTCACAGAAGGCTCTGGTAAACATAACTTACAAGGGTCGTTTATGCAAGCAAAAGGATATCTGGACTGCCCCCCACACCCATCACTGAATTCTCCTACTTATCCAATGTGTCCATATCATCCAGTGCAATGTTAGGCACTTTGTTTCTTCCCACATTTTCTATTCTATCCTCTCTGGAAGGCAGTAAGGGACTCAAGTGCAGTTTCGCAATTGATCGTTCATCATGTGGGACCCTAGCCATGTGTTAACCGGCTGTTTCGCTTTGGAGAAGGGGAAAATGACAGCCAAACCTGAACCTCTCCTTATTGGCCAACCACACGAGGGTTTTCCAGCAGTGCAAATCAGGAATCACAAAATCACAGAATTGTTACAGCGCAAAAGGAGGCCATTCAGCCCATCGTGTCCGCACTGGCTCTCCGAAAGAGCAACTCCCTCAGTCCCATTCCCCTGCCTTCTCCCCATAACTCTGCACATTCTTCCTTTTCATATAACAGTCTAATTCCCTTTTGAATGCTTCAATTGAACCTGCCTCCACCACATTCTCAGGCAGCGCATTCCAGATCTTAACCACTCGATGAGTGAAAAAGTTTTCCCTGATGTTACTTTTACTTCTCTTATCAAATGCTTTAAATCTGTGCCCTCTCATTCTCGATCCTTTCACGAGTGGGAACAGTTTCTCTCCATCTTCTCTGTCCAGACCCCTCATGATTCTGAATACCTCTATCAAATCACCTCTCAGCCTTCTCCAAGGAAAACAGTCCTAACTTCTCCAATCTATCTTCATAACTGAAATTCCTCATCCCTGGAACCATTCTCGTGAATCTTTTCTGTACTCTCTCCAATGCCCTCATGGTTTTCCTCAAGTGTGGCGCCCAGAATTGGATTCAATATTCCAGCTGAGGCCGAATTAGTGTTTTATACAAGGTCAACATAACTTCCTTGTTCTTGTACTCTATGCCCCTATTAATAAAGCCCAGGATACTGTATGCTTTATTAGCTGCTCTCTCAGCCTGTCCTGCCACTTTTAATGATTTATGCACATATACAGCTAAGTCCCTCTGCTCCTGCACCCACTTTAGAATTGTGTTCTTTATTCTATATTGTCTCTCCATGTTCTTCCTACCAAAATAAATCACTTCACATTTCTCTGCATTGAATTTCATCTGCCACCTGTCTGCCCATTCCACAAACTTGTCTATGTACTTTTTAAGTTCTACACTATCCTCCTCACAGTTCACAATGCTTCCAAGTTTCATTTCATCTGCAAACTTTGAAATTGTGCCCTATACACCAAGGGCACATTAATATATATCAGGAAAAGTAACACTGATTCCTGGGGAACTCCACTACAAACCGTCCTCCAGGCCGAAAAACATCCATTAACCACTACTCTTTGTTTCCTGTCACTCAGTCAATTTCATATCCATATTACTATCGTCCCTTTTATTCCATGAGCTACAAGTTTGCTCACAAGTCTGTTGTGTGGCACTTTATCAAATGCCTTTTGAAAGTCCATGTACACCACATCTACAGCATTACCCTCATCAACCCTCTCTGTTATTTTTTTATTTTATTTTTTATTTAGAGATACAGCACTGAAACAGGCCCTTCGGCCCACCGAGTCTGTGCCAACCATCAACCACCCATTTACACTAATCCTACACTAATTCCATATTCCTTCCACATCCCCATCTGTCCCTATATTTCCCTACCACCTACCTATACTAGGGGCAATTGCTAATGGCCAATTTACCTATCAACCTGCAAGTCTTTGGCATGTGGGAGGAAACCGGAGCACCCGGAGGAAACCCACGCAGACACAGGGAAAATTTACAAACTCCACACAGGCAGTACCCAGAATTGAACCCGGGTCGCTGGAGCTGTGAGGCTGCGGTGCTAACCACTGCGCTACTGTACCTCCTCAAAAAACTCCAGCAAGTTAGTTAAACATGATTTTCCCTTAAGAAATCCATGCTGGCTTTCCTTAATTAACTCGCATTTGTCCATGTGATTATTGATTTTGTCCCGAATTATTTTTTCTAGACGTTTTCGCACCACCGTCGTTAAACTGACTGGCATGTAGTTTCTGGGCTTATCTTTACACCCTTTTTTGAACAAGGGTGTAACATTTGCAACTCTCCAGTCATCTGGGACCACCCTGAATACGAGGAAGACTGAGAAAATTATGGCCAGTGCTGCTGCGATTTCCACCCTCACTTCCCTCAGTATCCTTGGATGCTGGTACTTTATCCACTTTAAGTTCAGACAGCCTATCTAATACTTCCTCTTTATCAATTTTAAACCCCTCTAGTGTCTGACTTACCTCCTCTTTCAACATTGCCTGGGTTGCATCTTCTTCCTTGGTAAAGACAGATGCAAAGTTTTCATTTAATACCTCAGCTATGTCCTCTGCCTCCATGTGTAAATCCCCTTTCTGGTCTCTAATCAGCCCCACTCCTCCTTTTACTACCCTTTTACTATTTATATGCCTATTGAAAACTTTGGGATTTTCTTTAATGCCAGCTGCCAGTCTCTTCTCATGCTCTCTCTTTGTTTCTCTTATTTGCTTTTTCACTTTTCCTATGGACCTTCTATATTCAGCCTGGTTCTCAATAGTATTTTATACCTGTCATCTGTCATAAGCACACTTTTTCTTCTTTATCTTAATCTCTACCTCTTTTGTCATCCAGGGAGCTCTGGATTTGTTTGCTCTACTTTTCCCCTTCGAGGGACCATACCTTGACTGTCCCCAAACTATCTCTTTTTTGAAGGTAGCCCATTGTTCATCTACCGGTTTTCCTACCAGCTTTTGACTCCAATTTATTCACCCCAGCTCCATTCTTATTCCATTGAAGTTGGCCTTCCCCCAGTTAATTATTCCTACCCTGGATCGCTCTTTGTCCTTTTCCATAGTCAGCCTAAACCTTATGATACAATGATCACTATCCCCTAAATGCTATCCTTCTAATACTTGATCTACTTGGCCCACCTCATTCCCAAGAACCAGGTCCAGCAGTGCCTCATTTCTTGGTGGACTAACAACATACTGTTGTAAAAAACTTTCCTGAACACACTCTAGGAACTCTTGCCCTTCACTGCCCTTTACACTACTATTATCCCAGCCTATGTTTGTCTAATTAAAGTCCCCCATTAAAATTACCCTATCATTTTTGCAACAGGAGCAGGATCCTGGTCAACTGTTCTTCTCTCTAACTGAGGAATGCTGAAGCTAACAGTGTGGCACTAGTTCTGTCCCAGTTGAGATCAGCTAACACAGCACAGACAGGGCCCACAGTTGGTACCTTGCTGGTTTGCATGGCTCAGTACCAAACGTTAAGGATGTATTTATCACCAAGTCATTTATCATCCTATTACACAGCTCTTTTCAAAGACCAAAAACTTGTGTGTAGGTTTTCACTGGTGCACAACTGGATGCCAGAAAGCCCAAACAACAAAGATTGGTTGTACAAGTGGCAGCTCAGGCTCAGGAAGATGTGACACCTGAGCAAGCAATGTCTTCCCACAGGGGCAACTTCATATTACACAGAGTGTTACTTCCCATGTGGATTATCATTTTTGCATGTGGGTGACACCAAACCTGGGGCAATGAAATTACTGCCCACAAAATAAAATGCAACATCGTTAATGTATCATATATTTTTCATTAAATGAATTATTACCCGATTTCTGCAATGAAATCGAGATGATATCAATATAAACTAGCTTTTGAAAAGAATATTATTTGCATAGCATCTTTCATGTACTCAAGCACATCAGAGCCAATGAACTGCTTTTGAAGTGTAGTTACTGTTGTTAGGTGGGTAAACACAGCAGCCATTTGTGCACAGCACACCACACAAAAAAATGAGATGAATGCATCTGTTGTTGATGGCATTAATTGAGGGAGGAATGTTGTTCCAAGTAACTGAGAACACTCCCTACTTATTTTCAAATAGTGCCATGAGGTTTCTTATGAGCTCCTGCACAGGCAGAGTGGGCCATGGTTTAATGCCTCATCTGAAATCATTAGATTTTACCCCCACAGGTTGTCAAAAGATTGCATCATGCTTAAACCTTCTAACAGAATTAAAACTTGGCAGCATAAACTGTAGACCTGCTTCTTTGTGGATTGGTTTGGGAGCCACAGACTCAGTGAATGAAATGTATAGCAGTGCTTATGGGGGTCATTTGGATTTTGTGTGATAGTGAATCAACAGCCCAAAATTGGGCAAGATGTAACATGGGGTTCTGATATGCTGTCCCCTGTTTTACATCATTGCTCAAAGTCCAAAATTCCATTCTGTGTGTGTGTGTTTTACACAAACATAATCCTGAAAGTTATGTATTTTTAAAGCTGCTCTTGACATATTACCATGCTTTTTCCACTAGCACAGTCTGACAGGAAAAGCCTTAGCTTCTTGTTTTAGGTCAATTTCATAAATTTTAAATCAACCAACCAGTTCTGGCTGTGTGCTGGGGTTGAATCGGAGGTGAGGCTCATCACTCAGTGGTTGACTGCAATATAATTTTTTAAAAATTTAAGAAAGTAAGACAAAGATATAATAATTGCAGAAGTTCAACCAGGGGACGGCACACTTGCATTTCGTTATAGATTTTTGTCTTTATACATCGAGGCCCCTGAAAAAAAAACTCATTTAAGAGAGAATGTGATTTACTGAAAGGAAAAGCTTTTTCAGATTATTCCTTTGCCTCTCTCAGCAAGCCGTTTCTCAGGCTGATTGCTGTAGATTCTAGCTAAAGCACAAGTCATTATTATTGCATTAGCTTAGCCTTTCAATGCCATCAGAACTTGGCCCAAATGAACTGAACACTTTGAAGGAAATGATACCTTTTATAAAGTGAAAAATAGATAATTGTTGATTCATGGCAACATTTGTGTATATTTAATGGAAACCATCTCTCAAATTACCACCCAATTTGGTGCACGCACACATACACTAGACATTGAGCAAAAGCCGATTTTTCATTTAACTGCATTTAACCCCACCCTAAACCAACCAAGATGAAAAAACTATGGCTATAAAAACAGTAATTACCACCAAAGAACTATGGATTACAGATCTTGTTTTTGAACCCAAGAAACAAGCATGTTAAGCTGATGTTTTGTGGTTGTCTTGTCATTACCAATATCCCACCAGTATCAATTTTCCATTGTGATCAATAACACATGCACACACCTCATTGAAGGATTGCTCACTGCTGCCTTTCCCCCCTATTTTTATGTAAATTTGCTCCAGGGTGCTGCAATAATCCAACGCATCATAAATCAGAGTTATAATAGGTGCAATTACTAATTCAATGTGTTATGTAAACTGTAATAGGTTTTCTGCACTGATTTTTTGGCTTCACATAAGTTTTACACTGTATGTGGGAATAACATCTTAATCGAAGCTGAGGATATCTGTCTGGAACTGCACAATTACATTTCAGCCCTAAGTCTTGTTACATCACTCATGTGGAGTTGAAGTACAATGTACTCCAATGTGAAAGAAAAAAGGTTCACACATGTTCTTAAAGGGACACTACCACCTGGTCACACACACACAGAGTAAAATAAAGTGCAACTACCCTCATTTGCAAGGGGGACACAGCAGAACTCTGGAGTAGCTCACAGCTATGTTTATCAGATCAGAATGTCAGCAAACTCTTCATTGCCTGATTGGGACTATGTGTTTGCTTGGTATTCTTTGCCAAGCCAGTGGATCAAGCACTGTGTGCTATCAGGGTATTCCATCTATCCAAGGATCGATGAGGAAACAAAAAGACTGTTCATTTGGTTTTCGTCACTTCAATTACAATGCTCAGCACAGCAAGGCGACACCAGTAATGGAGAAACATATGGCCTGAAGAGTCTCATGATCTTATGATGGTCAGAAAGGAATACAACAGGAGAAAGAGAGAGAGAGCATGAAAATAATACAGGAGATAAACTAAGTTGGATGTAACTTATCTTTCATCATGAATATACCATGGACAAGAATTTCGGCTTTGGGTGCAATCAACAATCCGGGTACAAATTACACAAGTTTGCAGAAGTGGTCTCTTTGCTCAAGTTACTGCTCAAACTCATTTGCAAATCACCAACCGTAAAATATTCTTTGATCCAGCACACCTTTTAGCGCTTTTTAAAAAAAAATTGCATTAAAAATATTCCTTTAAGAGTGGTAACCTGGCTCAGTTTTGTTAATACAACTGAAAATGTTTAGCAAAAAAGCAGTTTTAATCAAACTGTCTAGTCCACCACCTGTGAATAACCAGATATTAACTAACTGAAAATGACTTTTAAAAACTAGACAGAATCATTTACTAGTTACATTGGTGTACAGAAGTCAGCTTCGTAATAGTTTTTTAAAAATGTAAATGGTTTAAAAACATACCCACTAGTGTCCTTGCACCTAAAAAGCTTAATTTTAAGAGCTTCCTTGAAGGTCTACAAATGGGTGCATTAGCAGAAAGTTGCAGTGATGATTAACTCAATCTAGGGGCTTGGCCAGCTTTGTGGGTAGGGTTGGCTTCTAGCTCAGTGCTTTTTAAACTAGTGTAAAGATCATGGAAACTTGATTTGTGCTTGATGTAATTTACGCTTGAATTTTTTTATTCTTTCATGGGATGTGTGTGTCGCTGGCAAGGCCAGCATTTGTTGCCCATCCCTAATTGCTTGAGAAGTGATGGTGAACCACCTTCTTGAACCACTGCTGCACTACTGGTGTAGTAAATTGGCAGTGCAGTTTGGAACAGAGTTCCAGGTTTTTGATCAAGCGTCAATGAAGGAACAGCGATCTACATCCAAGTCAGGATGATGAGTGACTTGAAGGGGAAATCCTGCAATCTTTTGCACAGGTCTGGCCAACGTTGGGTGAATTGCACTGAAAAAACTGTGAAACCAAGAGGAAATTCCAGGCCAGTATGTAACACCTACATAAACACAGAATTTTATATACATTTTCCCTTATTTTTTAAACTGATTTAACGGTTTAAAAAACTTACGTCCCAGAACGAATTCCATTCCTAGAATTTGTCTTTTCCCTGAATTATCAGAGGGGCGACAGTGGTGTGGTGGTAATGTCCCTGGACTAGTAATCCAGAGGCCCAGGCTAATGCCCTGCGGACCAAATCCCACCTCGGCAGCTGGTGGAATTTAAATTCAATTAATTAAAACCTGGAATTGTAAGCTAGTCTCAGTAATGGTGCCATGAAACTATCATTGATTGTCGTAAAAACCCATCTGGTTCACTAATGTCCTTTAGAGAAGGAAATCTACATGTGACTCCAGACGTGGAACAATATGGTTGACTCTTAACTGTCCTCTGAAATGGCCTAGCAAGCCACTCAGTTCAAGGGCAATTCGGGATGGGCAACAAATGCTGGCCTAGCCAGTGACGCCCACATCCCAAGAAAGAATAAAAAAAGATAAATTCCAAAAGTTGATCGCTATCCAAACTTGAACTATTTTACACCTCTACATAAATACAAAGTTTACATATATTCACATTCATATCGACAATTACATAAATACATTCAACATGTATGAGCACATAAATAGTCATAGAAATCCCCACACTCGGACAACCAGCACACTCACAGTGAACAATCCTTGTTAGATATTGGATTTTAAATTCAAGTCCTTGCACGGTTGTGCACAGTCGCACACAAACATGCACTTTTTAATCAAACTGAATTTTGGAGCGCAATGTCCCAAGAATTAAATCAAACTCTCTCCCCAATTCATTTCCTGTCCCTACTTTTCCTTCTACATCTGCTACCAACATGGAACAAACACAAAAACAATCATGGAAATGCGTTCGATTCCCAGTACAACTTGAAAGTGGCACGATTTATGTGCAGGCGCAGGATACATTAAAAATTGCTGATCTCATAAGATTCTACACGGTCGGTGTGTTCCTGGTACACTAGTGCACCACTGAATAGCCTATTTAATTTTGAAGTGCATTTAAATCCAAAGTCAATAATAAATGTTGAGGTGACCCCATTTCTCACTGGGAACAAAGAGCACAGTGAAGTGATCCTTTCGGTTTTAGTCTGTCAAGGTATGGCTCTGTTTAACTGTGGTAAAACTGTCATTAAATATTTTTGACTGTTTCTTGAACATCAGCTTTTCCTTGTTGCTTTAGTGTGAACTATTCAACAAGTATTCCGTACAATACAACACTCTGTAATTGACAATATTCTTCTCTATTATATCACTACACTTGATCAGTCCAGTATCTTCAGTGAAGAGTAGAGACTCGTCCCCTTATGACAAAATATTCAGAATAGAGAAATCTCCCTATATTTGTCGCCGAATTAGTGGACATATTGAATGAAATCGATCAAATTGCTTGCTGGGAGGCAACAGTTTGTTGATGTAGCCGCCAAAGTCCGTCAGTAATTGTGTCGTGACAACACTGTGCAGCCTTGGTAACATGAGTGTGCTGAATACAATGCTCACTTTGCAACCTTGCATTCGTACTTACATTTCCCAATGCTGAAAGGCACTGTAGGTAGGTATGTTGAAAAGTGTGTGATTTGTTGCTGAATAGAACACTTTTATTTGCTTCGGCAAGTGTGTGGTGGCAAGTGCCACAGTGAGACTCGTCATACAGCAAGCACTGCTCCTCTAGGCTGAGCACAATACCATTGGCACTGAATTTCTGGGAAAAAGTGTTGCCTCTCTCTGATGAAGTGAATGGGCATCAGCAGCAGAAGGAGCTAGAAAGCTGGTCAGTGCCGGTACATGATTTTAACCGTCAGTCAGAAGTAAATCTTTCATCCATTTGCAGCAAGATAAAAAATGATCTGAAAATAATGGCATGATTATGTTTTGGACAAATTTCTTTCCCAATCAAAAGAATAAACTAAAATCCAATCCCCTGTCCCCACTAACAGCGCCATGAAACCAGGGGCACCCCCAAGTTACATGAACTTTTCCTTAAATTTCCACTATTTTTATTAGTTTTTCTCTTTCCGCTCCATGGGCCATCCCAGGACAAGAGGTCAGAGAAGAAATCTGCTCCCAGCCTCCACCTACGCTGCTCCATAACTGACTATTAGGAAGAGTGCAGAGATGCCTGAGGTTCATATTGCTGTGAGGAAATGGTCATTAGGTCTCTCTTGAAATCAGTAAATGAAACTTGTATTCATTCTTGGTGAACTTCAATGTCTAATTTTCATCCTTCACCTACCCAATTTAATGTTTTTTTGCACCACATCTAAATGGAGCTGATGCAACATCCCTGCCTTGTTTGTAACCAGATGATTACTTGGAGTGTGGTGTTGTGTACACTTGTACCAACACATATTAGTCAGACAAAAAGGTATCAGCTTCAGACTATGTGTGCTTTATTGATGACAATCGGGGAGACTCCAGCTGCCGTACAATGGAAAGGAGTTCTGCTTGCCTGGGTGAAAAAGTAGATTCATTACAATTAAACCAAACAGAATATGTTAACACGGCAATAAAATCTCCCACAACCAGCTCATTGTTAGTAAAATAAATAGCTGATCTTCCATAAATAAACTTTAGAGTTGATTACCAGACAAGAGTATGAAAAACTGAGAAATGCAATGTTTGTTAAACTTAAAATAAAACACGTTAAAAAGTAATTGTTTCCATTACAAACATCCTGTTCACAGTCTGGAGAAAAGAAACAGGACTTTTTATACACTTTTATGAACTTCAAAGTCCTTTCATGAATGTTAAAAAAAAACACACTAGCAGTGCCAAAGTTGAGTACTGGAAGATGATTAAAGAACCTTATTACAGATACGATGTAGAATTCTTTACATGAAAGAGAGCACATTATGAGGGCTTATCCTTTTAAATGACACAAGGTTTGAGAACACGCTGAAACCTGATTAGAATGACAGCACTGAGTGATACTGCAAACCTGTTAATAACATGAAAATTAGAACAGCCTCATGCAAAGAGCGGAGATTAATTTAGCTCAAGTCCATCTCACGCAAATTGCGAAGTTGTGAATATGTTTCCAGATAATGAGACTTTGCAGTTGTCAGCTCACTTGTCATTTTCTGTAATTAATGTTAAGGAAGACTCCTTCCTGATGGTTCTTATTACTCATGTACCAAGAAAATTTCTTCAGAGAAATAATTTACATTTATTATCATCAGTCTGTTTGTGTGGTTTATTTCACTGCAGAGTAATTTATTGCAGTAGCGTTTCTGTTGCGTTGATTAGTCACTCGTCTGCCTGAAATGTAATTTTTCTGATAGCGATGTTAGAAAATTGACAGCCACCCATTTCTCCCTTTTTTTCTTTACTGTATGTTTTTCTCCAAGTCAACAGATACCTCTTTGTTTGAGATGGCGTCTTAGCAAAAGGCAGGTCTCCCACTGTGCCTCAGCTATAATTCAAGTAATATTCATCACAGACATATATTTAAATCATACCTGGGTTTGCTTTGTGTTCGAAAATTTATTAGCCAACTACTTAAATGTTTTATTCATTAGGCTGTGTGTAAATAATGCATGGCTGTTACTGCAGCGCATTAACCCATTCCTCCCCACAGGCATGGTGGAACGGCTCTCTGTAATGTTATAATTTAATTACAAAGAAATCATTATAGTCCCAGGCACTCCGTATAAAACTGAATAAGCAGGTGGTGCCACTTAAATATCAGCTTTCTGCACCAGACTTCAATCAACAGTCATATCAATCGATAAATGCGTTTGTGTTAGAAAATATGCAGTGTAAAATCAAACTGATTTACAGTCCACACCCGGGGTATTCATTTACCACTAATTTGAGGATTAGAAAGCATGTCTTTCAGAAAGCTTCCCCTCGGGTAAAAATCTGCTTGAAATAATTATCCATCACAATGACATTTTTTTTTGTTGTTGCCGGGACGAGTAGGTTAGAATATTCTTTTAGCTTTGGGATTGCGGGCTTTAATCCAGTTCAGAGGGATGGGAGGAAGCAACAAAGTCGCTTTTCTCTGATGGTCAATTATAGGGGTGGCCATCTTGTTAGTGTTAAATATCAGGAGGCCAGCTCACCATCAGGAAGCCTCTTTAAAAAAAAACACTGCCCAGAATCAGCATCAACGTCAACAACGTTTTGCTTTATCCAACATACTTCTGTTGGGAATTTTGGTTTAAAATTCTTGTTTGGTGGCGGGTGCTGGTGAGATCATCAGGAGAACCCCTTCAGACTGACTGACTGGGCTCGACACTGCGATGGAGCTGAATTAACAAATTTAATTGGAATGGGAAGTCACCAAATCACACCGAGTAATTATTACACTCTTAATACAACCTCCTCATGTCGTTGGCCTTTATAACTCGTCTCACCCCCACCGCACCCCGCCCCCACCCCCCCCAACCTTGATGTTAGTTTTAAAAGATAAATATTAATTTAAGAGAAATCAGAAAAAGTTTACTGAAAATATATCCAAATAAATCACAAGCCTCGGTGACTGTACAATATTCAAAAAAAAATGTGGGGTGCAGTACTGAAGACGGTTCTCCCTCCATCTTTGGTTGCTTTACTCACATTTACCTGCAGAATGCTCTTTGTAAAGCTCAAGGAAGTATGGGGCATTCAGGCATGTAGAAGGAATGTGGATAGAAGGATCCTATTGGTTTTCAAAACTCTTGTATTAAGAATTGTGAAATGAATTTGTGATAAAATAAATCTGAAAACATCTCTACAATGTCACTTTTAAAAAAAACTGTTGCAATGTTTTTAAACAGAACTTGTACTTTAGATGGTGAATTCAACACAATAAATTGTCCTAAAACAGTTTTTGAAGGTGGAAATAACTGGAGACTGAGAGAGGAAGGATTAGGAGTAATAACTGGAAACCAGGTTTTGAGGAGGCAAGGAGGTCGAAAAAGTAAGGGGCTTAGGAAGGGGGTTCCAGCGTGTAGGGCGAAAATAGATGAAGGTTCTGCAGCTAAAAGTGCAGTGAAGAGAAGGAGCAACATAAAGGATTGGGAGTGGAAGGTGCAAACAGGAACATAAGGTTTGCAGAGGTAGGGAGGAATGATCTGACAAGGAGTTGAAGATGAGGACAATGGCTTTGAAGTTGATGCATAAACAAATATGGAGCCAAGGTTATTAAGGAGGGTGTATTAGGGGAACGAGACGATGGCAGAATAGAATGCGGGCAACAGAGTTCTGGATGAGTTGCAAGTTGTAAAGGGCAGAATACTAGAACTGGACAAGGAGATGGATGGAGTAATCCATTCTGGAGGTGACAAAGATGTGGTTAAGCATTTCAGCTGAAGTGTTTATTAAAATACTTTGACTGCTTGTTTGCTTTTGACAAGTGTTACTAGCTTACCCTGGTGAGACAAAGCTATTGCTTTTACTGGAGTAAAAACCATGATTTTAATATTAACATTCTTCATCTTGTTTATTCAGCTGAAATGCAAACAACATCAGATTCAGCCCAGCAGAGAAGCCTAAACTGAGTGACAAAAACTCATTACTTTTATTAATACTCCCTGACTCAAATGGCCATATAAATACATGATTGGTCTCTTTCGCACTGAAGATGTGACTCGCCCCATATGGAAGGTCAAAACTGATCTATTTAATAAAAGTGAATTGGTGAGACAATAGTACAAACTGTTTTGTTATTCTTTAGCACCAATGATTTTTAAAAATAAACAAAATCAGGGTCAGGTGGTTATTCCATTGCCCATTTTGGCAACAGAGAGGGAAGCTTTGACCTCCAGGTGAGGTACAAAACCCCAAATGTTTTTTTGCCAATTTGGGTAAATCCATTGGAATAGAATGGGACAGTCACTGTACAAGCTGCTTAATGCTCAGCTGGAGGACAGCCATCTGCATACCTTAGCCATGGGATGGATTAATATATAAAAAATTACTTCCTGTCTGAAAACAAGATTGAATGTTTGTTAGGAAAGCCATTTGGATGCTTTCCTACAGTATATTTGTATTGGTCTGAGATTGATGGCTGTAGGTGGGGTTCAAGCCAGGCAGAACCACATTCACATTAAATGACTCCTAACCTGGCTGGAACTGTCACAGACTTTCTTGGGAAAGAGCTGTGCGGTCATATGGGCTGAGATCGCTCCCAATAGGTAAATTTTCAGGATCTGGGGAGGAGAGAGCACACTCTCTGAACATTTTTTTGTATTCATTCATGGGATGTGGGCGACGCTGGCCAGGCCAGCATTTATTGGCCATCCCTAATTGCCCTTGAGAAGGTGGTGGTGAGCTGCCTTCTTGAACTGCTGCACTCCATTTGGGGTAGGTATACCCACAGTGCTGTTAGGAAGGGAGTTCCAGCATTTTGACCCAGCGACAGTGAAGGAACGGTGATATAGTTCCAAGTCAGGATGGTGTGAGACTTGGAGGGGAAATTGCAGGTGGTAGTGTTCCCATGTATTTGCTGCCCTTGTCCTTCTAGTTGGTAGAGGTCGCGGGTTTGGAAAGTGCTGTCTAAGGAGCCTTGGTGCATTGCTGCAGTGCATCTTGTAGATGGTACACACTGCTGCCACTGTGCGTCGGTGATGGAGGGAGTGAATGGTTGTAGATGAGGTGCCAATCAAGCGGGCTGCTTTGTCCTGGAGGGTGTTGAGCTTCTTGAGTGTTGTTGGAGCTGCACCCATCCAGGCAAGTGGAGAGCATTCCATCACACCCCTGACTGGTGCCTTGTAGATGGTGGGCAGGCTCTGGGGAGTCAGGAGGTGAGTTACTCGCCTCAGGATTCCTATCCTCTGACCTGCTCTTGTAGCCACGGTATTTATATGGATACTCCAGTTCAGTTTCTGGTCAATGGTAACCCCTAGGATGTTGATAGTGGGGGATTCAGTGATGGTAATGTGGTTGAATGTCAAGGGGAGTTGGTTAGATTCTCTCTTGTAGGAGATGGTCATTGCCTGGCACTTGTGTGGCGCGAATGTTACTTGCCACTTATCAGCCCAAGCCTGGATATTGTCCAGATCTTGCTGCATTTCTACACGAACTGCTTCAGTATCTGAGGAGTCACGAATGGTGCTGAACATTGTGCAATCATCAGCAAACATCCCCACTTCTGACCTTATGATTGAAGGAAGGTCATTGATGAAGCAGCTGAAGATGGTTGGACTTAGAACACTACCCTGAGGAACTCCTGCAGTGATGTCCTGGAGCTCAGATGATTGACCTCCAACAACAACAACCATCTTCCTTTGCACTAGGCACGACTCCAGCCAGCGGAGGGTTTTCCCCCTGATTCCCATTGACCTCAGTTTTGCTATGGCTCCTTGATGCCATACTTGGTCAAATGCTAAGCAAGTGCTGCTTGATGGCACTGTTGATGATACCTTCCATCACTTTACTGATGATAGAGAGTAGGCTGATGGGGCGGTAATTGGCCAGGTTGGATTTGTCCTGCTTTTTGTGTACAGGACATACCTGGGCAATTTTCCACATTGCAGGGTAGATTGCCAGTGTTGTAGCTGTACTGGAACAGCTTGGCTAGGGGCGCGGCAAGTTCTGGAGCACAGGTCTTCAGTACTATTGCCAGAATATTGTCAGGGCCCATAGCTTTTGCAGTGTCCAGTGCCTTCAGTCGTTTCTTGATATCACGCAGAGTGAATCGAATTGGCTGAAGTCTGGCATCTGTGATGCTGGGGACTTCAGGAGGAGGCCGAGATGGATCATCAACTCGGCACTTCTGGCTGAAGATTGTTGCAAATGCTTCAGCCTTATCTTTCGCACTGATTTGCTGGGCTCCCCCATCATTGAGGATGGGGATATTTGTGGAGCCACCTCCTCCAGTTAGTTGTTTAATTGTCCACCACCATTCATGGCTGGATGTGGCAGGACTGCAGAGCTTAGATCTGATCCATTGGTTATGGGATCGCTTAGCTCTGTCTATCGCATGCTGCTTACGCAGTTTGGCACACAGATAGTTCTGTGTTGTAGCTTCACCAGGTTGACACCTCATTTTGAGGTATGCCTGGTGCTGCTCCTGGCATGCCCTCCTGCACTCTTCATTGAAGCAGGGTTGTTCTCCTGGCTTGCCGGTAATGGTAGAGTGGGAGATATGCCGGGCCATGAGGTTACAGATTGTGGTTGAGTACAATTCAGCTGCTGCTGATGGCCCACAGCGCCTCATGGATACTCAGTTTTGCATTGCTAGATCTGTTTGAAATCTATCCCATTTAGCACGGTGATAGTGCCACACAACACGATGGACGGTATCCTCAATGTGAAGGCGGGACTTCGTCTCCACAAGGACTGTGCGGTGATCACTCCTACCAATACAGTCATGGACATAAGCATCTGCAGCAGGCAGATTAGTGAGGACGAGGTCAAGTATGTTTTTCCCTCGTGTTGGTTCCCCCACCAACTGCCGCAGACCCAGTCTAGCAGATATGTCCTTTAGGACTTGGCCAGCTCGGTCAGTAGTGCTGCTACCGAGCCACTCTTGGTGATGGACATTGTAGTCCCCCAACCAGAGTACATTTTGTGCCCTTTCCACCCTCAGTGCTTCCTCCAAGTGTTGTTCAACATGGTGGAGTACTGAGTCATCAGCTGAGGGAGGACGGTAGGTGGTAATCAGTAGGAGGTTACCTTTCCCATGTTTGACCTGATGCCATGAGACTTCATGGGATCCAGAGTTGATGTTGAGGACTCCCAGGGCAACTCCCTCCCTACTGTATGCCACTGTGCCACCACCTCTGGTGGGTCTGTCCTGCCGGTGGGACAGGACATACCCAGGGATAGTGATTGCAGTGTCTGGGACATTGTCTGTAAGGTATGATTCCGTGAGTATGACTATGTCAAGCTGTTGCTTGACTAGTCTGTGGGACAGCTCTCCCAACTTTGGCACAAGCCCCCAGATGTTAGTAAGGAGGACTTTGCAGGGTCGACAGGGCTGGGTTTGCCGTTTTCGTTTCCAGTGCCTCGGTCGATGCCAGGTGGTCCGTCCGGTTTCATTCCTTTTTATTAACTTCGTAGCGGTTAGGTACAACTGAGTGGCGTGTTAGGCCATTTCAGAGGACATGTAAGAGTTAACTACATTGTTTAGTTTAGTTTAGTTTAGTATGAAGCTGCGTAGTTTAGATTAGATTAGAGATACAGCACTGAAACAGGCCCTTCGGCCCACCGAGTCTGTGCCGACCATCAACCACCCATTTATACAAATCCTACACTAATCCCATATTCCTACCACATCCCCACCTGTCCCTATATTTCCCTGCCACCTACCTATACTAGGGGCAATTTATAATGGCCAATTTACTTACCAACCTGCAAGTGTTTTGGCTGTGGGAGGAAACTGGAGCACCCGGAGAAAACCCACGCAGACACAGGGAGAACTTGCAAACTCCACACAGGCAGTACCCAGAATTGAACCCAGGTCGCTGGAGCTGTGAGGCTGCGGTGCTAACCACTGCGCCACTGTGCCGCCCTGCTGTGGGTCTGGAGTCACATGTAGGCCAGACCAGGTAAGGACAGCAGATTTCCTTCCCTAAAGGACATTCGTGAACCGGATGGGTTTTTACAACAACCGACAATTGTTTCATGGCCATCATTGGACTAGCTTTTAATTCCAGATTAATTAAATTCAAATTCCACCTTCTGCTGTGGTGGGATTCGAACCCATGTCCCCAAAGAAATACCCTGGGACTCTGGGTTACTAGTCCAGTGATAATACCACTACGCCACCACTTACCCAATAGAGACACGATGTGTTTACAAAGTGTCAAAATGAAGAAAGTGCAAGATTATCCCTGGGAAAGAGTCTCGTTTACCCTTGCTTGAGAATCAGTCCAGGTATAACTCTGAATATACACAGCTAATTTAGCATCAAGGCAAAATGTGCAGAGTAAATACACTGGTTAGCACCAGTGGTTAGCATCGCAGCCTCACAGCTCCAGCGACCCGGGTTCAATTCTGGGTACTGCCTGTGTGGAGTTTGCAAATTCTCCCTGTGTCTGCGTGGGTTTCCTCCGGGTGCTCCGGTTTCCTCCTACATGCCAAAGACTTGCTGGTTGATAGGTAAATTGGCCATTATAAATTGCCCCTAGTATCGGTAGGTGGTCGGGAAATATAGGGATGTGGTAGGGATATGGGATTAGTGTAGGGTTAGTATAAATGGGTGGTTGATGGTCGGCACAGACTCGGTGGGCCGAAGGGCCTGTTTCAGTGCTGTATCTCTAAAACTAAAAAAACTAGAAACCCCTAAAAACTGCTCATACCTTAACTATTCATGTGTTTTGAACCTGTAAGGCCATAATGACATAAAACAAAGTGCAATTTGCAACACTCGATTAATGCTTATGTTGGGTAATAACTGCTGATTACTTTGTTCTAGACGATGGACAGTTTTGGGCGTGGGGCCCAGAACTCACCTTTGCCAATTCTATTTGGTACCTTTTCCTATATATATTGTTCCTGGATTTCTTGTCCTCCACATGCCTGGTTTGTTATTTTTAGATTCTGTCAGCGCTCAAAGACCATTCTACAAACAATCCCTTCCTTTTGAAAGGCATACCCCTCCTCTTTTTAAAAATAATTTCTCCCATTCTTCCAACTGTTTGGAGCGCTTTTTCAGTGCAGACATGTTCCAATTAAAACAGGAAAACTTCTCATTAACAATGCATGTATGTGAATGCGCAGAGTGTGGTCAATATGGTTGGTGATAGGCCTGTGGGAATATGATGTTGTCGTGATAACGAACCTGGCTCAAAAAAGAGTAGACTGGGTACTAAATATTCCTAGATACAAGGTTTTCAGGAAAGGTATGGAAGGAAGAAAAGGAGCATGGGTAGCTGTATTGATTAAGGAGAACATTACAGTGCTGGAGAGAGAGGATGTCCATGAGGGATCAAAGTCAGAATCTATTTGGTTAGAGCTAAGAAACAATAGAGGTACCAGTACATTCTATGGGTGTATTCTATAGGCCACCAACTAGTGGGAAAGATATAGAGGAACAAATTTGCAAGGAAATTACAGAGAGCTGCAAGAATTATAGAGCAGGTATAATGGGGGACTTTAATTATCCTAATATAGACTGGGATAGTAATAGTGTAAAGGGCAGAGCAGGGCAAGAGTTTCTAGAATGTGTTCAGGGAAACTTTCTATATCAATACGTGTCCAGTCTAATGAGGAAAGAGGCATTTTTGGATTTGATTCTGGGGATTGAGATGAGTCAAGTACATCAAGTGTCAGTAGGGGAACATTTAGGGAACAGCGACCATAGAATCATAAGGTTTAGGTTAGCTATGGAAAAGGACAAGAGGCAATCCAGGGTAAAAATAATTAATTGGGGGATGGCCAACATCAATGGGGTCAGAACGAATTTGGCCCAACTAAATTGGAATCAAAGATTAGCAGGAAATACTGTGGGCTCCATTTTATTCTGAAGACGGGGGTCCCACTGGTAGGCTGGAAGGCCCCGTCTCGGCCCTCCGCCAGACCCCCAAAGCCATTCCACAGCGGGCAGGCAATTAACTGCCCACCGTCCCTTTAAGGGACAAGCTCCCGCCTCCAGAGCTGCTAGTCAATCGGAAGGTTGGCAGTGCCTCTGGGAGCAGTGGTGACTGCCAGTACTGCAGCAGGACCTGTAGTATCAAGGAGAGAGAAGAACACGAGAAAGGTAAGTGGGGTCGGGGTCGCTGGGGCCATTCAAGCAAGCCCTGGCGATGGGGTAGGAAGAGGGGGGGGGGGTTAGTGAGAGTTGGCGGAGGTGGGGGACAACAATCGCCGCTGGGGGAGACCTCCAGGGCTCTGGATTTCCCCCAAAGGAGGGAGCTCCCAGAGGCGGGAACCTCTGCCTTCCACCAAATTGTCATTGGCTCCAGACAACATGGCTGGGGGACTGGGGAACATCGGGAATGGCACCCCCCTGCCATTTTATTTACTTCCCCTCCCCCTCTCCTGCCTCCCTGCCCACCTCCAAGGTCACAATAAAATTCTGTCCTGTAATTGAACAATGGGCTGCCTCTAAAGAGGGATTGGTTCAGGTACGGTCCAGGTATATTCCCATGAAGGGGAATCAAGGATAAACAGATCCAGAACTCCCTGGATGATGAAAGAGAAAGAGGGTAAGATGAAGCAGAAAAAGGGTGCATATAACATAGGTCAGGTGGATAATACAACTGAGAACCAGGCTGAACATAGAGGGTTCAAAGTGAATGTGAAAAAACAAATAAGAGAAGCAAAGAGACAGTATGAGAAGAGGCAGGCAGTTAACATAAAAGGGAATCTAAAAGTCTTCCGTAGGCATATAAATAGTAAAAGGGAGTGTGGTGCGATTAACAACTTAAAAGGGGATTTACACATGAAAGCAGGGGGCATGGCTGAGGTATTAAATGAATATGTCTTTATCAAGGAAGAAGATGCTGCCCAAGTTATGGTGAAAGAGGAGGTAGTTGAAACACTGGAAGGGCTAAAATTGACAAAAAGGAAGTATTAGATAGGCTGGCTGTATTTAAAGTTGATAAATCACCAGGACTGGATGAGATGCATCCAAAGATACTGAGGGAAGTAAGGGTGGAAATTGCTGAGGCACTGGCCATCATCTTCCAATCCTCCTGGTGCTAGAGGATTGGAGAATTGCAAAAGTTTCACCCTTGTTCAAAAAGGGTGTAAGGACAAGCTCAGCAATTACAGGCCAGTCAGTTCAACCTTGGTGATGGGAAAGCTTTTCGAAATGATAAGTCGGGACAAAGTCAATAGTCACTTGGACAAATGTGGATTAATTAAGGAAAGCCAGAATGGAGTTGTTAAGGGCAAATTGTGTTTAACTAACTTGCTTGAGTTTTTTGATGAGATAACAGAAAGGGTTAGTGAGGGTAATGCGGTTGATGTGGTTTACATGGACTTCCAAAAGACATTTGATGAAGTGCCACATAACAGGCTTGTCAGCAAAGTTAGAGCCCATGGAATAAAAGGCACAGCAGCAGCATGGATACGGAATTGGCTGAATGACAGGAAACAGAGAGTAATTGTGAATGGTTGTTTTTCGGAATGGAGAAAGGTATATATTGGGGCTCGATGTTAGGACCCCTACTTTTCTTGATACATTTAATGCCCTAGACTTGGGTGTACATGGAACAATTTCCAAATTTGCAGATGACACAAAACTTGTGAGTTTTGTGAACTGTGAGGAGGATTGCGAGGACATAGGCTGGTAGAATGGACGGACAAGTAGCAGATGAAATTTAATGCAGAAAAGTGTGAAGTGATTCATTTTGGTAGGATAAATGAGGAGAGGCAATATAAATTAAAGGGTATAATTCTAAAGGGGGCATATGAGCAGAGGGACCTGGGGAGTAAATGTGCACAAATCATTGAAAGTTGAGAAAGCGGTTAATAAAGCATACGGGATCCTGGACTGTATAAATAAGGGCATAGTGTTCAAAAACAAGGAAGTTATGATAAATCTGTATAAAACACTGGTTTGGCCTCAACTGAAGTATTGTGTCCAGTTCTGTGCACCACATTTTAGGAAGACATTATAGAGGGTGCAGAAAAGATGGACGAGAATGGTTCCAGGGATGCGGAATTTCAGTTACCTGGATGGAATGGAGAAGCTGGGGCTGTTCTTCTTAGAGAAGAGAAGATTAAGAGAAGATTTGATAGAGGTGTTCAAAATCATGAGGGGTCTGGGTAGATAGGAAGAAACTGTTCCCATTGGCAGAAGGATTCAGAACCAGAGGACGCTGATTTAAGATGATTAGCAATAGAAGCAATGACGACATGAGGTTAAACTTTCTAATGCAGCAAGTGGTTAGGATCTGGAATGCACTGCCTGACAGAGTGGTGGAGGCTGATTCAATCAGGGCCTTCAAAAGAGAATTGGATAATTACCTGAAAATAAAAAATTTGCAGGGCTACGGGGAAAAGGTGGGGGCATAGGACTAGGTTAGTTGCTCTTGCAGAAAGCCGGCACAGACATGATGGGCTGAATGGTCTCCTTCTGTGCTGTAACCATTCTATGATTGCATGAATGGGTGCTTTCAAAAATAGTGAGTGTTGATGATGTTGTCAAAGAACCCTAGATAATGATAAAAAATCTTAATCTTCAAATCACATTTGCTCTCTTTAGCTCTAATATGTATTAACTTGCACCTTTCAATAATCCTTTGGTTTCACTAAGCAATATGCGTGATGACGGAACTCTACAGACATTATGCATATTAGTTCAGCTCCCCACAGCTCAGCTCAACTCCCACAAGTAGTTCCCCTGATGACATCACTCAGATCAAGTATTATTTTTTAAAAAATCAACAGAAATAAAGAACATTGTTTTTAATACCTTATTTTGGAAAAAGTGCTCCAGCTGGAGAGTGTCCTTTTTTAAAACGGATTCCTGATGGGGAGAAGCATGCTACATCTTCTACACGAATGAATTTAGACAATTTCAAGCCAATCTCTGCTGGTATGTGCCTGCAACACAAAACTATTCTTAAATAACACAATTAGCAACAACAGCCTTCATTTAGAAAGTAAAACAACACAAGGTTCCAGATAGTAAAACAACGCAGAAGTGTAATCAAACAATATTTGACACTGAGCCATGTATGGAGATTTTAAATGACCAAAAACTTTGTCAAGGAAGTAGGTTTAAAGAGCATCTTAAATAATGGAGAAAGAGGTAAGGGGCAGAGAGGTGTATGGATGAAATTCGAGACTTTAGGGCCCGGGCAGCCGAAGGCACAGCTGCCAATGGTGGAGCGATTAAAACCAGGGATGCTTAGGATGCCATAATTGGAGACGCATAGAGATCTCAGAGGGTTGTGGGGCCTGCAGGAGGTTACAGACCTATATTTCTAAGATAGGGAGGTGAAAGGTCATGGAGAGATTAGAATACAATGATGAGACTTTTAAAATCGAGGAATTGCTGGACTGGGAGCCAATGTAAGTCAGCAAGCACAGGGGCGATGGGTGAATGGAACTTTGTGCAAGTTAGGATACAGGCAGCAGAGTTTTGGATGAGTGCAGGTTTATTCACATTTAAAAGAATGTTTACACTATGGGAACATGATTCTGCAGGTTTTTGGCGAGGCAGAACTTGGTATGATGCAGGACATCTGAATTTGAAGTCAGATATACCAAAGTTACACCTGTTCTAAAGTACACACTAAATTCCAATGGAGTTGGCTCCTAGCAGACAATGCACCTGCCACCCACCCCCCACCATGCTCCACGGAGTGGTGAATGTATGAAAACAACAGGATAATGAGGGCAAAGGACATCATTCACACATGAGCTGCACGTGGCTTAACTGAAACCCATGGAAAAGCAGGCTAAGTTAGCTGCATGACTCGTCCCACCAGGTGGTGGTTGAGTTCACCGGCTTTGATTGTCCACCAGCTTCATCTGAAATGTCGATGAGAAAAAAATCCACTCAATGTTACAATTCAGAAAGGATCCTACAAACTACCTCTCAGCTGTTTCAGGCGAGGAGATCTTTTGCTTCCCACCCTTCGATCATGGAGCCTTTACCATGGGGATTGATTTTGGGCATTCTCATATATATTCTTATGATGGATGAAGAACAGAAGCAAGAGGAAGAGGTGATGACAAAGGTATGCAGGATAAAATGACACCAAACAGGAGACTAACTAGAAGGCACTCAAAGAGAGTCTACCAACCACATTGCTCCCTCGAGAATGTCGTATGGAGAAACGGTACAGTAAAGAGTAGTCGAAAGAAACAATTTCCTTCGCTGCACCATTGGTGGCCGTGCTTTCAACTGGCTGGACCCAAAGTTTTGGAATTCCCTCCCTAAACCTCTTCACTGCTCTATCTCCCTCTCCTCCTATAAGATGCTCTTTAAAACCTAACTTTTGACCAAGCTTTTTGTCATCTGTCCTAATATCACCTTATGTGCCTCAGTGTCACTCTCCTGTGATGGACCTTGTGGCATTTTATTACGATAAAGGCACTGTAGAAGTGCAAGTTGTTGTTACATTGTTGCAAACTGATCTCCAAACATTCTCCCAAATGCAAACAAACGAACATATGAATTAGGAGCAGGAGTAGGCCACTCGGCCCTTCAAGCCTGCTCCGCCATTCAATAAGTTCATGGCTGAACTGATTACTCCACATTACCACCTACCCTCGATAACCTTCTACCCCCTTTCTTATCAAGAATCTATCTAGCTCTGCCTTAAAAATATTCAAAGACTCTGCTTGCACTACTTTTTGAGGAAGAGAATTCCAAAGACTCATGACCCTCTGAGAGAAAAGATTTCTCCTCATCTCTGTCTTAAATGAACAACCCCTTATTTTTAAACAGTGACCCCTAGTTCTAGATTCTCCCACAAGGGGAAACATCCTTTCCATTTCCACCTTGTCAAGACCCTTCAGAATCTTATGTGTTTCGATCAAATCGCCTCTTACTCTTCTAAATTCCAGCGGATACAAGCCTAGCCTGTCCAATCTTGCCTCATAAGACAGCCAGCCCATTCCAGGTATTAGTCTAGTAAACCTTCTCTATACTGCCTCCAACACATTTACATCCTTCCTTAAATAAGGAGACCAGTACTTTACATAGTATTCCAGATGTGGTCTCACCAATGCCCTGTATAGCTGAAGCATAACCTCCCTACTTTTGTATTCAAATCCCCTTGTGATAAATGATAACAGTCTATTAGCTTTCCTAATTATGTGCTGTACCTGCATACTAACCTTTTGCGAGTCATGCACTAAGACACCCAGATCCCTCTGCATCTCAGAGCTCTGCAATCTCTCACCATTTAGATAATATGCTTCTTTTTTATTCTTCCTGCCAAAGTGGACAATTTCACACTTTCCCACATTATACTCCATTTGCCAGGTCTTTTGCCCACTCACTTAATCTAGCTATATCCCTTTGTGGCCCCCTTATGTCCTCGTCACAAGTTACTTTCCTACCTATCTTTGTATCATCAGCAAATTTAGCAACCATACCTTCGGTCCCTTCATCTAAATCATTTATATAAATAGTAAAAAGTTGAGGCCCCAGCACAGATCCCTGTGGCACACCACTCATTACATCTTGCCAACCAGAAAATGGCCCATTTATGCCAACTCTCTGTTTCCTGTTAGCTATCCAATCTTCTATCATGACAATATGTTACCCCCTACACCATGAGCTTTTATTTTCTGCAATAACCTTTGATATGGCACCTTATCAAATGCCTTCTGGAAATCTAGGTACAATATATCCACTGGTTCCCCTTTATCCACAGCACATGTAACTCCCTCAACGAACTCCAATAAATTGGTTAAACATGATTTCCCTTTCACAAAACCATGTTGACTCTGTCTGATTACCTTGAATTTTTCTAAATGCCCTGTTATACCATCTTTAATAATAGCTTCTAACATTTTCCCTAAGACAGATGTTAAGCTAACTGGCCTGTAGTTTCCTGCTTTCTGCCTCCCTCCCTTTTTGAATAAAGGAATTACATTCGCTATTTTTCAATCTAACGGAACCTTCTCCACATCTAGGGAATTTTGGAAAATTAAAACTAACACATTAACTATCTCACTAGCCACTTATTTTAACACCCTAGGGTGAAGTCCATCAGAACCCAGGGACTTGTCAGCCCACAGCTCCAACAATTTGTTCAGTGCCACTTCCCTGGTGATTGTAATTTTCTTGAGTTCCTCCTTCCCTTCCATTTCCCGACTTACCTCAGAACACTAGACTTTATCACAAAGTGGTTTTTATATACAGCAATTGCTTCTTTTTATTGACTACGACTGTGCTGTTCTTAAACCTGCTCTGGTGCCAGGCCAAGGTGGTACTCAAGAACCAGGGCTGCTCTGTGTTATCAGCCTCTTGGGACTGAGGTTATCCTTGTCTTAAGGGCTTCTGGATCCCATGTGGATTCTTCTGTGAACTGTATCATCACCGTAGGTACATGGGCAGCTTGGTTCTGCATCCTGACAGGTACAGGAGCAGGCATGTGAGGGAGCTGGCTAGAAAGGTCATATTAGCTGTCACTAGGAGAGAGGATGGCTGATGGCCAGTGGTCAAATCATTAACTTTGGTTTGCACTGATTGGTTTGAATGCAACTCTGACAGAGGGCACTGATGCAGATGTTCCTGGGGCCACCATTCACTCGAGGTTGTGCTTCACACCAAACAGCAAGCCTTTGTGGCCTAAGGTCCACACTGACTCTAAAATGAGGTGGAGTGAAGCTCACTCGTCCAGGGAGTCACACTCAACTGTACTTCTAATGTCAGGTCAGGTCACGACTCTGGAGTCAGGCAACTGTGACTGCAGCGTTGTATGTGAAATGAAATGCATTGTGTAAATAACTGCAAACTACAGTTCGTACTGGCCAATTCTACACTGCTGTTACACAGTTAATAAGGACAACTATCTGCTATCTTTTCCTTCCCTGCCTCTGGTTTTAGTGTCTGTTTTATAAGCCTCATCATCCAGACCATTAAGATTTGTTATAGATTGTGGAGAAGTAAAAAGAATTCAGTCACAGTAAAACTGCAGATACCTTTTTAACCTGTCCACACACACAACACAGTGTTTAAGACCCAAAACAAACACAGCTTATCCAATCTGTGTCCTTTCCCATGAGCATTATAGCATATTTTGTATCTGCCCACCACAATTTGTATTGTTTTTAAAATGTTTGTACAGTTCAGCTATCAACACAGTATAGTCTTTCAAAAAAATCCAAACAGTATTCTTAAAGCATTATGTATGGTGCAGCTTCACTTGTTATGCAGTGACTGCTATTTGCTTCAGATGTATCTGGAACTATATTTATAGCTGGACCCCCAAAGGGTCATCATTTTGTACCACAACCTGGACCGCCGGCTGTGCTCTGCCAAAATGTTTTTGTAGAAGGCAGGTTACCATCAGATAGACATTGCTCACAGCAATCAAACAATGCCTTAGATTTGCTGTTGTTAGTTGCTATTTATCTTCAATTTGGGAATCCTATTAAATGTGCACAACTGTCAAAGATTTTACTTTTGGCCTTGCAAAATTTAATAAAAGTGCAAGTCCAACGTTCAACACCGTGAGTTGCCAACCGAATGGAGCCTTTTAGCCACTGTGCAGTGTAACGGTGTCAGTGAGAGGCTTCTAGGGGGTTAAATATTTTCCATATTTTTTATTCTATAGGTTTCTATCACTGTCGTTAGAAACTCTCATTTAACTAAATGAGAAATCCATCACGATACGACAGGCACGATGTAGACTAATGGCTTGTAGAAGCTAATAATTTTTTAATACGTTTTTTTTTTATTTTGTTTAATTTCAGCTGTACTTGACACAAGAGCTATGGCATGGGAGATCTGCCGTTTGGTTTTAATGTGGCGACATGAGAGTCCATTAGACCGTTTACAGTTTGCCCTCAAGTCCATACAAGTAGCCCTGAAGACCAAAAAAAATTTCACTGACCATATATCACAGTAGTTTTGCTCAGCAAGCACCAGAAAATTTAGACCATAAAAATTTATAGCGTGCAATATTTTCTTTCTCCTTTTTCCTAGAATGAAATAAAATCCTCTATTTATCAAATAGTTTAGATGGTTAGACTTTCCCGGCTGGCATGTCTTATGTGTTGAAATGAAATGGCCCGTCTTTCGCAATAGAGAGTGATGATTTTTTTAAGATGATATGTAATGGTAATATCTGTTATTTATATCACTTTTTCCCACAGATCATGGCTAATATACATCATTATTCTGTTGTTATTGTTGTTGCCGTGATAGTTACTGATAAGGTGATGCAATTATCTGATTGTACTGTCACTGCAACCAGTCCTTTGATGTTCACACAGGGGCCTGTAATATAAATGTAAAGTGATTAAAAAAAATGTTGCAAGTGGCTCTCAGTCTGTCAAACGTGGACTGTTTGCTCTGATTTGTTAAGAACACATTCATATATCCTATTCATGGTTTCATTTAGTTTCTATTACAGTGAAACAGCATTCATTTGGGATTTGATATAAAGGCTAAAACAGAAATAGAAATTTATACTGGATCTTCCCGTGAAGTATGCGCTTGGCAACTGACTTTTCAGTGTCACTCCATTGATAATTTAATCTGTTTTCATCACCTTGTTGAAATAAAACCCTTCATAATTCACCTTGCTGAAGGAGATGGGTGACACCTGGCAACTAAAGCAGTGGCTGGTAAAATTAAAGAATGTCCCAGGATCTCAGGCACCCATTACATCCTGCTAAATCATGTATTTAAGCAAATCTGACTTGTCAACCAAATGATGTGTCCATTTATAGATGGACTCTAAACCTGCTAAGTGTGCATGCAGGTAAGTCATTGCATCGCCCGAGTTTTCTTTTCACAGAAGCACATTATATATAACTTCATAAAGTGCAAATATGTATTTTATTCAAATCTCCAAACAGACGTAACCACATCAGATGAGCATGACAGACTTCAAGTACCTAAAAAGCTTAAATGGATTCAAGAGGTAATTTTGAGCTTTTTAAAAGACTTGGGAAATATTCCACTCAGAGAAACATACCATGCCTGTGAGTTTAGGGCTCCTGCTTTATTGTGAGCCTTTTAACTAAACGTGCAGATAGCTGTCAAATAAAGGCGAGATATTGGCAGTTTTGCAGTTTTCTTTATAATCTTCATAGGCTTTTCTGTCTTTACCACACAGCAATATTAGTGAGAGTTTACAAGGAGCCAGCAATAGTGTCACTCACAATTAATGTCCCCAGGTAGTGACTCCATTAGTCTTATGAACTGAACTCACAAATGGGAATACTAATGGGGGATCTGCCTTGGGGCATTAATTGAGTGGCAATATTAGTTCTCTGCATACCCCTGTATTGAAGACACGGGCCTTGAGGAATGTCATGCATGTCACAGTTCTTCACTTCCTGTTCAAGTATGAATAATATGCCAATGCAAAATTAATTTTTTAACCTTTTGAGGATCAAGGCAATATTTCCTGATCAAAACTTTGAAAATCCCAAACAAGTCTGCATTGATTATTTATTATGAGAATTAAAGTCTGTTCTCTGGTTCTGTAAATGTTTCGAGTATTAAATTTTTTTTCAATATTCTTTAATGGTTGCAGCCTTTTGTGTCCTTTTACAATCTATAGGGCAACAGATCTGTTCAGCACTCAGATGGATAAAGCTGGATTCATGCAGCAGAATATTTTGGTAATTAATGATAAATATTTCCAATTTTATCTTTCATGTAGTCCAGCTTTTGGAACACATTTTATGTCAGCCTCTTTGTGGCTTGACAATAATACACATTTTACATCATAACACTAGCTCAGAAATGACTCCCTGTATATGTGTAGGAATGAAGAGACGATGAGAAATGTACTAAGATCTCTTCAGTCATTTCTTTAAACATATCGATGATTACATTAATATAATTTTTTGTGGGAATAATGTTAACGCAGTCCTCAAAGAGTTAATCAGCTCATGTTAAATATCCTGGGAGAATCTGTTAACAATGCGGGTGGCAGCTAACGGACACAGGAAAGCCCTTTGATTAAAGGGTATAGGGCGACATCATCAAAAAGCGTAAGCACTGAGAAAATGCTGATATCTGATAGTAATGAAATGAAGCTTACTCAGGATTGCAAACTGGATACTGCCTGCATTGGTAATGACCTCTTTGCAGCACTCAAGGGAGTTTTATCACCCAACAACTCTGCAATATGTTGTAAAGCTACCGTTATAATCCCATTGAATAAAAAAAAGCAAAACCAACATCCTGTAAAATGTGCGAGAGCACTCTTACTGCTCTATAATAAAAAGGTGCAGTGCAGCTTGATCATCAATAAGGCTGTAATGAAATGAAGGAGTGTATAAATATTCACTCTGTTGTAACCCATTCATGGTCACTGAAAAATGATAGATAGCCAGAAGTGAATGTCTGTGGTTTTAAATCGGTTTGGTTCTACAAAGGGGCAAATTGAACAGCAGCACCATAATGGTGTGATTACAAAATTGATCTGCTGAATAAGAATTCACTGCAAATATAACACTTAACAACCAGTAACTATCACATGTATGGCTCCTGCATTTCTGGGCGTTGTTTAAGACAGTTTTATTTTACTGGGGCTCAGGGGGTTAAAAACACCAAATAAATGGAAGGTTACCAAAAGTTGCAGTTTCCTTTCTTGCCCTAGCTTTAAATAAACAGAATGTAGATCACGTTGGAACACTATGCCTGCTTTTGAAAGGTAGCTGTATTCTTTCACACACAGGACAATGGTATTAATACCTTTTGAAATACCAACGTCTTTAGGAGGAATAATTCTGAAATCTGAATGCGTTTGTGAAAGGAAGTACAGCCAATTAACCCAGTGTCAGGTTCAATGGCTTTCAGACTGTGAGAGCGAATCAAAAGGTTAGTGTTGCTGTGGTTTACAATGCAGGTTTTGCTGCTAATTTGTTTATATATATATATATGTTGCTTTGTAGTTGAACAATGTGGAACAATAGCTAACAGAATACTTAAAAGCCTAAAACCTTCTGTCTATAACCTTTTTAAACATACTAGTTTTCAACCATGCAGCAGTCTCCATTAAAGATCCTTTTTTTATGGCAGATCTAGTTATCCATCATAGATTGGGACACACAGGAGGTTGCATCCGACCATCTTTAACCAATAGCTTCACTCGTGTGTTTTCATCAGAATTGTCTGTGTAGTGGGCTGTTTTCCAATTAAACCGAAGTTTGTTGATGCTGGTCATAATGAAAATAAAGAAAATTGCACAATTGGCATCAGAGAGATTTTTAATGATAGCATTGCTTCAGAAAAAATAAAGCAAGCAAAAGATGTTTTCCTTTCCACGAGGGTGATTTATCTATGATTTCAATCCCACTGCTATGTTTCTTGACTTTTTAAAATCAGATCATACCAGGTTCTAAGTAATCTAATTTGCAAGCCTCATTCCAAAGACAACAGTGCATATACTCTGAAGTCATAGAATCCCACATCACAGAACATAGGATAAGGAGACCATTGTGCCCGTGCCGACTGTCTGAAAGAGCCCGGGCACTGAAAATAAATATTGTTTTGCAGCTGAACTACGCTCAGAGATTTCAGCGCAGAGAATGTCATGATCTATCCCCAATGTCCGTGTGACTGTGGTGAATGGAGATGGCTCAAAATAATGCCAACAAGTTCTTTGCCTCTCTTCTCAGGAATTTCTAATAGAGTTTCAGGTTAAATTCCGAACTTTAAAAAACAGAATAATCCAACTGCCAATTCAAAACATGGAAAATTACCATTCCTCATTCCATGTAGAGTATTCTTCATTTTTTTTAAAAACACTTAATAACACTTTCTGGCATCAGCAGATTAGAACTTTTATTTAACCAATAAGTATCCAGGCGTTGAAATGAATTTTTTGAACGGTAGAGATAGGAAAGTCAAGCCTGAAATTCCTAGCGATTTTACCAACACCTGTTTGATAGGATAAATATATATGAATAGTCAAAAGTTAATACTGTTTGCATTACTGTTAATGTCTCCTGCCCATCAACAGCTGAAATAAAAACAAGAAATGCTGGAAATACTCAGCAGGTCTGGCAGCGTCTGTGGAGAGAGAAGCAGAGTTAACATTTCAGGTCAGTGACCCTTCTTCAGAACTCTTAACAGCTGAAGTTCACTTGGTGTACTTTTGTCGATAACTTGTTCTGACCTCAAAACAAAGGATAAAACGTTTGATAGAGGAGCCCTCATAAGATCAATAGTTACTGGTCAGGGAAATGCTCGATCTTAAGCAAGATTTCACTTTGGGTCTCTACAGGGTTTTGCCAGAGAAAATTTCTTTCAATCGCACCTTGACTGGTTTTACAGGCGCTGCAGTTTCCTGATGCAGACACCACAATATAAATAAGGCCACATGTTTAGAGTGACTGGCTAAGTCAAATTCCATGGATTTTACCGGTGGTTTGGGGGAACAAATCCCTTATTTCCTTGTATAATCTAGGCCACAGATTCAATCACGATGAATAAATCAAACTCTTATTTTTATTACCTGAGATTCTGGGATCTTTTTCGCCAGTGTTTAATGGATTCCATTCACAATTCTATCAATTTTCCTGTAAACAGTGGCCTTGACTATGAACAGTTGAGGGCAAAAAGGCTTGTTGCAGATTATACTTTTTATAACAAACTACCCATCTATGTATGTGAATTTATGACATATTAAAATGAATTCAAGTTTTAAGATACTAAATTTAAGCTATCTCATAGACTGGAATGTAAATTATAAGAGCAGCATACATCCAAAATGGAAAAGAAATTGGTTCTTCATTTCGGTGAAATCAATAAAAATATCCTCTCAACAAATTACAAGAAGATATTAGTAAGCTTGCAGAATGGGCATATAATTGGCAAATTAATATCAACATAGGTAAGTGTGAAGTATTACATGTTGATAAGAAAAATAAGGAGGTCACTTATTACTTGGAAAATAAGAATCCCAAATGGGTAGAGGAGCAAAAGGATCTTGGAACTCAAATACACCAATCACTAAAAGTGCGACACAGGTCAATAAGGCCATAACTTAAGGAAATCAAAGCACCAGGGTTTATTTCTAGAGAGATTGAATTGAAAAGTAGAGAGGTTATGCTCAACTTGTATCAAACCTTGGTTGGACCACACCTGGAGTACTGTGTGCAGCTCTGGTTGTCATATTATAAAAAGGATATAGAGGCACTGGAGAGGGTGCAAAAAAGATTTACAAGGATGCTACCAGAAATGTGAGGTTATACCCATCAAGAAAGGATGAACGAGCTGTGTCTCTTTTCTCTTAAAAAGAGAAGGTCATGGGGTTGACCTAAAGGAGGTCTTAAAATTATGAAAGGTTTTGATAGAGCAGACACAAAGATAGTGTTTCCACTTGTGGGTAGAGCAAAACTAGAAGTTATCAGTATATAGCCATAATATAGATAGTCACCAAGAAATCAAAAGGGAATTCAGAAGAAATCTCTTTATGCAGAAAGTGGTGAGAATGTTGAACTCGCTACCACAGAGAGTGGTTGAGGTGAATAGTGTAGATGCATTTGAAGGGATGCCAGATAAGCATGTGAGGGAGAAGGGAATACAGGGGTATGCTGATAGAGTTAGATGAGGGAGGATGGATGGAGGCTCGCATGGAGTATAAATACCAGCATGGACTGTTTCTGTCCTATATATTCTATCTATTTCTATATAATAGTTACCATGAACCTGCTTTCATTGTCAGCTTGGCTCAATGATAGGACATCTTTCCCAAGTTAGAAGATTGTACATGGAAGTTCCCCACAATCCCACATCAGAGTGCATTATTTAAGCCAAAACTTCACTATCCCAAACAAGTGTTTGTTGATCACTAACTATAGAAATTCAGAGTATAATAATAACACAATCATGAGCTGGGTGCACAATGGTGTGCACACCACCCACCATAATGGATGTTTAGGCACTTCCTTTACATGTGTAAACCGTGCACAGAATCTATGAGCTCGGAGGCCAATGATTACAATGGAGACTGCAAAAAAAAAGAAAATTTCAATGAGGCAGTCACTGATAGTGTGAGAGCGCTAAAAGAAGACACCAGGTCCAAATGAAACTTATTCAAAGGTACCTAAATAAACTGCACCCAAAATTGTTTACCTCCTTACCAGGGAATCATTAAAAATCAGAGAAATACCTGAGGATTGGAAAGTAGCAGACTGTACACCAATATTTTAAAAAAGGAGTGTAGATTCCACCCACAGAATTATATGCCAGTTTGCCAAACATCTGTTGTGGATGGAAGGCATCCTGAAATGAAACATTTATGGTCAGGGTTTTGGGAAGGGAGGTCTTGATTCACAAATTTACTGAAGTAATATAGGCTACATAGTGCCTTGATCATAGTAAAACATCCCAAAGCACTTCCCAGGTGCGTTCCCAGACAACATTTGACACAGAGCCACCTAAGGAGAAATTAGTACAGGTGACCAAAATTTGGTCAAAGATGTAGGTTTTAAGGAGCAATTTAAAGGGGTCATTTTCTGACTTAGCATTGCCATTGGAGAGGCTCATCAGCCAAGAGTGCATATCGGAGATTCAGGAACGTGATGTGCATTGTTTAACAACTGTTCAAAGTTGGAAATGTATCTCAGTTATGTGGACAAGTACAAGACTGTAGAGAGGAAATAAACAGTAAGAATATAAACTAATGACTCTAGACTACACAACACAAGAAAAGAATCTGGGGTATCTGAGATTAACTCACTAAAACCAAGAGCACAGTATGTGGTAGCAGTAAGGAAATCTATCTGGGTCATAGGGTGCGTAGGCAAATGGATAGAGCACATAATCTAAGAGGTGATAAGGAGTTTATCTACAATAAACTGGTATGACCCTCCCTGGAGTAAAGTGTGCAGTTCCAACTGTTATAAAACAACACAACAACAACTTTATATAGCACCTTTAATGTAATAAAACATTTCAAGGTGCTTTACAGGAGCATTATAAAACAAAGTGGCACCGAGCCACAAAAGGAGATATTAGGTCAGATGACCAATACCTTGGTCAAAGAGGTAGGTTTGAAGGAGTGTCTTAAAGGAGGAAAGTGAGGTGGAGAAGTGGAGAGGTGTAGGGAGGGTATTCTGGAGCTTGAAGTCAGGCAACTGAAGGCGCAGCCACCAATGGTGGAGCGATTAAAATCAGGAATGCACAAGAGGCCAGAATTAGAGGAGCTCAGATATTTTGGAGGGTTGTGGGCTGGAGGAGATTACAGAGAAAGGGAGGGGTGAGGCCATGGAGGGATTTCAAAACAAGGATGAGAATTAAAAATCAAGATGTTGCTTGACTGGGAGTCACTGTAGGTCAGCGAGCACAAGGGTGATAGGGGAACAGGACTTGGTGCGAGTTAGGACACAGACAGCAGAGTTTTGGATGACCTCAAGTTTATGGGCAGTAGAATGTGGGAGACCAGCCAGGAGTGCATTGGAATGGTCAAGTTTAGAGTTAAAGACATAAATAAGGGTTTCAGCAGCAGATTAGCTGAGACGGGGCAAGTCAGGCAATGTTATGAAGGTGAAAATAGGTGGTCTTAGTGATGGCACAAATATGAGGTCTGAAGCTCATCTTGGGGTCAAATGCGACACCAAGGTTGCGAACAGACTGGCTTAATCTCAGACTGTTGCCATGGAGAGGAATGGAGTCTGTAGCTAGGGAATGGAGTTTGGAGCGGGGACTGAAGACAATGGCTTCAGTCTTCCTAATATTTAATTGGAGGAAATTTCTGCTCATCCAATACTGGATGTCGGATAATCAGTCTGATAATTTAGCAACAGTGGAGGAGTTGAGAGAAGTGGTGGTGAGGTAGAGCTGGGTGTCGTCAGCATACATGTGAAAACTAAGGCTGTGCTTTTGGATGATGTTGCCGAGGGGCAGCATGTAGATGAGAAATAAGAGGACGCAAAGGATAGATCCTTGGGAGACACCAGAGATAACTGTACAGGAGCAGGAAGAGAAGTCATTGCAAGTGATTCTCTGGCTATGATCAGATACATAAGAATGGAAACAAGTGAGAGCTGGATGACAGTGGAGAGGTGTTGGAGGAGGATGTTGTCGTCAACTGTGTCAAAGGTTGTAGACAGGTCAAAAAGGATGAGAAGGGAAAGTTTACCTTTGTCACAATCATGTAAGATGCCATTGGTGACTTTGATAAGAACTGTTCAGTACTGTGGCAGGGGCAGCAACCTGATTGGAGGGATTCAGACATGGAGTTCCGGGAAAGACGGTACGGATTTGGGAGATGACAACACATTCAAGGACTTTGGAGAGGAAAGGGAGGTTGGAGATGGGATGGTAATTTGCAAGGGTAGTGGGGTCAAGGGTTGTTTTTTTGAGGAGAGGGATGATGATGGCTGATTTAAAGGTGAAAGGGACAACACCTGAAGAGAGAGAACTGTTTACAATATGAGCTAACATGGGGACCAGGAGTGGAAGTTGGGTGATCAGCAGTTTATTGGGAATAGTATTGAGTGAACATGAAATGGGTCTCGTGGACAAGATGAGCTCAGAGAGGGCATGAGGGAAGATAGGAGAGAAACTAGGGAACGATATGAGTTCAGGGCTAGGGCGGGGGGAGCAATATAGGAAGCTTGGCCAGGTGGACTAGTGGAAGGGAGGGACGCGACAGAAGCAACTGATCGGATGGTCTCGATCTTAGTGACAAAGAAGTCCATGAGCTCCTTGCACTTAATACACAAAGATATCCAGGCATTGGGGGAATATAGAAAAGGGCAACAAACTGCTTACTAGCTCAAGAAGTTAAAGAGTTTGTGATTGTCTGCTCAGGGTAGATATTATTCAAGATTCTGAAGGGAACGGATAAACTGAACCTCCGATAACCTTTTTGAGATTGTCATACTCTAAGGGGGCAGGGGCTCAGGCTTTGAAGAGGGAAGGTGCACAGGCAGCTTAGATACTTTCAAAAGAAAACTAGACAAGTTACACATGAGAAAAGGGAACAGAAAGATATGCTGAAAGGCTGAGATAAGGTAGATGAAATGGGAGGAGACTCATGGAGTATAAACTCCAGCACAGCCCATGTGGGCTGAAAAGTCTGTTTCTGTGCCATTTATTCTAAGTGACTACCTTACACTGAGGATGGTGAATGTGTGACTGCTCAGGGAGGCTGTTGGAAGGGGATAGTATGGGAACAAATTAAGGGAGAATTGGATAGATATTTGAGGGAGCAGTTACTTGCTGGGTGTTAGTTGGCCACATGAACCACAGAATCTTTTCCAATCCTGTACTTCTCACTGTTCCTATTAACATAAATATCATTTAATTGAAGTAGCTCGGATGCAAGAGTGAAAATAGGAGAAATTACCAATGGTGTATTCTATGCCTGAGGCACAGACAGAAAATGTACTGCTGCTCATCAATGGGAAAATGCATCCTTTGATTTTCCACAGGGCTCCTATTGACACTGCAATTTGTGGTAGGATAATAAGACAGCAAACTTTGTCTTAAATTGCCATGGACTGTGACCAAAAAAACTGTTGAATTGGGATATGATTCTGTGGATTTCATCTATGATAGAATTTTGCATTGCAATGAATCAAAAACATTTTGCACATGAGGGATTTGATCATCTCAGAATTGATCTCAAATGGGTTCCACTCTACTTGAAAAGTAACATCAGACTAGTAAATGATGGCTAACTGCACCATTCAACAATTTGGCTCTGATGCTGAACAAAGGCTTAAGATTGTCCACAGCTCAGACCTTCTGTGACCCAGCTTCCCACTCACAACCACCACCCCCTCCCTCCCCCCAACAAGGTCCTAACTACAATTAATGAATTTTTGCAGCAAGTGCGACATTTACTTACACAATTCACACACTAACATTTTCTTCTCATTAAAAACAATAGCAGCAAAGTAAAAGCCTGAAAATTCCAGGGGTAAGGTGAAAATTTCCTGCCCTCTCACAAAAAACAAAAGCAAAATACTGCGGATGCTGGAAATCTGAAACAAAAATGGAAAATGCTGGAAATACTCAGCAATTCAGACAGTATCTGTGAAAAGAGAGACAGAGTTAATGTTTCAGGTTTATGACTGTACACCAGAACCTATTGTGTCCAAAGAGGGAGCATGTCAACAGCTATTTTAAACAGGTGAAGTGACTGAGTTCACTGGATTACAGTGAAGGGTGTTGGGGGAGGTTTTACTCTTGGAGGTGTAAGATAATCTTCAATTCGGGAAGGGTTAAAGTCTTGCACATGAAATTATGAAACGTGTCGCATCTGATTTTTTTCCTTTGCAAAAACTGGCAAATGCCATCTCTTAAAAAGTTCAGAGTAGACGTCTGATTGTTCCTCAACATCAGGAAACAGATGGAGGCTAAAGACAAAGCAAACAAATGCTGGGAGCCTTCACCACATGAACCAGTGCCAAGGGTACAGCAAATGAAAAGACATTTCCAGGCAGTAAAAGTTTGCTGGCTTACAACTTTTTCTACCAATCAAAGCTGGAGTTTTATCCAAGGGAAATATAAAAAAGTGAAATTACCCTGTGCAAAAAAAAAAAATCAGTGGAAAGTGAGGGTTGTTTGGCTGAGAATTATAGTTGCGGGTGAGATTGGATGCGCTAAAAGCCCTGGGGCTGAGCAAAATAAAGAGGTTTTAAATGGAGTGTAGTGTTCATAGATTGCAGTCATTTCAAATAAATAAATCTTTAGTAATTTTGGCTGTAAATTGCAGTTTAAATTTTTCCTGCCTGTATATTCTGTAAGTTTTGTCATTACTGGTGTGAATATAGTCCCCTGCCAAGAATGCTTCATAGTCTTTAACTATTACATTAAGCATCTGCTGCTGCCATTTATGGATCAGATAACATTTTACTCTTGAGATATTTGATTTTATTACCTTCCAGGGAGTGAGCCAAACAAGTGTTCCTATTGATTTGTACATTAAATATATTAGTAATAAAACAACATCTCTGTAAACAAATTGTAAAATCAATAGTAATTGTTACCAAAATATCACAAGTACTTGAATTACAATTAAGGCTATTGTGTCGAGAGCCTTTCAGCACCTTTAAAGTGTCGATATCAGAGGAATGAATGTGCCAACTGGGCTGGGCAATGCAGCATCAAATTTAATTTTATTATACAGAGACTTTTATTTCAGTCTAAATAAATATATTTAGTTCATTAGAAGTGAGCACATTATAAAACTACACACATTATTCATAAGCACCAGACAAATTTGCTCGTGTTAAATCTTCCCTGTCCATTTATGCTCTTGGCAAATGATCAGCAGCAGTATAGTTGACCAAATTATCTCTGCCCTGTGCACCTAAGGACTTTTCTCAGTGAAATTAAACTTGATGTATACATATAATATATTTTTTAAAAATCTTTACTGCTTTAACACAATGTATTTTGTTTGACTATACCATAACCATAGAAACACCTATATTTTTATGAAGACAAATGAAAACTTGGATACAAGTTGTGTACCTTGAAGATGTCTCTCACCAGTTGTTCGTTTTAAACCATAAGTTGTTTCTATCAGTCTCCTTTTAGAAAGGCAGCATAGGTGGCACTTGTTGCAAGCACTGTAACCCACACACAATATAAAGGCAATGCTTTTTAGTGAAAGGAGCAGTGTATGCAAGGCACAGTGAATAAACAGGCACTCCAGCTCCAGAATGAGCTTGTCATCACCAATATAACTGTCCCTTAAAGACTACTTTGCTTGGTTATATATTACCAAAAAGAGCCTTGAAAAAGATATCAAAGATCTTACACTTGCCTAGTTGAAGATTTTCTTTGTGTAGTTATTTTATAACTAGCTAATCTCCTGTGGCATTGCTTATGCATAGCCTAGAGTATGGTTCTAAATTTAGGGTAGTTCCATTTTGAGTAGAAGAATGAAGTATGGGAGGGAGACTGGGACCACAGCACAACAAGGAGGGGAGGGACAATTGCAGGGAGTGGATCACATTGAGGAAGGCAAGAAACACAGAGTGCAAAAAGTAAACATTGAAACCATTGGACTTTGAGAAAAGTATGGGCTTACCTGTTCAAATAGCACCATGGACTTGGAGCAACACGATGGCAGTTAATGTGAGAGAAATGTTTCCCTGAGTTTGATTTCCAATCAACAGGTTATATTTAGGAGAAATGATATTGTTTGTCCAACTTACATGTCCAAGACACTTCAGAACCAGTTTCATGATTGAGAACAGGACTGGCCATTCAAGGTCTAGGTGACAAGAAAGCTTTGGAATACCAAATGGATATGCACAGAGTGACACTAGTTTTACTTTGAGCGTTTGCTACTTGATTGAACCTCTACATTCAAATAAGCCCAGGTGCACAATATTAGCTACAGAATAGAGCAGAACTCAAGCCCAATAGCACTCAATAGCCTGTGCAAGGGAGATTAATTGGATGCATTTCTAACATACTATTGTTACCTTTATGGGTATGGTTAGTGCTTTTTCAGAATGAGATATGGTATGAAACATTTATTACATAATAAATGTTCATTTTCAATCTCTGTGATTTGTGGAGAAACAATATTAACACTTAAAGGATTTAGCAAAGTTTTGTTTGATGAGTTTTTTTTGGTAGTAATTTCTGGTTCCTGATTGACAGTTTAAAGTATTTGAATAATGTTTTTCTTTAATTTTGTCATGGCTGCTGTTACTGATTTGTGGCCATAGTTTTTCCAACCTGTCAGGTGACAATCAAATATTTGAGCAAATCAGCGTGGTTAACTGAACAGACAGCAGTTATTTATGCCAATCAGAATGAATCTACAGAGACATTTCAAATCTAATATATTCAAGTGTGATGGACAAGCTCTGGGCATGATTCCCCATAAACACACAGTATATGCATGATTTTTAATTATATGCTTTGGTTTTCAGAATGTTTCAGTTATGAAACACTTCTGGAATCATGACTAAGATTCCAGTTGTTATACACTTTCAGTGATCAAACTATTTCACTGCTCGTGGAAATTAGGATCAAAAGCACAAAAGACTTCCAAAACAAAACTGGCATTGGGAACCAATGTGTGTTATGTTAAAAGGAAAGACTTGCACTTATATAGAGCTTTTCACACACTCAGGACTCCTCCAAGGCACTTTATAACCAATTTAGTAATTTTGAAGTATAGTCACTGTTGTAATGTAGAAAACTCAGCCGTAAATTTGTGCACAGCCAGGTCCCACAAACAACAATGATTGGATGGCCTGATTTTAAGTGTTGGTTGAGAGATAAGTATTGGCCAGGACACTGGAGAGAACTCCACTGTTGAAAAGTATGTTCCACAATTGGTGAGGGAACTTATGTATTGCTCTGGGTGATGTGTCAGATAATTAGAAATTACTGTCATTTTCAACATGGATGAAAACAAAAGCAATGTGAATTTTTTTTCTGGACTCAAGGTGACAATTTTCTTGTTACTACAACAAGATGGTTTTAAGGGGGACGATTTCCAATCTGTGGTTCCCAAGTTAAGTGATGATGTTGTCACTCAAGTCATGTGACTCTCTACTTTCCTCACAGCAAGGCTGAAGTGAAGGAATGCTTCAAGCACATCAATCCACACTGAAGATGGTATGTGCCCTGTTCACCTATTTCCATTCTTATCTATCTAATTGTATCCAGAGTTTCACTTATAATGGCTTCTTTTCCTGCTCCCCCCTCCCCCCCACAAGGATCTATCCTTGGCTTCTTCCTATCCCTCATCTACACATTGACGACACCCAGCTCTACCTCACCACCATCTCCCTCGACTTCTCCACTGTTGCTAAATTATCAGACTGCTTATCCAACATCCAGTACTGCATGAACAGAAATTTCCTCCAATTAAATATTAGGAAGACTGAAACCATTGTTTTTGGTTCACATTCCAAACTTCGTTCCCTGGCTACAGACTCCATCCCTCTCCCTGGCAACAGTCTGGAAGTAAGCTAGTCTGTTCACAACCTTGATGTCCAAGCTGAGCTTCTGAACACATATTCGCACCATCACTAAGACCGCCTATTTCCACCTCTGTAACATTGCCTGACTTTGTTCCTGTCACAGCTCATCTGCTGCTGAAACCCTCATTCATGCCTTTGTTACCTCTAAACTTGACTATTCTAACACAGTCCTGGCTGGTCTCCCACATTCTACTGTGCGTAAACTTGAAGTCATCCAAAACTCTGATGCTCATGTTTTAACTTGCACCAAGTCCCATTCACTGCCACCTCTGTGCTTGTTAGCCCATATTGGTTCCCAGTCAAGCAATGTCTTGATTGTAAAATTCTCGACCTTGTTTTCAAATCCCTCCATGGCCTCACCCATCCCATCTCCTCCAGCCCTACAAACCTCTGAGATGTCTGCGGTCATCTAATTCTGGCCTCTTGATCATCCCCGATTTTAATCACTCCACCATTGGGAGCTGTGCCTTCAGTTGCCTAGATCCTAAGCTCTGGAACTCCTTCCCTACACCTCTCTGTCTCTCTACCTCACTTTCCTCTTTTAAGACACTCCTTAAAACCTACCTCTTTGGCCAAGCTTTTTATCATCTGACCTAATATTTCTTTATGTGGCCCAGTATCTTATTTTGCTTTATAACACTCCTGTGAAGTACCTTAGGATTGTTTTTACAGTAAAGGCACTATATCAATATAAGTTGTTGTTATGGTGTCATGGAACTAACCTTTCACGTTGCCACTGTTCACCCCAACGATGAGTTGGAATAGTAACATCTTAACACCAACCACAGGCCCATGATTCCACAGCAGCCCTTCAACACTTTTCCATTAGGTTGTACCTGAAATCCTATAAAATCAAAACGCTGTTAATAAAGTTCAATATGTGAGGGATGGAGTCTGAACTGAGACAATGATTCACTAGGTAGGAACTTGGAACAGTGCAGTGTTTTACTTGCAGCAATAAACTGGCATTTTCTTTCCAGATGCACTAATACAAGTCCTTAACTGGTATTGGTTGCTTCATTGCTTTCATTAATGGGCTTAAAAGAAAATGATTGAAATTTCTAGATTTTTTATGATGCTTGAAATCAGATTTAGAGAAGTATTTATTTCCAACTGTGTCCACCATCACCTGTAACTTAATAAACTGTTCATCCCAAAATACTGTTTGTTTATTGAAACAGTTTTTGTCCAAATATGAACCAAAAATGTAATAGTTCTTTAAAATTTCTTAATTCTTGGTCATTTACATCTCCTTTTAGTAGGAAATGTGAAGGACGTTCAACTCTTGGAAAAATCTGCAGCGTTACTAATTAGAAATCTTTTATAGGAATGCATTCTTAGATGACCTGGCATCTTCAACTTTCTACTGTTCTAACTACAACAGGTCATAAGAATGTTCTATGTAGAAGAAAGAAGGAAAAGTGTACAATACAATTGAAGTGGCAAGTTTCTATGATTATTTTATTTAGAGATCTTCCATGTTGCTGCTCCCAGTAAGTCGAATGATACATTTTAAATCATCCATTCTGCTAACGTTGAGATGTATTCCTTTAAGGCACAAAGTCTAATTGTTCTGAAGTAGACAGTGAGTTGAGGTACTCAGAGTTTAATTGTTGATTGGTCAGGAAACTTTGAAGATTGAAAGGCTGTCAGTTTAAGGCTGCCGCCAACATTTTAAGATTGTTTTATATCTGTAAGAATGTCTGCAACAATGTCTGCATGTACTGGATCTGCCATTTGTGATAAATTAGTATGGATGGAACATACCCTGCCCCATTACTCTATATTTTAACATATTATTTCTTTGTACATTTTCAAATTACCATAGAAATAACCATGTAAATTATTTTTATAGGCAAAAAGGTTAACATTTCCAAAGCAATTCCACTCTTTTCCTTGTGGTCCAATGGCTGATTTTCAATGTGAAGCTATTAAAATAATAATACAAATAAGAAATGCAGTAACATATATACCTGCATGTTTCACATCTGCCTTTATAGCCTCCATTATTTGTTATTAATTAGCACAAGGTCAGTAAAATCTAATTTTTGTTGATATTTCCAATGAAGCCCTGCTGCCCTTGTATATCAGCAGCCATTGAAACTTCAAGTCCTTCTCCAACCAATTATAGATCCCTGGAAGTACAATGCCACCTCTGTATTCAATGTATATATCAATTCTGAGCTTCCATATTTACTGTATTCTGACACAAATGCTTGAAATGGACTCATGACATTTTGGGAACCATTACCCAAAACAGAGGCATCACATTTAATGGGACGCCTTGTTTGATGAAGGGAGATATCAGGATGAAAATACCATGCGAATGTGAGTGATTATTGTAAAGAGCAGGAGGTTAACATAGGTCAGACATATTTATTGACCCATCAAGGATTGGTATTTTGATAAAGCTACAGGCTTGAAACATGGCAGTGTAAAGGTGTAATGTCTTAACAGTGCGCAGCTAGTCAAGGAAATGGTAACTGCACTCTGTGAAGCAGAGATTAAAATGCTGGGAGGAGACAAAGATGTTGAAAATAACATTAGAACATCAACACTGAAGAGTTACCCAATCTTTGAATGATCTGATCAGAAAAACATTAAGAAGAAACCTGAAGACGTGCCTGTGATTTTTGGACCAATGCTGCATTATAGTCTAACATTTGGTTTGCATCACATCTGACTGAGGACTACTCTATACAGTGAACATACAACCACAGGAAAATATTCCATTCTGCAACAAGAACCTCATGATATAGTAATGTATTTCAATTTGTATCAGAGCGTAGTCAATAATATTTGAGAAACATGCTCCAGCAAATTTTTCCTACTTGAAGCATTAAAGTGGAAGGACTGTTCTAAATCTTCTCGCCCTTACCGTCATTGCTAGTCTACCAGATTATCAATGGATTACACAGTATCCAGTGGGATTAGGAGAATACTTTTTAATTATAATAAAAACACCATGGGCACTCGGGCAGATGTTTGTGCTAATTGTTTTGCACACAGCCCCTTGTAGCTCCAGCAGACTTGTTTATTTAGTCTGATTTCATTCTGCTGCGGCTGCTGTGCAGGTGAGGCTCTTTCTTTTCAATGTCGAATCGCTGTGAATTGATTTGCAGCCATCACTGATCAGCGCCAGCACTGAAATTGACAAGTGACTGGAAATACAAAGCAGAGCGTCTCTTCACGCCAGTCAGCTCACATTGGACGTTTCCACCAAATGGGATCAGCATTTGACACAGACAGCTTTAAGAAGGGGGGGGGGGGGGGGGGGGGAGGAAGAGGGAAAAAAAGAGGAAGTTGATGAGAAATGGGAAGGGACAGGGCTGTATGGAACAAGTTGATGGATTACGGTCACATCAATTTCTGAAGGCCGAACCTTCAGAGCAGCGGAGTCAGTGAAATTTACATTATTAATCTCTTGTAATAATCTACAGCTCAAGCAGACTGAGAAAATAGCACCAGAGCTGTAGATTGACCAACCTATATAAATAACTACTCTGCGCTCAATTTAATTGCACTCTTGTGAAAGTGCTCCTCTTGTCTCATTCTAATTACTTTTAGTTTCATTAGGTCGAGCAAAATCCATCCCAGCTCTGCAACAATGAAAAATTCATATTCTGACTTTTGTTCTGTGAAATATTTAAATGTTAATAACCATTCATTCCAGACATGCTATCTCTCTGGTGCTCGGCTTAACAGAAAATCTATTTAATCTACCGAATCTCATTAAATGATTATGGCATAAGAGAGGCTTGAAGGAACTCAATAGTAAAAAGAGGGCTTTAGAATATTCCTTAATTTAATTTATCCTCTTGCATGAAGAGCAACAAAAAAGGCATAAAATATCTCTCTTCTGTGCATCCATTTGAGTGGATAATGATTAACTGTTTTCTATTGTGCTGCAGCTGGTATGCATTATCACACAGAGTGTAAAAACCACATACCCTGGTAGTTTTTGACTCCTTTCCAAATATTACTCCTTTTAAAGCCATTAAAAGATTATCACTGATTTAACCAAATGTCTGTTTTGTGCATTAGGAACAGCCTGTACTCTGAATCCCCCAATTGCCATTTTTTCCCCTTCCCCGCTCCTATTATCTCATTCACACAGCAGTATTTAATTTCATTCCCATGAATATGCAATGAATTTAATTTTGAACACTATTTTCATCTGCTCCTGTAATCACAAAAAATTCTGGTGTAATTAGTTTCTAATTACTTGCTTTAATTGTTGTAGTAATCATTTTAATTACCCAAATGCACAGACATCAAATGCTAAAAGGAAAATAATCCTTTTGTGCCTCCTACCTTGTCTTTCATGCTCAATGTTGGTATCTAGATTCTGACACTGTCAACCTTTTGAAAGCTGAGAGGTGAAAAGTGGGGAAGGCATAGGAAGTGCCTGATGTGAAATTCAGGTCTACTTGCCTTACACAGCATCGCAAAGCCATGCAGTGAAATTTGCATGCCCCCAAAAAGCCATTAAGTTAAAATATACAGTTATTGTACCTTTCTGGGACTGGAGCCACACAACCGCTTATTGCATGTGCTTATAGCACAGTCTAGCAGATGGTAAATCATGAAATTTTATGAAATTATTACGCCAGTGAGGTGTTTTGAAAAGGAGCAGCTGTGAGGGAGACGGGACATTATAAATACTCACAGGTGTTCAGTCTTTCTACTGCCAGCCACAACATAAAAAATTAAATTATAAACAAACAGGCAAATGTTGTAATCTCTCTCATACACACCACTTACGGGAAAATTGCTTAAACTAAGCAAAGAATTAAATTTTAATTTGCATAAAATATTTATTCAGGCTAAGGAATTCCATGGCAACCCCTCTGAAACCACGTTTAAAATTACCAAGATGCACAGTGTGCAGTGGCACGGTGCACAGACTGGAAAGTAACCCTATCAGCATTGAGGGCTCAGGAGGGCTCTGGTGGGTTTGACTTTGTTGACACGTTACGGACAGGTAATTCTGTTCTGGGTGAGTCGGTTCACTCTTACTTTCAGGATAAGTTTGTCTTTTCCATCAAGTTTCTTCCCACATTAGCATTTCCTGCCATGCGTCATTGCAGATGACATTATGAGAATGTGGACACTTGTTCAGAGTTTGTGGAGAGCAGCTTTAATGTGTGTATATATGTACGTGTGTGTGTATATATTATTATGCATGTGTATGTATATATGTATGTGCATATATATATTTATGTATGTGTATATACAATTTTATTCCTCCATATACCGTTTGACATATATTTCCATTCAATTTGATCAATTTGATGAGCTAAAATCCACAGCTTTCAAGAAATATATGAGCTGTTTAATGACAGAGACAGGAAACCTGAGAAAGTCATTGCTGATGGCCAGTCTAATCGTGATACCAACAGATGAAGATGACAAGATGAATTATAAGATATATATATATATATATATCTCCTGCTAAAATCTACCTACACAAAGTACTACAGAACCCAGTGACGACTGCAGTGCCAAATGTTGATGACAGATGCGCTCCAAAGTTGATTTTGTTTTATCATCTGTGTTCATTTAGCGTTAGGCACAGGGTTGCTTTATTGCACAGGATCCCTTCCTAATTCAATCAAAGGAGGTGATCGCAACAGTGAAAGATGTAATTTTTCAAAATAAAGGAAGACGTCAACACATATTCTTATCGCAGTTTTCTTCCCTTTGTTGACTCCTGGAGTGCAGCCGAGTGAGAAGGTGAGGCATTCTCAAGATAGGCACCGCTTCCCCTACCCGCACCGCCAATGCTGCTCTGTGTCCAGCCAGTCGGGGGCGGTGCAATGCAGCCCGAGGTGGAACCCCTTCATCCCCAACCCAGTCTCCCTCCCAGTTGCCTCCCCTTAATCCAAGCCGTGCCTTATGACCTGTCTGAGTCTGGTCTTTCTGACACACCCAACAAACATCGCAAGTACCTGTCAATGAAATAAACGGAACAGCACCAGCTGTGCCTTGCTGGTCTCTGTGTGAGGGTGTGTGTGCTTTCTCCTCTTCAATGAGGAGAGCTTCCCTGCAGCAGTGACTCCAAGGGCTGAAAGTCAGCTAACCTCTTTTCTTCCTGGCAGTGAGGAAAGGGGATGATTTCTTATTTTATTTCATACTCCAGCAAGCGTGGGTACCTGAGGTTAACACAGAGATGACGGCTCACCACTCCACCACTGCTCCGATCAGTGTGTTTCCAGTGTCCTTTTTAAAAAAATAATCGCTCGTTTTACACCAGGAAATAGCAACCTGTGAAATATCACAGAACAAAACTGCAGCGATACGTGTGAAACCATCAAATATTACATTTATGGGAGGAACCTGCAAACCCACTTCACCTTTTAATTCCAGTGCAGAACTCTATCTGTCCCACTGTGGGTCAAATAATTACTAATTCTTAAAAAAACACACACAGCTTGACTAAAACAAAAAAATCAACGTTGAGGGAGATTACAGCGATTTTTAATGCTGGGTTGAAAGGCTGGGATAATGGTCATAAGTTTGTTTTTTTTATGGTTTCAAAGTACCACCTAAACTCGCTGACAAAGAGGCTGGAAGGCAACCCATAATAAGTACAACGCTAATTTATGGGAAACAAACCAGTTATTTCACAGCTTTAATTAGCATTGTCACTTGCTGCCTCAGTGTTCCGTTGATGCCATAACGGCCCTAAAGATCCTCACGCACATTTTGCAGGGGTTTCAAAGGATGCAGGATGTGATAATTAACATGCTCGCCAATTGTCCCAAATTTATTGACGAGCTCCTTAAAAAAAACCTTGGCTTGAAGTGAGCAGCGATGAGGTTGAAGGTAAGAAAGAGTCTCCATTGGGGTTGGAGTCTTAATTACACGTCTGAAGAAGACTGAGGCTTGATTAAAATTAAACTGGTCCATCAGTTTAAATACAAAAACACATATAGTCAAAAAGGATTCTTTTGGGTTGGGGTTGGAGGAAAGGGAAGCCCTGCTCTGCATCTCACTGCGCTGGAAGTGTTTGATGTCGATTCTAGTTGAGTGCCCGAAGTAGACCGTGTCCCCTCTCGCAACACTGACATTAATAACCTCCATGAGCACAAAAGATACCGGCAAAGTAAAACAATGAAGAAGGATAACGCTTTTGAACTTGCATGCACTAAGCTTTCAAACTTGATTTGACACTATTTTAAAAATTTACAATTGCATACTGTTCTTAAAAGCTGAAGATAAAAAAGGTCCAAAATATACCAGTTTGTATATGAAGCCAGGTATATGGAAAGGAAGGCCCCAGAAGCCAGTTAGGTCAAAACAGCTCTATTTAACTGTCCTTAGATTTTGAATTGCCAAATCCACACCCTTTGTTAAATGGTCATACAGGGCATTGTAATTCTGATCCTCCACATCAAACCTGTCTTTAACTCCGAGCCAGCAGAGCGTATGAGGGAGTCCTTGACCATGTGTCCCGTAGAAGAATTCTAGATAAAATTGGCCCATCTTCCAGTTGACCTGAGCCAACAGCAGAAAACTGTCCACAAACTTCTCTCCATCTATTGCAAAGTTACCATCTCACTCTGAAGGACCAAAGGGTAGATTACCAGGGGAAGAGAAAATATTTTGCAAAATACTACAGTGGTCTTTATTATCTTACTGAATCAGATGCCTACACATACAAATGCTTGGGCTTCAGCTCTGCATTCATGAATAATTCAGGCTGGCCACAATAAATGTACTTTGCACATTGCAACCAGGCCAACTCTTCCTTTTAGGCATTTTCTGCTCTCTGTGCTACCCACTGCGGCTGCAGTGTCAAGATGCAGCATATTGCTACTTTCCATATAATTGTCAGGCCAAGGAATTTCAAAAGTCTACATAACTGAGATCATCAGATTCAAGTGCCAGTAATTCATCTGTGATCGCTGGGTTGCATAATTATTACAGCAATACTGCCAAGTGATGGTGTTATTTCAAGTTTCCAACTAAATCATAATTACTTCAGTCTGTGACATGCACCATTTCTCAAATCTATGTGACCTGTTCCCCACCCACAGTCATTGTCCCACTGTTTCCAAATGGCAGAATATTCAGGAGAAGAACTGGGATGTCTCGTATTCCCAATTACTCCTCTATCGCTCACAGGCTGCATTTGGTAGAAGCATACTGAGGTAAGAAACTCAATAAATTGTAGTCATGAACCTACATTCTACTATGCTGCAGTACAGCATGTGGGTTTTTGAAAACACAGCAACAGTGATCCAAGCACAACACAGAATCATCCCATCTCTTGAAGCAACGTTAAAAAGGAGGAACACTCCTCCAGTTAAATGAAACCCAGTGGTGACAAAGAGTAAAAAGATTGTTTCAACAGCTCGGTGGGGTGGCAGGGGGAAACTCATGAAATATTTTAAGGGCAGCACAGATGTGCACTGATGGTAACACTGTATTGTTAGAAGATTCCAATGGTATTTGTAAGAAATAGACTCAAATCCTTGGAGCTTACTACCCTGGGATAATTGCACTCTTAAAAATGCTGTCACGTGTTCAGTGAAACAATCTGTCCATGGTTGGTTTGTGTTAAAATTAACCATTTAAACATTTAACAAAACTCAGCTAAAAAAATGAACATCTGGAGTTTTCCACATTCCATGAATATTGCAGGGCACAGCCTGTCATTTTTCCTTCTGCTTAGCTATGCACATTCCAGTGAATTTGACTGACTACAGCTAATCCTTCAGTTCATGTTTCTGCACAGCAACCCTTGGCTGATAATAGCACTGCCTCTGATATAGCACATTTTGTTTGTGGCTCCCTCACTATTAGATGAGCTGTAGAGAAAACATCCACTGCATGGCACAGCTCTTCCCTGCACCACAAGGATGCTTTCTTCACGATTCCAAAACAACAGCATTATAGAAGTTGGTCTGTGGTAAACCCAACTCTCTATATTATTTTTTAAAATGTCCAACTCATCAGATGTAATTTTTACTGGATTATTCAGACTTTATTATGCTGGAAGTCACCAGCAAATTCATCACCTCTTTATTTAACCCTCAGAGTGCCAACAGGTTATCCCACTTTACCAAGGGCATGCTCAAAGGCTGCCAATAAAAACATTTTATTGAGTGACTCTAACTCCTCTTTACTTCCCTCAAAAATCTGTTGCGTGTCTGACACGATTAAGCACAACTTGAATAAGACACACTGGTTGGAAAAAAAATTGGTTTGTGAATCAACGTTCAGCCAATCAGGCACAGGGATTTAGTAGGTCCCAGTTCAGATAAGAAAGTTGAGTCAGGGGAGTCAGAGAAAAAAGGCACATTTTTAACCAAAAATAGAATACCGTAAAAAGTTAAAATAAAGTACAATTAAAAGATATAGAAAAATAAAATTGAAGTGAGAAAATACATATTTGACAAGCAGAATTGCAGTAATGATCTAACAGTTTTTTAAATTTAGGAATTTTGAATAAATATTATTATTACACTAATAAATAGCTCAGTATCATTCTTGATTCTCACAGATTTTGAAGTGAAATGTATTTTTAAAAATTGACTTAAAAGATGCTGATTTTCTGGAGAAATCAGCACTGTAATGGTTAGTTTATACTTTAAAATGATCTGTACAATTCTTACAGTACAACACACTGGTTATTCCTATGCCCTAATAGGACCCACACCGAGCTTTCATTACACATGACATTTATCCAACAGGCAGACTAGTTGTCATCGAATCTTGTGCAGTATTTGCACTATTCAGCCCACTTGTTGAATAACTGTCAAATCGTGACCTTTCTCCTCTCTTGCATTCCCTTATTTCCTTTGATGATTTCTGTCAGCAGCAAGCCATATGATGGTACTTTTGAACATACAGTATTCATCCTCCAGTGTTGGGCAGATAAGGGAAGTTTAGTACCTAACTGTGTGGCCTGGTCCCATGAGACATCAAATGATGTTCTTGGAACACGGCAGCAGCAATTCATGATTAGGGGTGAGTGCTTCATTGGAAAATACAGAATAACGTCACCAGTAATGGCAGATTTTTCAAAGTTGGTCATTTCTAATGCAACAGTGTTGCGCATCTTGGGTTTGCATGTATACACTATCTCAAGAAACCATCAATTTTGAAAAATTGAAGTTGACTGTATAGTCGCTGCCAGTAATGCAGCTGGATATTCTGTTGCTGCTATCTCCTACACGTTTCATTGCAACACACCAGAGATGCACAGCGATAGCTTAGACAGAACAAGGCATTTAATTGTCTGCCTCTCAAACTTTTCTCAGGGCCTTGATGGTCGGCATCGGCTCGTTAGGCCGAAGGGCCTGTTTCTGAGCTGTAAAACTCTATGACTCTATGAGTTACTGTTGACAATGTCTTATATCTCCTCAGTAGTATCCGACTACTTTGGGCAGATCATTACTGATGCTCGGTGTCAGGTAGCCAATTGTCCTTTTGAGGTTTAACCTTTGTCTGATGGTATCATTCACCTTGTTACTTTAATGTGGAGCTTATAGAGAAGGAGGAGCTGCAGTTGCCTATTCTAAATAACCCAAACTAGAGTTACTAGCTTAACTCCCACCCAAATCTTAGGCTAACAGTTAGCAAAAATTGTGTAGTCATGAGATGGGGGAAACTACAATTTCAGTTCCCACTCTGGTCACCTTCTGTCGAATTACAAAATAAATTCAACTTGTTGAGTGAGGAATTATGGCCCAGCATTTGCTGCAAAAATAAGGGCAAGCTCATGGTGCTTGCTGTTATTAGTTAAGTTTAAGATGAAGAAGAAAAAGTGTGCTTACAACAGATGTTAGATGGATAATATAACTGAGAACCAGGCTCAATATAGAAGGTTCAGAGCGGACTTGTAAAAGCAAATAAGAGAAGCAAAGAGAGGGTATGAGAACAGACGGGCAGCTAACATAAAAGGGTATTCGAAAGTCTTCTATAGGCATATAAATAGTAAAAGTGTGGTAAAAGGAGGAGAGGGGCCAATTCAGGACCAAAAAAGTGGATTCAAGCATGAGGCAGGGGGCATGGCTGAGGTATTAATTGAATACCTTGCATCTGTCTTTATGAAGGAAAACAATGCTGTGCCGGTCATGGTGAAAGAGAAGGCAGTTCAGACACATGAAGGGTTTAAAATTGATAAGAAGGAGGCATTGGAAAGGCAGGCTGTACTTAAAGTTGATAAGGCACCAGGACCGGACAAGATGCACTCAAGGATACGGAGGGAAGTGACAGTGGAAATTGTGGCGGCACTGGCCATAATTTTCCAATCTTCCTTAGACTGAGGGGTGGTGGCAGAGGAGCAGAGAATTGCAAATACCCTTGTTCAAAAAATGGTGTAAAGGTAAGCCCAGCAACTACAGGGCCGTCAATTTAACCTCGGGGTAGGGAAGCTTCTAGAAATGATAATTCAGGACAAAATTAATAGTTACTTGGACAAATGTGGGTTAATTATGGAAAGCCAGCATGGATTTGTGTTGGGCAAATTGTGTTTAACTAACTTGCTTGAGTTTTTTGATGAGGTAGGAGGGTTGATGTGGGTAATGCTTTTGATGTGATGTATATGGACTTCCAAAAGGCATTCGACAAAGTGCCATATAACAGGCTTATCAGTAAAGTTTGAGCCCATGGAATAAAAGGGACAGTAGCAATGTGGATACAAAATGGGCTGAATGACAGGAAAAAGAGAGTAGTGGTTAATGGTTATAAAAACAAGAAATGCTGGAAATACTCAGCAGGTCTGGCAGCATCTGTGGAGATAGAAGCAGAGTTAACATTTCAGGCCCGTGACCCTCCATCAGTGGTTAATGGTTGTCTTTCGGACTGGAGGAAGGTCTATATTAGAGTTCCCCAGGAGTCGTTGTTAGGACCCCTCTTCTGCCTGATAAAGAGTAACGGCCTAGACCTTGGTGTACAGGGCACAATTTCAAAATTTGCGGATGATACAAAATATGGAAGTATTGTGAACTGTGAGAGGGATAGTGTAGAACTTCAAAAGGACATAGAGAGGTTGGTGGAATAGGCGGACAAGTGGCATATGCAATTTAATGTAGGGAAGTGTGAAGTGATTCATTTTGGTAGAAAGAACATGGAGAGATAATATAAAATAGAGGGTGCAATTATATGGGGGGTGCAGGAGCAGAGGGACCTGGGTGTATATGTACATAAATCATTGAAGGTGGCAGGACAAGTTGAGAAAGCGGTTAATAAAGCATACAGCATCTAGGCTTTATCAATAGGGGCATAGAATACAAAGCAAGGAAGTTATATTAAACCTGTATAAAACACTGGTTTGGCCTCAATTGGAGCATTGCGACCAGTCTGGGCATCGGATGTGAAGGCATTAGACAGAGTGCAGAAAAGATTCACGAGAATGGTTCCAGAGCTGAGGAACTTCAGTTATGTGGATAGATTGGAGAAGTTGGGACTGTTTTCCTTGGAGAAGAGAAGATTGAGAGGAGATTTGATAGTCATCAAAATCATTGGGGGTGGGTGGGGGGGGGGGGTGGGGGTTGTGGGGGGGCAGGGTGGCAGGTTCTAGAAAGAGCAGATAGGAAAAAATTGTTCCCATTGGTGTAAGGATTGAGAACCAGAGGGCACAGATTTAAGGTAATTGGCAAAAGAAGCAATGGCGACATGATGAAAAACTTTATCATGCAGCGAGTCATTAGGATCTGGAATGCACTGCCTGAGAGTACGGTGGAGGCAGATTCAATTGAGGCATTCGAGAAGGAGTTCGATAATTATCCAAAAAGGAAGAATGTGTAGGGCTATGGGGAGATGGTTGTGGAGTGGGTCTAGGAATTGCTCCTTCAGGGAGCTAGCACAGATATGATGGACTGAATGGCCTCCTTCTGTGCTGTAACTATTCTATGATTCTATACATAAAATAAACTGCAGTTTTGGCGAGGAATAGATACAGTGTGAGTTGCAAATCACTACAGTTCCCTGGAAGATTTGCGTTGCTCCACCTTTAACTTCGCAGATTCTGTTGTTCACTGTCACACCACCCCATGAGAGTCAAGAGATTGCTTGATTTGTATTGTTGTAAATACAAATTAAACATGGTGCAGAAAGTTGGGTCTGCTGTTTCATGATGTAACGATTCTATTAATGGGATGATTAATGGTCCTGACATGCAACTCAACCTTGGAGGACCAGAAAGGGATCAGTTGAATCTGTGGAGTCTCACTCCCATAGGTAGTAAATTATTCCTGGAGGTTCTTTAAATTTTAAATTTCTTTTCCAACTTCTCTTTTCTGTCCCTTCTTTCTTTCTCTCTCAATTCAATCTTTCTTTACCTCTCTTTCTGTATCTAATTTGACTCTAATTCACCCTATTTCCTTCTCCATTGTTCCTCTGTTTCTTTCTCAATTATTAAATTCTATCCGTTAATGAGATAGATGGTTGGCTCCATCGTTCACCAAGGTCCCAGATGTCCCGTTGCCCTCGTCGCACCGTTATCAGCTCGTACTTCCAGCAATTTATGACAGTAAAGTATTTGGAGCTGGAGGGTGATGCCCTGCTCCAATAAATTCTGGTCCTATATATTTCTTAAATAGTAACATATTAATATATTCATAGTTGCAGCAAAGACATGGAGAGATTAACACAGATAGATCTGAGATAAGTCATTGAACATTTGTTCACTAAGATCACTGAAGTCACACTTACACAGGCATCAGGCATGTATATTCATAAAGAAACATTATATCTGATCACAGCACGTCTACAATAAGCCATATAGAAGGCTGTACAGTGCTAAATTTAGAATTGCTTTTAACTTTCAGATCTAACGTCACAAATAAATCTTAAATCCTTTGTTCTACATCATGCCATAATCCATCAGCTTCACAGTCTATGATGAGAGAGCCTATTGTATGAAATAATTACCTGTAAATGAGTTGAAAGCTCACCAGTAATTTTTTTTCTCTGGTTTTAGATTTAGATAATTGGAATATTGGGGGAATTCCAAATCTGAGTGCTCATCCTTGCTGCGAACATTCTGTCAGCACCAAATATACCATTTAAATATATTTTATAACCTACAAGGCAAGCTTTAAAAGAATCCACATATTGCTAATGGTTTTTAAAAGCCAGTTTCACTGATATTTGCAAAAGCAAAATACTGTGGATGCTAGAAATCTGAGATCAAAACAGAAAATGCTGGAAATACTCAGCAGGTCTAGCAGCATCTGTGGAGAGAGAAACAGAGTTAACATTTCAGGTCTGTGACCTTTCATCAGAACAGATCTGATGAAAGGTCATCAGCCTGAAACATTAACTCTCTTTCTCTCTCCACAAATGCTGCCATACCTGCTGAGCATTTTCAGATTTTCAACATCTGCAGTATATTGCTTTTATTTAGAGATACAGCACTGAAACAGGCTCTTTGGCCCACCAAGTCTGTGCTGACCAACAACCAGCCATTTATACTAATCCTACATTAATCTCCTATTCCCTACCACATCCCCGCCATTCTCCTACCACCTATCTACACTAGGGGCAATTTACAATGGCCAATTTACCTATCAACCTGCAAGTCTTTGGCTGTGGGAGGAAACCAGAGCACCTGGTGGAAACCCACACGGTCACAGGGAGAACTTGCAAACTCCACACAGGCAGTACCCAGAACTGAATCCAGGTTGCTGAAGCTGTGAGGCTGCGGTGCTAACCACTGCGCCACTATGCCACAGTATTTTGTATTAGTATAATTCACTGCCACTTCTCTTTCAGGAATGCCCACCTTGAAGAAGCTCTGCTCTTTTCTCTGATGGGTTTTCCTTTTGTCTCTTCTACTTTGTTCACCTTCAATGTTTTCTAGTTCCCTTCTTACATTTGATCAGGTATCTACCAAAACTCACTTCCACAGCTACATCTCCTTCCTTAGCTACTGTCTCCGGCTCCAACTTCTTCTACATGGATTCCAACTGAAATTCCACCCTTCGTGTTTCAGATCCATCACGATTACAGATACTGCCTAGACATTCGTTGATATTTGACTCACTTTCCTTCTATGCCATCTTTTTGATTTTATGGATTATTGAAACATTACAGCTAATACATTGAAATGCCCATATTTCTTTTGATACCAAACCTCCTCATGTGAGCAGAAAATCATGCTATGCATGGTGAGCATTTGCTGTTTCTGGAATATTGCTGTGCATAAATGGCTGGAATACATGCCAACATAACCACAGTTACTGCACCTCAAAGTCATTCAATGTATATAAAGTGCCTTGAGATATCTCTGAGGAATGTGATAATGCAATTCAAAAAGTCATTTTTCCCTCTAGCCTTAAAGTTGCAATGAAAGTGCTTTACAGAGATTTTATTTAAATCCAACAAGTTTGCAGCATACAGCGACAGTTAATAAAGATGTTGATGCAAGAGACTATAGGCAACACAGCATTAACATGATCCATCTTCAACACTTCCCTTCCCTTCCTCGACTTCTCTGTCTCCATCTCTGGGGATAGGCTGTCTACTAATATTCATTATAAGCTCACCGACTCCCACAGCTACCTCGACTATACTTCTCCACACCCTGCCTCCTGTAAGGACTCCATTCCATTCTCCCAGTTTCTCCATCTCCGACGCATCTGCTCTGATGATACTACCTTCCATGGCAGCGCTTCTGATATGTCTTCCTTTTTCCCCAACCGAGGATTCCCCCCCCCCCCCCCCACTGTGGTTGACAGACCCTCAACTGTGTCCGGCCCATTTCCCGCACCTCTACACTCACCCCTTCCCCTCCCTCCCAGAACCGCGCCAGGGTTCCCCTTGTCCTCACTTTCCACCCCATCAGCTTCCATATCCAAAGGATCATCCTCTGCCATTTCCACCACCTCCAGCATGATGCCACTACCAAAGGCATCTTCCCCTCCCTTCCCCTGTCAGCATTCCGAAGGGATCATTCCCTCTGCGACACCCTGGTCCACTCCAGCATTACCCTCACCACCTCATCCCCTTCCCACGGCACCTTCCCCTGCAATCGCAGGAGGTGTATTACCTGCCCATTTACCTCCTCTCTCCTCACTAACCAAGGCCCTAAACACGCCTTTCAGGTGAAGCAGTGATTTACTTGTACTTCTTTCAATGTAGTATACTGTATTCGCTGCTCACAAAGTGGTCTCCTCTACATTGGGGAGACCAAACGCAGACTGGGTGACTGCGTTTTGCAGAACAACTCCACTCAGTCTGAAAGCATGACCCCGAGCTTCCGGTTGCTGGCCATTTCGACACTCCCCCCTGCTCTCATGCTCACATCTCTGTCCTGGGATTGCTGCAGTGTTCCACTGAATATCAACGCAAGCTCGAGAAACAGCATTTCATTTACCGATTAGGCACACTACAGCCTGCCGGACTGAACATTGAGTTCAATAATTTCAGAGCATGACAGGCCCCCATTTACTTTTATCTTTAGTTACTTTTTCTTTTTTCTTTTCTTTTTTTGTGTTTGTTTTATGCTAGTTTGTTCAGTTTGTTTCTACTGTGCCTGCGCACTATTTTTTTCATGTTTGTGCTTGTGGCTGCTCAGTTTCAGTCCATTAACACCCTATCTGTACTAATGCTTTGTCTTTCAGCACACCATTAACATATTGTTTGCCTTTGCTCCATGACCTTCTGGTCAGCTATCCTGTGACCTTGTCCTATCAACACCTCTTTTGTTATCTCTTGCCCCACCCCTGCTTTGCTTGCTTAAAATCTTTTACGTTTCTTATATCTGCCAGTTCTGAAGAAGGGTCACTGACCTGAACGTTAACTCTGCTTCTCTCTCCACAGATGCTGTCAGACCTGCTGAATATTTCCAGCATTTCTTGTTTTTATTTCAGATTTCCAGCATCTGCAGTATTTTGCTTTTTTACAGAATTAATTGAGATGTTTCAGAAGTTTGAAATAGCAGAGATGTAGGACTAGCGAAAATGATCTGAATGGATTTTTTTTTAAAAGCTGGATTTTTAAAAAAGCGGCTAATGTGTGGATTCTTTTAAAACTTGCAATGGTAGGTCACTATGAAATCGCTTTTTTAATTAGATGTTATTGTAGTCCACTCAGTCTTTGTGTTAACTGTATAAAAATTGTACATACTCAAACTTTCTATTTGAAGGCAGTCACAATGAAGAACATGGCTCAGCTGTTGCATGTGCATTTAAAGTTGTGTGTACACATGGGCATGGGTGATCTCTCACACACAATCACATCCATGTGTGTACACACAAAAAATGAGAGTGTGACATGCACACGCGGAAGAATTAGAAGCTGACTGAATTAGAACTGGAACTGAGCGTTGCCTATGATCTATTCAAACTTGGTTATTCCTGATTCAAGTTCTGCCCTTCCAACAAATTTTGATTGTGCCGAATTTTCAACCAAGGTTCCATCTTTAAATAGCAAAGAAAATCATGTCTTCAGTCAAATATATGTGGAATGAGAGGGACTGCTCTTTGTTTTACAACCCTAATTTTCTTTTTTGGTAAGGAACGTCAAAACATGCCCTTGCTTAGTTACTTAAATACAAATTTAATTGTTGTTTGTGTAGTGGGCTGAGTTTGTATAGAGCACCTCTATAAATAGGAAGCTATTGGCACATCTTCTGTTTTAAGGCACCTCGAAAATTAAAAGGAGAACAGCTTTTATGGCCAACCACTTGTGGTTATTCTGGAGCCTCCACTCTAGTCCCTCGCTCCAACTGCTGAGACATGGGGGATATGGGGAGGTGGTTGAACTTATCGATCATTTCTATTATGTCAGTGAAACGTTGCATCTGTTTCATGATTTTTTTTTCTTCACACATAGACAAATGCAAAGTGTTATTGATTTTTAGCCAACACGACAAAATTAAAGCAGATTTTTATTTTCTTGAGAGCGCCCTGGTCAAAACTTGAGCATTGCTTACACATCGACTAATACTTTCACATCCAACTAACAAGATATTTTAACACATCCAACCCCCACCCCCATTTTGAGGACAAAAGGTCAAATGATTAGACACCCCACTTCCCTGCGCCACAATAATTCCGTGCATTGAAACATGTCTAATATAGCCATGATTATTCAATGACAAAAAATCCAAGCTCGAGAAAGGAACAGCAATTTAAACATACTGTACCAACAGACTCTGATGTATGATGGGTTAGCTAGTTACTGTGGCTTGCTGAGTAAATTCATTTGTAGTCCTCCAGGGTTTTAAATCTCTGTTTTTGGCCAACAACGAGGTCTGAAAAGATTGCAGTTCATTTCCACCCGCAGCAGACGGCTCATTTACTGGCTGCAGGCAACTCAATCAGGCCAGCCACTGATGAGCGAGTGACTTGTTCAGACCTCAAGTCAATATGTGTCTGCAGTGATAGAATGTCAGCATCTGTGAGCTGCTGTTGTCTCCTAGTGTTGTGGCTTTTTTCATTTCATCTGATCAATGTTATTAAAAACCTATGGCTTGTTTAACCATTCGGGTCCCTGAATTTATTTTCTGCAGCTTGCAGTGAAGCGAGGAACGACATAATGGATCCTGTGCTGCACCCAAGGGCTGATCTTATCGGACAAATAATTGGAAGCTGCTCACTTATTAGAATCCAGGGTATGGGTGTTTTCAGTTCATATATATATTTAGCACAAATTCTGAAGCATCCGTTGCAAATGCCAATGATGTGAATTGTTTGTTATCTGCATTGTGTTGTACTGTTTTCAAATCTGTTGTGCTTCAAGCAATGTAAAATATAACAGAATAGCCAACACCCTTTAAAATGTAGTACTTCCAGTATTCTAAAATCTAAAAGAAAAAATGTACGAGAGACTAAAGCTGAAGAACAGGAGCACAATAAAGCCGAATTTGAATATCTTTTATTCCTTTTTCTTTCAATGTCTATTTTTGTTTAATGTCAGCCTCAGGAGTTATGAAATCAGGAAGTATGAATTATCGAACAATTCCCACCATCATTTGTTCATGCATTGTTTCATTATCTTCCTTCTCCCGTTTCTTAGGTTTTCCTCTTCCCTACATTTCCCATTATGAGCACGGCCTCCAGTTCCCAGAGAACTGCCAGTGCTCATCTGTAACTTGTCACTGGAAGGTGCACAAGAGGGTGACTTATCTTCTAAGTGGGTAGCAACACATGAAAGTAAATTTCTGCTCAGCACTTACCCCCCAATTTGGCCATACAATGTGGTTTGCATTCTACAAATCTTTCCCCTGATCCTTCTGCCCTGGGGCAAACCATACTTGCCACTGTTAAGGTTAAGGAATGTGTTAATTAGGGATTGTTAGTAACACTCTCTGTGGTATTGTCTTCTCAAGTATCAGTAATAAACTCCCATTTCTTTCACGATAGTGGAGGCAGACTGTTTAACAACAGGTCGGCTTGCCGCTGAATCCTGAAAATAGCTGAGATATCCATGGTCCAGCCTGAGCCAGCTGTTCCCAGGGACAGAAGACAGAATGTTCTATCTGAAATAACTAACAGACTTTTACAGCTAGATTCTAAGAATATATTTATTTGACTGCAGTTAATTTACTTGAGTTACACTACAGTTTGAATAGTTCTTAGATTGGCCACTCTTTTGTAGTCATGTTTATTTTTTATTCATTCCCAGGATGCGGTCATACCTGGCTAGGCCAGCATTTATTGTCCATTCCTAATAACCCTTGAGAATGTGGTGGTGAGCCGCCTTCTTGAACCACTGCACTCCTTGTGGTGTAGGTACACCCAAGGTGCTATTAGAGAGGGAGTTCCAGGATTTTGGCCAGGTGATATAATTCCAAGTCAGGATGGTGTGTGCCTTGGAGGGTAAGTTGCAGGTGATAGTGTTTCCTTGCATCTGCTCCCCTTGTTCTTCTAGGTGATAGAGGTCGTGGGTTTGGAAGATGCTGTCAAAGGAGCCTTGGCAAGTTGCTGCAGTGCATCTTGTCAATGGTGCCACTGTGTGCCGATGGTGGAGGGAGTGAATGGTATCCAATCCAACACCTTAAACAAGCAAGTGGGCTGCTTTGTCCTGGATGATGTCTAGCTTCTTGAGTGTTGTTGCAGCTGCATTCAACCAGGCAAGTGGAGAGTATTCCATCACACTCCTGACTTGTGCCTTGTAGATGGTGGACAAGCTTTGGGGAGTCAGGAGGTGAGTTACTTGCCACAGAATCCCAGCCTCTGCTTGCTCTTGTAGCCCACAGTATTTTATGGCTGGTCCAGTTAAATTTCTGGTCAATGGTAGCCCCATGGATGATGATGGTCGGGGATTCAGCGATGGTAATACTGTTGAATGTCAAGGGGAGATGGTTAGATTCTCTTTTGTTGGAGATGGTCATTGCCTGGCACTTGTGTGGCGCGAATGTTACTTGACACTTATCAAGCCAAGTGCAGTTCATGTTGCATGCAAACACGGACTGCTTCATTATCTGAGGAGTCTCAAACACTGTGCAATCAGCAGCAAACATCCTCACTTTTAACCTTGTGTTGGAGGGAAGGTCATCAATGAAGCAGCTGAAGATGATTGAGTCGAGGACACTATCCTCAGGAACTCCTGCAGTGATGTCCTGGGGCTGAGATGATTGGCCTCCAATAACCCCAACCATCTTCCTTTGTGCTGAGTATGACTCCAATCAGTGTACAGGTTTTCCCCCATTCCCATTGAGTTCAATTTTGCTAGGGCTCCTTGATGCCACACTTGGTCAAATACTGCCTTGATGGCCCCTCACTTCTGGAATTCAGCTCTTTTATCCATGTTTGGACAAAGGTTGTAATGAGGTCAGGATCTGAGTGGTCCTGGCTGAACCTAAACTGAGCATCGGTGAGCAGGTTTTGTTGAGTAAGTGCTGCTTGATAGCACTGTTGACAACACCTTCCATCACTTTGCTGATGATTGAGAGTACACTGATGGGACAGTAAATGGCTGAATTGGATTTGTCCTGCTTTTTGTGGAAAGGACATACCTGGGCAATTTGTCACTTTGTCGGATAGATGCCAGTGTTGTGGCTGTACCGGAATAGTTTGGCTTGAGGTGCAGCTAGTTCTGGAGTACAAGTCTTCAATGGTACAGCCAGAATGTTGTCAGGCCCCATAACCTTTGCTGCAACCTGTGCACTCAGCCATTTCTTGATATTCCATGGAGTGAATCGAATTGGCTGAAGACTGGTTTCTCAGGAAGAAGCCGAGATGGATCAGCCACACAGCACTTTTGGCTGAAGATATCTGCACATGTGACTTGAGATAAAGATTTTCTGTCTCCCTCACAAGAATTGCAAATGCTCCCCCCAGTTCATTGGTTGATTGTGACAGCATATAGAAATAGAGACATTTACTACCCCTTCTTTGAATTTGCTAATTTATATAACTTCTATTTACTCTGGGGTTGGCAGTGGGTGGGCTATAGTTTGTGGGCAACATAGAATTTGTTCAGCTGTAGAGCCTCTCATTTCTTTCTCAATGCAGAATTTAGTCACCAGCTTGGAGTTGGTGTTTGTAGACTGAGAATTGGCAGCATTCCTTCATTGGCAGCATAAGAACATAAGAAATAGGAGCAGGAGTAGGCCATTCGGCCCCTCAAGTCTGCCCTGCCATTCAATAAGATCATGACTGATCTGCCCCGGACCTCAACTCCTCTTTTGTGCCAGCTCCTCATAGTCCGCAACTCCGATATTTCAAAAATCTATCTACCTCCTCTTTAAATACTTTCAGTGATCCAGCCTACACAACTCTCTGGGGTAGAGAATTCCAGACATTCACTACCCTCTGAGAGAAGAAATTCCTTCGCATCTCAGTTTTAAATGAGTGTCCCCTTATTCTGTAACTATGTCCCCTAGTTCAAGATTTCCCCACTAGTGGGAACATCTTCTCAACATCTACCCTGTCAAGCCCCCTCAGAATCTTGTACATTTCAATAAGATCATCCCTCATTTTTCTAAACTCTAATGAATAAAGGCCTAACCTGTTTAGCTATTCTTGATAAGTCAACCCCTTCATCCTAGGAATCAGCCTAGTGTATCTCTTTTGAACTGCCTCCAATGCCAGTATATCCTTTCTTACAATGACACGGAAAAGCTGTGGAACAGTCACAGTGAATGGATAATCCCTCCCTCTGTGTGGTTGTCGTATTGTATTTGAGCAAGGATCGGCATGCTACTGGCAGGGCAGAGGTAGAATTAACAGACCATGTGGTCTGGATCAGTGACAAAATGTTGATGATAGGAGCGACTCAGTCTTGCCACAGGCTTTTTCAATTCTGCCAGTCCGTACTGGACTGTGCTCCAATCCTGTTTGGAAGAAGCTCCACGGAACATTAAATCCCATTTGGAAAGTCACATAAGATTTCTTTATGAATGACTGGGGGCTGTCCACAGTTCGCCCCAACAGGAACACAGCTGGCTGAGCCCCTCCTTTCGGATGTTCAGACAGTGGTGCAAAAACAATTGAAGGAAGTATTTTCAAATTTCAACCATGTATTTTCTGTGTTGGGGTGCTGGGCACCATGCACACCTCTCAACAAATTATCTTAAACGATGAAGGGAATCTTCAATAATTAAGTCCACTTCAACATTCATAAGGCACTGTGCCACCTTGTAACATCATTTCATTCCACATTTGCCCTATTGCTATTAGCTTGATGGTGCAGAGAGTATTAAAACTAGACATTTGAGAGGGTGCTTATTGATTTGAGTGGTAGTTCCAAGGAATGGTGACATCCAGGTCCCAATATCAGCTGTGTCACCATGGAAACTATTCAACCGAGACGAGGCGCTGATCCCACAGAGACAGTGGAAACATCTGAGGGTGATGCAACCCTGGGCTGCTCTCTTGCACCACTTAGTGGCCGGCTTGTCAGTAACTTTGAGCATGTCGTGGAAGCAGGCTGCCTCCTTTGCATGACCTTGGACAGAGACCAAGAGTAGCATAGCCTCAAAACAAAAATCAGGCCAATAAATCTTCTTTCTTCGGCCTCTTTATCTCGAGAGACAATGGGTAAGCGCCTGGAGGTGGTCAGTGGTGTGTGGAGCAGCGCCTGAGTGGCTATAAAGGCCAATTCTAGAGTGACAGGCTCTTCCACAGGTGCTGCAGAAAAATTTGTTTGTCGGGGCTGTTACACAGTTGGCTCTCCCCTTGCGCTTTTGTCTATTTTCCTGCCAACTGCTAAGTCTCTTCGACTCGCCACACTTTAGCCCCGCCTTTATGGCTGCCCGCCAGCTCTGGCGAACGCTGGCAACTGACTCCCACGACTTGTGATCAATGTCACAGGACTTCATGTCGCGTTTGCAGACGTCTTTAAAGCGGAGACATGGACGGCCGGTGGGTCTGATACCAGTGGCGAGCTCGCTGTACAATGTGTCTTTGGGGATCCTGCCATCTTCCATGCGGCTCACATGGCCAAGCCATCTCAAGCGCCGCTGACTCAGTAGTGTGTATAAGCTGGGGATGTTGGCCGCCTCGAGGACTTCTGTGTTGGAGATACGGTCCTGCCACCTGATGCCAAGTATTCTCCGGAGGCAGCGAAGATGGAATGAATTGAGACGTCGCTCTTGGCTGACATACGCTGTCCAGGCCTCACTGCCATAGAGCAAGGTACTGAGGACACAGGCTTGATACACTCGGACTTTTGTGTTCCGTGTCAGTGCGCCATTTTCCCACACTCTCTTGGCCAGTCTGGACATAGCAGTGGAAGCCTTTCCCACGCGCTTGTTGATTTCTGCATCTAGAGACAGGTTACTGGTGATAGTTGAGCCTAGGTAGGTGAACTCTTGAACCACTTCCAGAGCGTGGTCGCCAATATTGATGGATGGAGCATTTCTGACGTCCTGCCCCATGATGTTCGTTTTCTTGAGGCTGATGGTTAGGCCAAATTCATTGCAGGCAGCCGCAAACCTGTCGATGAGACTCTGCAGGCACTCTTCAGTGTGAGATGTTAAAGCAGCATCGTCAGCAAAGAGGAGTTCCCTGATGAGGACTTTCCGTACTTTGGACTTCGCTCTTAGACGGGCAAGGTAGAACAACCTGCCCCCTGATCTTGTGTGGAGGAATATTCCTTCTTCAGAAGACTTGAACGCATGTGAAAGCAGCAGGGAGAAGAAAATCCCAAAAAGTGTGGGTGCAAGAACACAGCCCTGTTTCACGCCACTCAGGGTAGGAAAGGGCTCTGATGAGATGCCGCCATGTTGAATTGTGCCTTTCATATTGTCATGGAATGAGGTGATGATACTTAGTAGCTTTGTTGGACATCCGATCTTTTCTAGTAGTCTGAAGAGACCACGTCTGCTGACGAGGTCAAAGGCTTTGGTGAGATCAATGAAAGCAATGTAGAGGGGCATCTGTTGTTCGCGGCATTTCTCCTGTATCTGATGAAGGGAGAACAGCATGTCAACGGTCGATCTCTCTGCCCGAAAGCCACACTGTGCCTCAGGGTAGACGCGCTCGGCCAGCTTCTGGAGCCTGCATCCAAACCACATATTTTACCACAGGACTTTTAAAAAAATTTGCATTTATATAGCGCCTTTCATGACTACTGGACATCCCAAAGTGCTTTCCAGCCAATGAACTGTAGTCGCTTTTGTAATGTAGGAAACATAGCAGCCAAGTTGCGCACAGCAAGCTCCCACAAACAGCAGTGCCATAATGACTAGATAATCTGTTTTTGTGATGTTGATTGAGGGATGAATATTGGCCAGCACACTCGGGATAACTCTCCTGCTCTTTGAAATAGTGCAATTGGATCTTTTACATTCATCTGAGAGGGCCAGCGGGGATCTCGGTTTAATGTCTCATCTGAAAGATGGCACCTTCGACAGTGCAGCACTCCCTCAGTAATGCCTTGTGTCAGGCTTGATTTTTGTCAGATGGATAGCAATCAATTCATGCAAAATATTATTAATGAAAGTAGCACAAACCAATGGAGGAAATACCATGTATCCATATCAGTGCAATAGTTCAGTAAACAGGGAAGTGGGGAGCCAGGTCCATGATTAGAATTAGCTTTAAGAACCAATCCATGGAATTTTACATCACTTGTTATTTCAGGGACAGGATCAAAAACCACAGCTGATTTAAGAAAATACACAAAACATTAACCTTATGATAATCTCAGAGCTGTCTGCTTATCTCTGCTTCAGGTCATCCATGTTTTGTTTATTTTTCAATTTCAATTCATGCCTAAAGTGTGCAAATTCTTGATAGACTAAAAGTACACGCTGCCTAATAGTCGACTATTGCCTTCAGAGAGCTGCTGTATAATTGAAGGTGTGAAAGCATGGGACATCATTTAATTCCATTATGACTAATTACTGGGGAGCCCTCTTGAGACCAATTTTTTATTTGACAGAGAAAATAATTATGCTAAGGAGGATTTACCTTAAAAGATTTCCTAAGGTTTTGAACCGTAATTAAAACCAAAGTTTAGAAAAAGGTACAAAGTCCACCTTTATGAATTTACACTTCCTGTGTGAACTTCCTGCTTTTTTTCCAGGGTTAGGTGCACCAGTAATATCTTGTGCAAGCTGGCCGCAAATAACATGTAAATGAACGTGAGTTGCATAGTAATTAGATGCAAATAAGGTTATAAAAGTGAACCACAGTGCCTATGCTGGAGGGAAAGTTAAAGAAAAGGTAGCGCCAACACCCAGACAAGCTGGCTGATAGCACAAAAGGTATTGTAAAGATTAGGAGGGAGATATTCTGATTAAAAACATACAGGCAAAAAAGAGTGTCGGGCTAAATATCATCCTCCCAATCTTGAAGCACAGAGATGGACGCTTGGGGATGGTGGTTGTAAAGGAAGAAATATCTGAGAGAACACCATCTATCTTGTAAATATGAGTGAAAATAACCATTAAAAATAATCAATGATGGATTAAGGAGAACTTGATAGCTATGTACTGTCCCATGAATGCTACCGGACTAGATCCTAATGCTCAGAATGACATTTCTTTAAGCAGAGTAGTAAAGTTACCCATGTGAAAACCATAGCAAAAAAAAAGGTCAAGGAGCAAGGATTCAGGTTCTGCGTAGTCCTGCACATTCATTATTTGTGCTTTTCTCCAGCAAATCAGAAGTCTTCCTCTCACCTTCTTGCCCCCTCGCCAGAATCTATTTCCCCAAATACTGCATTATGCCTGTATTTGGAGTTCATGAAAGATCAGTGCAGTGGGAGGAAAAGGATGGCTATTTTGGATCCGCATTAGGGCTAGGGTTAGGATTAGCTAAGTACTGAATCTCAGACCCCTGTCTAATAGGCACAGTTGACGCACAATCCGCATCACCAGCAACAGGTGAATTTGCACTGCACTCCTGCAAAGAGAAAACACCTCATTATTCTTACATTTAAATAGCTGGTGCTCTACTCATTCAGTTGCTGGATAGCTGAAAGAAAGGATTTGGCAGATTTGTAGGGAATCAATCTCAAATGGTATCCATTTAACTCTCCATCTAGTCTGAAATGGATGTCATTCGCTCTGCCATCGAGACAAGAGCTAATCCAAGCTCCTATGAGACCTTTCAGCACCATTATTGCTGGGTACATGTTTGAACTGGGAATCATACTGGTATTGAGCAGTTGCAACGTTCAGTTCAGTCACACAATGGAGCAGTTCCGTCTATGGACCTGATAGCATTCATCACCAATCTCACTCAGACGCACTTTCCCAGTCCTGTCAATTCCATTGATGTATCTTGTCCATCAAACCTGTCCTGAGGTCATTGCAGAAAGGTGGGAGAATTCTTCTTCCCTTGCATTCTGTGTATCACTGCCTTGGACTTTTTCTTCACAGTTTATTTCAGTCTTTCTTATCTAATCAGGCTTTAAAAAGGGTCCCAGACCCAAGTTTTAAATTCGAGCTTAAGGGAGGCAAGGAAGAAAGTAATTCTGGAAAGCAGCTGCTTTTAATAGAGAAGGAACTCCAGAATTGGAGAGTAAGAAATTATCTGACAACTGTATGTCATCTTCAGCAGGCCGACAAAGCATTGCAAACTCAATCATGATCCCAAGCAAGATGCAATAGGGTAAAGACACCTTGCTGATCTTCTGAGACATGGTGGGGGCAATTCTAACTGGCTTGACTCACCAGGACCAGGGGGTGGGTTTGTTAGCGCACAAGAGACTTGGAAGTCAGGGTTGGACAGGGCTCGGCAACCTTAATAACAGGAAGAGCTATTTTTAAAATTTAGTCAAAAACGCAATATCTTAAGAGCCGCAATGCTGCTACTCAAATGTCAATAATAATGAAAAACAAAAGAGACACATTTCAACAATGTTTTAAAGGTTTTTACAAAAAAGTTGTTAACTCAAACTTCCTCACAAGTACGATATTAAAGTTTAAAGAAAACGGAACAAGTTATTTAATTATCATCAAAATGGGTTCGATCAATCAAGGTCAGGACCAGCACGTGTGTTGTTAATGAGCCACATGTGGCTCGGGAACCAGAGGTTGCAGACACCTGCTCTACATGCTGTGGAGTTGTAAAACCACGGTGAGCATGTGACGTCAAAGGCAGGTTCCCCAGCCTAATGCCAGCCTGATTGGCAGGGTTGGCTGCCAGTCAGGTGGGGAGCAGTCCTGAGGAGGCTGCTGAATCAGGTAGGTCTGTGCCCTGTCTGGGGTGGAGATTGGGTTTGATTCTGGTTGGGATGGGGCCAATCCTGGGGGAGTCCGATCCCAGAGTCCCGGGGTGGGGGGGTGGGGTGGTGGGCGGTATTGGAGCCCTGAGGGATCAGAGGCCAAGTGGGGGAAAACCAAGATTTGGCGAAGGAGGATCTTTGCCTTGGGGGGAGAGACAGGCCTTGGCGTGGAGAGTTGTAGGCCTTGTGGAAGGGGGGGGATCGAAGGCTTCGGTGGGGCGGGGGGAGAGGGAAGATCAGAACAGTCTGGGTATAGGGGTGATAGTCAGATTACAGGGCCAGGCAGGCACCCTGGAGGCAGCAGATAAGTGGAAAGTCATTATCACCTGATCCAGCAGTCCCTCCCTCGCCTTGGTTTAGCTGGAAGGTTTCTGAGGTCTGGGAAACCCAGACACCCAGGCTTAATTTCAAATGGTGGATAAAAACGAGGCACACAGCCTCATTATCATAATTAAAGTACCAACACTCCTCCTTGGAGCGGGTTGACTGCCTGCCCCCATCAGACGTCTGTTAAAACCAGAAGTGGGTGGGTTCGAGGTAGAGCATGGCTACCCGACCCGAACTCGACCGGGCCCAACCGCTTGTGTCGGGTTCGGGTCGGGTCGCTCTTCTGGGTCCAGCATTCGGGCTTGGGTCGGGTCGGGTCAGGCCGGGCCGGGTCAGACACAGTGACAGCCAGGACGTCAAGGCAGGAAACGTGCATTTGGACTCCGCACTAGTCCGCACTGAGTGATTCCATCCAAGGTAGAGCACAACCTCTTTAATATAATCAACTTTATTCCAGTGGTCGGGTCAGGTCGGGTCGGGCGCAGGAAAAAAATAAAAGGACTTGGGCCGGGTTGGGTTTCGGGTCGGATGTGGTTCTGTCGGGCTCGGGTCAGGTTTAAATTGCAGACCCGAGCAGGCCTTTAGTTTGAGGCAGGTTGGGGGATCAGGATTCACATTTTTATCACTTTAACCCCCACTCGACCCAAACCTTTTTTGTGGGTTTAAACTCTACCGCGGAGTCCAGCACAGCCAGCAGGGTTACTGTAATCAAAGTGCATTTTAAGAATTCCACAAGTCACCTTCTAAGCCACTAAGTTGATTAATGTGAAAAGCAAAATTAGATATTACAGAATAAAGTTCAGAAAAAATCGACAGGTAAGCCACGCTCCTGTTTGGTTTGTGAATGCTCAAAGTTTTGCACAGATTTTCTCAGTTCCGTAAATCTGTCAGCCAATTTAGTACAATCTACGTGATATCAAGAAAAGGCTGAAGGCACTGGATTTGGAAAGGCTATGGGGCCCTGACAACATCCCCACAGTAGTACTGAAGACTTGTGCTCCAGAACTAACCGTGCTCCTAGCCAAGCTGCTCCAGTACAGCTACAACACTGGCATCTAACCGACAATGTGGAAAATTGCTCAGGTAAGTCCTGTCCACAAAAAGCAGGACAAATCCAATCCAGCCATTTACCATCCCATTTACTCTTGATCATCAGCAAAGTGACAGAAGGTGTTGTCGACAGTGCTATCAAGCAGCACTTGCACAGCAATAACCTGCTCACTGATGCTCAATTTGGGTTCCGCCACGAAGCTTCAGCTCCAGACCTTGCTGCATCCTTGGTCCAAACATGGACAAAAGAGCTGAATTCAAGAGATGAGGTGAGAGTGACTGTCCTTGACATTAAGGCAGCATTTGACCAAATGTGGCAGCAAGGAGCCCTAGCAAAACTGAGGTCAATGGGAATCAGGGGAAAACTCTCCATAAAGGAAGATGGCTGTGGTTGTTAGAGACCAAACATCCCAGGACATCACTGCAGGAGTTTCTCAGGGTAGTGTCCTAGGCCCAACCATCTTCAGCTGCTTCACTGATGATCTTCCCTCCAACATTATAGGAAGGATGTGAATGCACTGGAGAGGGTGCAGAGGAGATTCACCAGGATGTTGCTTGGGCTGGAGCATTTCAGCTATGAAAAGAGACTGGATAGGCTAGGGTTGTTTTCCTTAGAGCAGAGAAGGCTGAGGGGGGACCTATAACTCTATGACTCTATAAGGTCAGAAATGGGGTTGTTCGCTGATCATTGCACAGTGTTTAGTACCATTTGCGACTCCTCAGATACTGAAGCAGTCTGTGTCCACATACAGCAAGACCTGGACAATATTCAGGCTTGGACTGATACAAGGCAAGTAACATTTGTGTCAGGCAATGACCACCTCCAAAAAGAGAGAATCTAACCATCTCCCCTTGACAATCAACAGCACTACCATTGCTGAATCCCCCACTAATCAACTTCCAGGGGGTTAGCATTGATCAGAAACTTAATGGTACCAGCCATATAAATACTGTGGGCTACAAGAGCAGATCAGAGGCTGGGAATTCTGCAGTGAATAACTCACTTCCTGACTCCCCAAAGTCTGTCCACCATCTACAAGACACAAGTCAGGAGTGCGTGGAATACTCTCCACTTGCCTGGATGAGTACAGCTCCAACAACACTCAAGAAGCTCAACACCATCCAGGACAAAGCAGCCTGCCCGAGCGGCACCCCATCAACTATCTTGAACATTCACTCCCTCCACTACTGGTGCACAGTGGCAACAGTGTGTACCATATACAGGATGCACTGCAGCAATTCACCAAACCTCCTTTGACAGCACCATCCAAACACACGACATCTATCACCTAGAAGGACAAGAGCAGCAGGTGCATGGGAACACCACCACCTGCAAGTTCCTCTCCAAGCCACACACCATCCTGACTTGGAAATATATCGCCTTTCCTTCACTGTCACTGAGTCAAAACCCTGGATCTCCCTCCCTAATAGCACTGTGGGTTTACCTACACCACATGGACTGCAGCGGTTCAAGAAGGCAGCTCACCACCACCTTCTCAAGGGCAACTAGGAATGGGCAACAAATGCTGGCCTTGTCAGAGATGCTGATATCATAGGAAAGAATTAAAAACAAAGTAATTTTGGCACAGTAGCAACTGAGTACCATTTCTGTCCTGCACACAGGTGACTGCCACTGATATAGAGGAATTCAGGAACAAACACTCCCTTAGTGCTTCACTGAAGCGTTAGCCTTGATTTTTTGTGCTCAAGCCCTAGAGTGGGACTGGAACCCAGAGCCTCAAGTGCTACCAACTGAGCTACAGCTGACACTTAAGGTGGAGTGCCATCAGATCTGGGAGGAGAACTACGGGCAGAACATGCAGTTCTTATAATCAAATAAGCGCACTTGTAGTCAATGAAATGGGTTGTTTTAAGAGTTCAGACATGTTGTGTTAACATAATCTTTTATGGGAACTCTAGCCATAGCTTTGACAATAGCTGCTATCTCGTCACACCCACTGATCTGTGTGACAGCATGTTGTCAGTGAAGGTGTAAGGATTTTCATTACATGATCCCTAAATTTTTGGAACTAAAAGTGAGAGTCTGCTGGATGTGGAAGGTCTCTATGGCAACAGTCACTCAATGAGCAAATTCAGTGACTGGCATTTGGCCTCAGCCAGTGGTAGCAGAGTTGTCCATAAAAATGCCACACACTCCACAGTGGTCCATTCATCGAAAGTGCATAAATGTGGATAGTAAATGCCTCTACATCAGCCTTCAGATGTTGCAGGTTGGCTGGCACAATCTTCAATGATGGTGGCTAGCACCAATTTTTTAAAAGATGGACCTGTGGACACTTTGACTCCACAGGCTCTGCAATGGCCTGCATCATAACCTTTTCCCATGATTCAGTGATACTCACCATGTGGCAGTGATCTGTGGTGCCAAAGATTGCCCGTCGACCCCTCCTCTGGTAGCAGGCCTTTTACTGAAGTATGTGTGTTTCTGGGGACAGCTTCTCTTGAAGGTGACGTATTTTTCACTATAAATGTAAACATGCCCCCTTAGAAGAGCTGCTGAAGGTCTTCTAGTCCTACAGGAAAGGGGACTTACTGTTTTCCCCACTGGCATCAAACAGCAAGCTCCCAGTTGAAGGAGTTTCCTTGCTGGGAGCTGACTTAAATGATTAAAATGGACGTGGCCCCAGAAGTACAAACACCAATCAGGATGTTACCTCTAGACTTTGCTAGTCCAACTGACACCTGGTTGGCATCCCATCTTCCACCTTCCATAAAATTGAGCTCATCCAAAACTCTGTTGCCCCTATCCTAACTCGCACCAAGTCCTGTTCACTCATTACTCCTGTGCTCGCTGATCCACATTGCCTCCTTGTTAAGCAACACCTTGATTTTAAAATTCTCATCCTTGTTTTCAAACCCCTCCATGGCCTCTCCCCTCCCTATTTCTGTAATCTCCTCCAGCCCTATAAGCATTTGGGAAATCCATGCTCCTCTAATTCTGGCCTCTTGCACATTCTTCATTATAATCGCTGCACCATTTGTGACGATGCTTTCAGCTGCCTTGGCCTTAGGCTCTACAATTCCCTCCTAAAGCAGCTCCTCCTCCCTACCTCCCTCTACTCCTTCAAGATGCTCCTTAAAATCTACCTCTTTGGCCAAGTTTTTGGCCACGTCCTAATATCGCCTTATGTGAATCAGTGTCAAATATTGTTTTATAATGCGCCTGTGAAGCGTTTTGGGATGTCTTACTAACATTAAAGAAATCCAAGTTGTTTTTGTTGTTGATGATGTGAATCACAGTATATTTGCCTGCTGGCTGGGTTCACGGATGAACCCCGAAATCGGTGCTAATGTCTTTTACAAACAGGTCCAAAGGGAAAAAATCATTCATTCACAATAATATTACAGGTAGTCTTAAGGATGATAGATAGATAAGATATAGAGATAGGTCTTAAGGAAGATGTCGCAAAGCAGGAATCTGTGGAGCAGGAAATGCTGTAGCAATACTGTCATTTTTCCACAAGGTCCAATCAACCCTCCATCACCTCCTCCACACCAGAATCCAGTACACAATGAGTGGATCAAAACTCCAAAAGAATATATGTAACACTGGAGTACTGCCTCAGCTTGCTGATGTCCCAGAGTACCGTACCTTCTGCATCTGCAGTCCGTTAAATGCTGACAATAGTCATGTTGCCAAAAGGAAACTCAGGGCAAAAGCTAGGTGCTTTCGCCATAAAGAGTTAAGAGATAACACCCCAGGCTGTTATGATCTGGAATGCACAGACTGAAAGAGTGGTGGAACCAGATTCAATAGTAATTTTCAAAAAGGAATTGGATAAATATTTGAAAAGTGAAAAATTGCAGGGCTAAGGCAAAAGAGCAGGGGAATGGGACTGATTGGATAGCTTTATCAAAGAGACAGCAGAGGCACGACGGGCCAAATGGCCTCCTGTGCTTTATGAGTTGATGAATTCTGAAAGAGGAGTGCTTGAAAGGCCCTGGGTGCAGGTTTCTTGTCTGCCCTCTCAGCCACAGAATGGGGATGGGAGGGGATTCCTTAAGGGAAGAGAGCAAAAGAAATAAAAAGGATCAATGAGGGAAAGAAAGGAAAATAATAGAACAAAAATCAAGTAAATATAAGGCCCATTGTTTGCAAGAAATGTTACACTTTGAATATTAATTCTTCCAGACAGATGACATTTTTGGTTCTGTGAATCCACAGCCTTCGACTGTTGTTGCAAATCACTACTAGCTCTGCAGTGTATCAACATATTTTAAATCACATGCCTGCTAGTTTACTGCCTGTTAGATTATGCGTAGGATGGACCAAATTACTAAAGAATAATAGGTGCACACACTGAGTAGTATATCAGAAAATCAAACTTCTGAAGCTTATCACAACAAATAACTTTGTATTAAATAAGAACGCAGCATGAACCAGTAAAGTAATACAAAGTGGAAACATGACGTGCTACACTTGAGTCACATTGTGTCTCTTCTGCACCTGACTTTGCCAGACATGAATGGAAAGAAGTTTTGGTAAAAAAAAACACATAGAAGACAGAAAAGGTGATACCCTATGAAGTATTTAGCATACAGTTACATTTCCAGGTAGGATATAGATGGAAAAGCGATAGGTGTATATAACGGCACAAAACTATATTTATAATTGCAGATTCTACCACAGGGTTTAGCTTGAAACTTAGAAGAGGGAATGAGAAAGACAGTTTATAGATAATGGTGCTGGTGGAAGGCTGTTGACTTTCTGTGGGGGAGATTGCAGGTGGCCTTGGAGGACGACCTCAAGCTGCTCTGGCCCTATGTAGCAGATCAATGACTGTTCAAACAAAATACCATTCAAATTGGTGGGGTTAATTTATTTTTTGTTGCTGCTCAGAAAGGTTCGAGGATGAGCAATGCACTTATCTTGTTTTGAAATGTACTCTTGAACTATCCTGGCACAAATCTACTCAAATTGGCAATAATTAAAATCTTCTGCCATTATCTTTAGCTTTCTAACTTACTCTTCTATAGTTTTGCTTAATTGCCAGTTAACAACTGCTTGCTAATTGCTGAAGTCAGTTAAATTTCACTGGTGTGCACTACACTGCCCCAGGTGATGAGTTACAATGAAGCTTTTATTGCCCAGCTTTTCATAACTAGTTGGATTTCCAACATTGATATTTCTACAATTTATCACCTAACTCTCAAAGGTGAGCCAAACATTACCAGATTAATGGATGTACGAGTCTATAACAATGTCAGTGATGATGTCACTGTGTTGCTAATATAATATTTTTATGAAATAAAAAGCAAGACCATCAGTATCTGAAAAGAGAAAAGACTGGTTACATATGAGGTAGACAGCCTTCACCAGAACCACAGGAAAAGATAATCTGCCTGCTTTTAGTTTCGGAATCTGATGGTCGAGCTGTTTACTTGCAGTATTTTCTGTTTTTTCTGTTTCAGATTTCCAGCATTTGTTTTTCTTATCTCCAGCAGTGTTGTGCTTGATAATGAAACAGCACAAAACTATATTTATAGTTGCAGATTCTACCACAGGGCTTAGCCTTAAACTTAGAAGAAGGAATGAGAAAGACAGTTTAAAAGTAATGGTGCTGGTGGAAGGCTGTTGATTATCAGTGGGGGAGATTGCAGATGGCCTTGGAGGATGACCTTGAGCTGCTCTGGTCCTAGAAGGCCCAGTTTCAGACTGCACCACCTCGGCAAGGGCGGAAGCAGTCTGGACTGGCTGGCTAGTTGAGGCAGCAGCAAGGGCACTGGTGAAGTGGTAGTGGTGGGGGCACGAATGCTGTTCCCCTAAGAAAGGGCAGCAGGTTCGTGTTCCACAGGAACGCTGCCAGTCCCACAGGGCAGCACTTCAGCAATCCTAGTAATCTTCTGGAGCACAGATTGCTGGACTGCTGTGAGAGCCTGCAAGCCCCTTTGAGCACTGTGATCCGCATCCATGATGGCAGAAGTCTGAGCCTGTATGGGAACAAGCAGGGATCTCATGACCTCTGTTTGAGCTTCCATTGTGGCGCAGTGGTTAGCACTGCAGCCTCACAGCTCCAGTGACCCGGGTTCGGTTCTGGGTACTGCCTGTGCGGAGTTTGCAAGTTCTCCCTGTGACCGCATGGGTTTCCGCCGGGTGCTCCAGTTTCCTCCCACAGCCAAAGACTTGCAGGTTGATAGGTAAATTGGCCATTGTAAGTTGCCCCTAGTGTAGGTAGGTGGTAGGAGAATTGAGGGAAGGTGGGGATGTGTAGGGGACATGGGATTAATGTAGGATTAGTATAAATGGGTGATTGCTGGTCAGCACAGACTCGGTGGGCCGAAGGGCCTGTTTCAGTGCTGTATGAGTCTATGACACTGAGATGTTGGGTGGTTTACCCTGTACTGCAGTGTAAGATGAGGCATTGACCACCATTATAGCTGGGTCTGCTAGTGCAGTCATGTGGCCACCACTTCCAAGGTGGAAAGGAAGGCTCCAAGCATTGTCAATGCACTGTGCCATGTTAGAGCCAGACTCCTCCATCATCCTTGACAGTGACAGGGGCTCTGTGACAGGCCTGCCAATGTACCAAGCATCTCAGTGTGTATGCTCATCAGCAATCTCCCTAATGCCGCCCCATCAAAGCCCTCAACTGAGCCCCTGCAGCAGAACATGTCTGTGACCTTGCCCTCTGGTAAACTGGCACACAAACTACCCTCCCTCTGGCTTGACTGCAGCCCACTCATGCCTGGTGACTCACCACCTGCTGATCCCAACTCTACACCAACCTCTGAAGATTGCACAGTGCCTATATCTGAGCTGGTGGCTGCGAGTGTCAGATCAAGTTCTTACTCATCACTTGTGTGGAGTTGCTCTCTCTCTTCCTTGTGGGCATGCTGCAGCTGGTCATGTTGCAGTTCTTGGGTATCTGAAAGCGTAAGAGCAGAAGGGGGGTTGGGTTGCGGGAAGAGGATGGGGACAAAAGCAGGAGGACCATGGTCACCATCTGCAGCTTTCACTTCATCCAGATTTCAGAATGAGTGTGAGGAGAGAGTTGAGAAGGGGCACAAGGCAGTAGCATACTGTTATCCTTGATGGTCTCGGCGACACTGGACATTCTGTTGGAAATGACCCCATGATGCAGAGTACTCTCTTCTCCGATGGGCTGAGTGGATGGAGTCGTTGCAGTGCCACACCCAACACTTCCCCTGTTATGGGTGACCTTGTCCTGCAAGAATGAAGCCAGAATGTCGGTGATTGTGAGGCACCATGTTTGATTGATATGTTTACCATAACTGAATAGCTGGACTTACATGGAGGCAGTGAGAAGTGGGTGTAAAGCTGGCATCTGTGAAAGGTGTGTGTGGGTGAAGTGCAGTATGTGAATGTTAGGCATGAGTGCTGCTGGGTGAGCGGTGGAGGTGCAGTGCATTGAGCAGCATGAGAGGCTGGTGGTTTGGTGGGTATGAGCGGTGTTACGAAGATGCATTTACTGGCCTTAACCACACGTGTGAGATCAGTAAACATCTTTCAGCACTGCTGCCAGGTCCTCGGGGCCAGACTCTGGGCATTTGCCACCCTTGCTATGTGCTCCCGCTCCCTTCAGAGGGTATGGAGTGAGGGCCTCCTAGCCTCTGGCAGAAACATTGCCACTCTCCGTGATTCCAGCTAAGACAATGGTGCCTGCAGCACGGCACCTGAGAATCTTGAAGCCCTTGCCCTGGCCTGGTGTTCCATGTTGCTTCACTTGACTATCAATTATCCAGTCCCTTTAAGAGCTGGAGGCTAGTTAGCACATGTGCTCTTCGGCCTCCTGTTGGGCGTGTAGCCAGCCAGCAGTGCAGGACACAATGAGCTGCACACCATAATCATTTAAATGAGGAGACAGCACAAAATTTATGTACAGGCACCTCCACTTGGGTATCTGAAAGCGTAAAAGCAGAAGGAGGGTTGGGTTGCAGGAAGGCAATGGGAATGAAATCAGGAGGTCCATAGGACCAGAGTAGACAGGTTACGAATCTTGAAACCTGTGCCCAAAAACAGCACACGCCAATTTTCAATCCAACAACTTTATACAGTGAAAGCATGGAGTAGACTGCCCAGGGAGGCAGTGGGATCTGATAGTATCAGAATTCAAGGGATCAGTACCTGAAGAAAAATTAAATAGAAGGTTACAACAGATATTGCAGGATGATATTTTCCACCCACTGGGACCACCCAGAAGGACTGAACATATAGTAGGACATAATGCTCTAGTGTATATTTAACCTAGTCATCAATTCAGTCAGTTTCAAGGTATTCCATAATTCAACAGGTAGCACTGATGCCCTCTGAGTGGTACTAACAGCCCATTCAGCATTAGGTTTAGAAATTGCAGAAATTGGGACAGACACAGAAATATACTACTGATTTCTGTGGGAAAGAGTATTTTTGAATGAAGCAACTGGATTCAGACTTGTTAACACTGTTCAACTACATATTTCTGAAGAGCTGGCTTTTTGAAATGCTTAACTTTCAAGCATAATTGAAGCTTTGGTTGCATACTTGACACCCCGTATAGAATTGATATGTTTCCAGTATATATATAGTATTCTGAAGAAGGGTCACTGACCTGAAACGTTAACTCTGCTTCTCTCTCCACAGATGCTGCCAGACCTGCTGAGTATTTCCAGCATTTCTTGTTTTTATTTCAGATTTCCAGCATCCGCAGTATTTTGCTTTTATTTTATGTATATAGTATTCTCTATGATATGAACAATATAAAAATCTTTCAGATCACAAGGAATATTGAAAAGACTTTTAAGACACAGGAGAAAAATTAGGCACAATTACAATTACATATGAATAGATAAACTTCAAATATAGAATTCAGGGAGTTCCCTAGGATCTTCCTGTCAGTCGGCTTGTGATGTTATTAATGTTCAAATGTTAACCTCTATACATTGAAAAGAAAACACCACACCAAACAGATCAAATACACTTAACAGTTTTGATGAAAGGTTATCGACCTGAAACATTAACCCTGTTTCTCTCTGCCAGACTTGCTGAGTATTTCCACCATTTTTTGTTTTTATTTCAGGTTTCCACAGTATTTAGTGTTTACTTCACTGCCACTTTTTTTTCCAGGAATACCCACCTTGAAGAAGTTCTGGTCTTCTCTCCGACGGGATTTCGTATGTCTCTTTTACTTTGTTCAGCCTTATTGCTTTCTGTTTCCCTTCTCATGTTTGATCAGGTATCTATGAAAACACACCTTCACAGTCACATCTTTTTCCTCAGCAACTGACTCCACTCTGAAATATTCTATAAGGATTACAACTGAAATTCCACTCTTCATGTTTCGATCCACCTATGATTACAGATATTCTTGTAATAGTCAATGTTCCTCTAATCACTGCTCTCGCCACTTCCTGAGACCCACGCTCAACTCCATGCATTACCACATGCACGCTCTCTGTCTTTCTCTTCAGTAGCACCGACTCACCCTGTTTCAGAGTTGTCCATGTCCATAGTTTCATTTTTCCCTTTGCCTTATCCGGCAATTAAACAAAACTTTTTTCTTCCTTTCAGGTGTCAAGGCCCGCAAGTTTCAACACCAGTTCTGACAAGAGGTCATCAACCTGAAACTTCTTTTTCTTTCCACAGATGCTGCCTGACCTGCTGAGTATTTTCAGCATTTACTATTTTTATTTCACAGAATACCATATTGCAACGGACACACAACGTAAACTGTACACTCAGCATTTTCAATTGTCAGCTCACTTCCTCCTGTACTTTTCATATTTCATAGGTGTCGGAGACTGCAGTTAAATGAGGTATTCTCAAACACCTTTGATCATTTGATGCAGCTTTTGAATTTTTAATCTAGATTGACGATCTGCATTCATGAATTGAAGATTTTGTTCCAGTTCCCTCTTTTTCTCATCCTGTCCCCTGATGACACTGGCGCATGCTGAGGTACATTTTCACAGGTGCCTGCAGCCCCTCTGTACTGTACCCAAATGGTCATTCTGCACGTGGAGACTTCGACAGTGAATATCGTCAAGCTGTGAGACTGTGCTGGCATCACCAGCCAAGCCAGACCCTGCACCCACCTTGCATTCACAAATAGCACTCACTCAATTTCAATCAGGAGCTGAAACCTTGGCTATTGATTCTTTAATCTGTCTAGCCCGTGGGCATTACAGCTAATTGTAGCACTCCAGTTGCTACCCCACCTGAGGTCAGCGAACCAAAGCTAAAACGGGGGATTAAACCTTGGACCTTCATGATCTGTATGATATAGTACCACAATGGAGAGGATCCATTCATCCAATGGGCCACAGGAAGTACTCAATGAGACACTTAAATATCTTTCTTCAACCAACTACATGGAAAGGAAGAATAATGAAGACATACAATGTCCTTTTCAGAAGCTTAGCTGAAGGCATGTTTTAGTTACAGCCAAAACCAAAGGGGCAAAAAGAAATGGATGAAAACAATATCTCTATTTAGAAATCAAAGGAACTGTTAACTTCCAGTAACAGTGTGCAATAATGTTAATTCAGTCAATTGTTTAACAAGCCACATTTCGTTTTCCTATCCAAACATGCAGAAAATGCAATAAAACAGATTATGTCAACTTTCACAATCAGCTTAGCTCAAGGCCAATGTATTAAAATCGTAATTTTATCACAATGATTCACTTGTGTTGTTTTAGCATTTAGATAATGCATAATAGGCTCAATTGTATTATCTATGCACTAGTGCAAGTGCATTTTGCACCTGTGACAGACACTAAATGAGGTCTGGCACCAGCAACAAACCAAAACCAATTAACATTTTTCTACACAATGTTGGCACTAGGAATATGCACCGTGACATATTGGATGGGATGCGTAGGTCTGATTTGGGGCAGAACAGGACCTGAGCATTCGGAGCTGCAATTTTTTCCCTTCAGCTTCTGGGCACACAAAGCCTTGTCCTTTGCTAACTGGCAGAAATGGGATGATTAAATTGCACAAAACAATGAATAAAGAAAAAGCTGAGATTTTCACGTCAGACTCTTGCTGTGAAAATACAAGGATCCATGTACATATCGATCATTGTTTTTTAAAATTCACAAAACAAAGGTTACATTTGTGTGGGGCATTGGTTTCACCCCCCCCCCCCCCCCCCCCAACAGTCAAACGTGCAATACAAACTTGATTTAAACCTCACATAAATGCTGCTTGTGTGCTCAGTTCCATCACATTAAGATATGAATTTGGTACTCTAGCATCACTGCAGAAGAGATTATACTTAATCACCTGTAGGAAATATACTCTGCAGGGAATAATTACAGAAGTGAACAGAGGAGATTGTGCATTTTTAACCCTTTGATGATTGAAGGACTTTCTGGTATCTGAGAACTAAATATTAATTTCTTCATCACATATACAATGTAGGGAATAGCTGGTAGATGCAATGCGAGTAATTCTTGTGTTGTAGAGATTCTGTCAGTGCTAATATCTGCATTTATTTTTTAAATACTAAAGCTGTAAATTTCAAGTGAAGAATTTTATACTATTAGCTGCAGCATATTACAGTTTGGACTTGCATTTTTTCTCTTGGTCATTAGTGAGATAGGCTTTGCATACATTTCCTATTAGCATGGTTGCTAACGGTGATGCTGGTACTAATTATAACATTATGTGCTATGTGTCTTTCTGAGGCTTTACATGGCTCTTTATTGAAACTATGGGCCATTAATCTATTGAAAACAGCAGTACTACCTTCAAATATAATGCAAGATTAAAACTTACCATTTCCTTTGGCTTGCACCTTACAAAGATACACTTTCCACTTATTTATAAATTACCATTATTATCACTAGGTCAAATTTTATATTGGTTACTGTGTATTTTTCACCTGGGTGACAATGTTGTATTTTATATTAATTTGAACCACCTTGGTTCACGCTGCCTTATAAATATGTAAATTGCACAATAATGATATTTCTGTGGCACTGAGGAGGGAGGGTGACCCATTGCACAGGTCAGTTCAGAACAACCATTCTCCTTTTTCCTTCCCTCCACCCACTTCTTGTTCCCTTGCATTAATTTGCATGCTGTTCTGTTTACAAAAAAATAGAAATAAGCCTGACCTTATTGTCCTCGTCAGAGAGAAAAGAGAAAGCAAGACTTGCATTTATATAGCGCCTTTCACGATCTCAGGACATGCCAAAGTGCTTTACAGACAACATAGAAGTATAGACGTTGTTGCAATGTAGAAAAAGCGGTGGCCCATTTCCACTCAGTAAGATCCCAGAAACAGCAAACAAACTAAGTATTGGAAATGCACAGCCTCTGAAAGAAACATTATGTGATTGTTTTTAGGTGTGACCCTTTGTCTTGCCAATCTTTCTTTTCAGTACATATGAACTTTACAGATGTGTACAGTTTCTATGTTCCCAAAACCATGGTACTTTGTGTGCTGTCATAAACACAGGGTCTCATTGGGAAAAGCCAAAATCAATTTCTGATCCTTCACAGCACTGGAACTTACATGCTCCCACCGCTGTGAAGTTCAAATGCTGACATTTTCTGGCAGTACTAGAATGGATCATCGGTAGGAGGAACAGGGATGAGGCCTTTAAGCTACAAGGTTAGGTTGGAGACTTTGGGGTTGTTTTCCTTGGAGCAAAGGAGATTGAGGGAAGATTTGATAGAGGTGTATAAGATTATAGGCCTAGGTTGGGCCTATACTCATTGGAGTTTAGAGGAATGAGAAGTGATCTTATTGAGACATATAAGATTCTGAGGGGGCTTGACAGGGTTGATGCTGAGAGGATGTTTCCCCTCATGGGGGAATCTAGAACCAGGGGGCACAGTTTCAGAATTAGGGTTCTCCCATTTAAGACGGAAATGAGGAAGAATTTCTTCTCTCAAAGGGTTGTGAATCTTTGGAATTTTCTACCCCAGAGAGCACAGGCTGGGTCACTGAATATATTGAAGGCTGAGTTAGACAGATTTTTGATCTACAAGAGAGTCAAGGATTATGGGGGGCAGACAGGAAAGAGGAGTTGAGGCCACGATCAGATCAGCCACAATCTTATTGAATGGCAGAATAGGCTCGAGGGGCCGAATGGCCTACTCCTGCTCCTATTTCTTATATTTTTTGACAGGTTCAAATAAAATAGAGAAAGAAAATCTGTTCCCATTAGTCGATGGTAGGCGACACAGATTTTGGGCAGGGGATGCAGGGGACATGTGAGGAAAAACATTTTTAAGCAGCGAGTGGTAATGACCTAGAACTCACTGCCTACAAGGGTGGTAGAAGCAGAGACGATGAATGATTTCAAAAGGAAATTTGATGGGTGCTTGAGGGAAATAAACTGGCAGGTCTACAGAGATAGAGAATGGGACTGTGGATTCTACAAAGAGCTGTAATGGGCTTGATGGGCCGAATGGCTTTCTTCTGTGCCATAATGACTCTCTGTGACTATGACTAGGCGCTTCCAGCAAAAGTAACCTGACGAGCTTTCCCGCATAGCTTGGTTAGTGCATGCGCCACACTGTATGGCACTAAGCCACAGAGACCAGGATTTGGGTTTGATCTCTGACCTATGTTAGCTGACCTCAGTCAAGGTGGCAGTGGGATGCTGTGACTGACTTCAGTGTCCCTGGGCTGGGGTGTGGGAGAAAACAAAATCGACCACAGTTCCCAATCCTGCTCACAAACTAGTCACTCCTGCTGGATAGTACATGTGTGAATATTAGATGAGAGCAGGATTTAGTTTTGCTTCGTCCCACCAATTCCCATTGCTGATTCGCCTGCCAACACTCTCTGTTGATCGTCACACATAGTTAATTGGAAGATTTCCCAATGAGCAGTTGCTACCTGTGGAACTATATCCAAGCATAACACAGTCTTTTCAGAAGGCAAGGATACATTTAGGGGGCAATAAAAGTGTTCTGGCAACTGGGCTGATGGAATTAGTAGGATCAATGTCTCATGGAATCATTGGGAGTCTAGCAATTCTCTGTAAAGGTAAAGTATGTTTGTTCATCAGACCTTTTCACTGCATCATGCTGAGTGCTCCATCATAGGAGGGAATATCCATACTAATACAAAACTTGAACATTAAAATAAAACACTTAGATTGTAAATTAAAATGAGAGTGTTGGCATTACTTAACCCTCATTACATTTGGTGACCATAGTCATTATAAAGTAACTCTTGGATCACTGCTAAAAAGAATAAATCATATTGTAAAATGATATCATAACTACCAGCTACTTTATATAGATTATATGAAAACTACAATATTAATTTCCAAGAACCTGGTTGGAGACTTACTCCTCAAAGGCTTAAGAATATACTATCATCTTAGTCCGCTTCTGTAGTTACTCCCCTTAGAGTGTTTCTTCCTACAAATATAATATTGAGCCAGTGTTTTGAAATATACACCTTCCAAAATTTGGCAGCTGGACATATATTACACAGCCAATGTTGCACACTGTGTTGAAGAAATTGCCCTGAAATCCTGTGTTTAAGAAATCGCTGCTTCACTGACCCCAGTCTACACAGAAGGAATAGAAGGGCTGAGAATGAGGACCAAAAGCTGAATTTAATTCTGATCTATTATTGAGAAAACACGTTAATGAGCAAAATTTGCTAATATTTGATATGATAGGCATTTTGTTTTTAAATCCACAATCAAATTTTCCTTTAAAAAGCATCCACTCCAGCCAACATCAAAGTCTGCATTGGAGTCACAATAACCACCTGATGGACTTCCAATTTGACACCATGATTTATTATTAAAGTCAATCCAATTTACTTAAGTAATCTGCTAAAAAATGTATATATCAACTGAAGTACAAATAAATCAGTCACTGGACATTTTAATGTATTAATTTGACCTGATATTAACAAACAAGACCATTAGAGAAGAGGTATTAGGTCTTGAGTCAGTCAGGTAATTATCTGAGGTTTACTTAAATGAACCAAAAATCAATCAAAAATGAGCATCTGAGGAATAATCCTTTGGGATTTTATGAATCATCACCTTTTTTGTAACCATACACTACAAATAGAAATAAAATCCCTGAAGTGAAAATCTACCCATTTACCAAAAGCTCTGTGCTAAACACTAAACTGGTCTGTGAACCATATTTATTATTCATCAGTGTTTCAATTTGTGTTTCAATCAAACTGTTAGATTTTTAGATCTTTGATCTATAATATTCATCAAGCTTTATAAGTGAAGACTCCTGTCGCAAGCATATGCAGCTTCTAATTTATTCTGATTATGTAGATATTAATACATTATTTATCTTTCTCAGTCTGCTGTGTCTTTCTTATGTTTACTCGTCCTGATTTGCTGCACTTTGTTTCGAATGCCATTCATTTACTATGTACAGCAATTGAAACTGAAATAATTATTGTGTCATTTACCAAACACATCTAAAAGATTGGGCAAGGCAAGTGATTGTAAATCCCACCCATGTTCTGTCCAATCAAAGGATGTTGGGGGGTGGGGGGGCGTGCAATGGTGTACGAGGCATATTTCATTGTAATGGTAGTTCAGGGTCATTATACATTAACATAAATTTTCTTCTCCTCTCTCCCATTAGCTGGCATCATTCAGCAGCCCAACCCTCTCTTTCATTGGGCAGTCTCATGCCTGTCAGATGCTGGCCAATTGCACAAAGGGCATCTTTTGAGGCAGTGACATCAAAGGCAGTGCCAGGGACTTCATGAGGGCACTCACTGTGCCATAATAACACTAGATTCATGCCCATGACTCAAATAGAAATATGGAGAAAACAGTCTCATTCCCATCACTGTCTACTGAGAATGCATTAAAATATAGTTAAACAACAGAAATTTATTCTCAGGTGCTGTATTAAATTATGAGCATGTTTTAGTTTTTTTTTATTGAACTCTGTAGGTACCACACTGTTGTTTTGTTCTTTTGAACCTTGCAGCACACAAATATATTTTGACCCTAGCTTTCTTTTTCTATTTACAGATAGTATACTGTTGGGAGTATTCTCTGAAAGAACCTAACCCCATACTTAGTGCAAGAGTGTTATTATGCCCCTTGAAAGGTTACTCCATGCACTTTTCAGATAACTGTACATCAAAAAGGCTTTTAAAGTAATAGCACTGCCCCGTATCGTTATTAAAGTAAATTGCTTTTGATTCTGAAGCTCTTGTTATAGAGGAGAGATGGCGACTCAGAGAGTACTGCAGGTCTGCTTATATTAAAGAGAAGGGTGGGGGCAAGTAAAGCAGTGGAACGTTTACAACAATCATTGATCAATCAAGTTTCGGTACACCAGATCAATATTTTTGCATTACACATTGAGTAGTGACTTTATGTCACAAAAATGTGTAAGCCAGTAATCCATTTAAAGCATTTTGCAGTAGAATAAGAAATTTAAGGAGGCATATTTTAATTTACTGAGATTATACACAGTGAATTAATTTCTCGATGGCAATAGAAATATGAATCTTGATTGTATTTATAATATTTGGTACACCACTCTCATCTTATAAATTCTTTTACCTTTGAACTGTCTGCTTTAGCATTCTAAGGAATAAAATGTGATTTTGACTGTTGGCTTAAGTGAAACAGAGGAAAAAGGCAACAATGTGTAATACAAAGAGGTGGTTGGAGAGCTTATTTATCAGACACACGGCCAATACTAGATGGGTCCAATTTAAATGCAACGAAGCTTCTCGCAGCTGTGGTTGACAGAACAGCTGGTTGAAATTGTAACATTATTACAAAATGGGAATTTTAATCTAATTCCAGACTACGGAGAGAACTGGAGGGGAACAGGCACTGACCACTGTAATGTAAAGTTGAGAAATACATTAATCGATCGATGTCTGAATTCAGTCGTATTGACATCTGGACAACAGTAAATCTAAGCAAAAAGACATAAACAAGACTCAACACAAACCATTATGTTACTTCTGCTCACATTGCTTGCTGATTTCACCAGATCGTCTAGATGCCACTGCAGCTGGCAGGGAGATATAACTCTTTTTTCAGATCTATTTTAGACTTTTATTCTAATATCATTTACTAGATAATTGCACATTTAAAACTGAACTCAGGAATACGTAAAGCAAATCTTAGGCGCTGTAATTAATCTTAATTTCAGTGCAGGTGCATTTTACATTCTTTTATGGGATGCAGTCAAATATAAGGTTCAAAACACAATGATTACATATTCTACAGATGGAAAAGAAAAGTTTGTTTTAAATTGAAGCCAAAACTTATAAGTTAGAACTGAATAGTCTGAACAATGCTTTGGATAAATTATTAGTGGACTTAAATCTACTCAATGATACACTGTAGCTGCAAAGCTAGGACATTGTAATATAGTCATGTAATTAGATTCAGGAAAAAATATACCAAATAATGTACTTCTGTATGCAGTTCTAGACACCTCATTATCGGAAGAGATTTGAGGCATAGAAAGAATACCGTGAAGATTCACTAGAAAGATTCCAGGCCTGTGCACCACAGTCGTCAAAAAATGCTCAACAATTGGCTTTTTTTCCCCATTTGGAACAGAGAGTGTTAAGGAGGATTTGAATAAAGACTTTCAAATTAATAAATGTTATGGGAGGATAAATAATGAAAAACTGTTTTCACTCATTGGAAGATTGGTAATAGGTGGGTATAGGCATAGGATTATCACCAGAAAAGAGAAGGGAAAGTTAGGAGAAATGAAAAGCTTTACCTCATGTGGCTATTGAAAGAGACTGTAGCACCAAATAGAAGGAGATTTAGGAGGGGTGACCAGGCCATCGAAGGAGGTTTAGGAGGGGTGACTAGGTCACAGAGGAGGTTTAGGAGAGGTAACCAGAAATTTCATCAAAAAGGTGGGCTTTCAACAGCGTCTTAATGGAGGACAGGGAGGTGGATGGATGGAAGGGAATTCCAGAGCATCAGGCCTCGGCAGCTCAAGGAACAGCTACCAATGATAAGGCAAAGGAAGAATGGATTTACAAGTGGCCAGAGCCATCTGAACAGACAGTGTGCAGGTGACAGGGGTTGTAGCACTGGGACAGCTTACAGAGCTATGCAGGGGGTGAGGCCATGGAGAGATTTAAACACAAGGATGAGAATTGTAAATTTTAGACATGAGCTAAGATAGGTCAGTGAGAGCAGGGGTGATGGGTGAAAGGGATTTGGTGCAGAATGTGATAGGGGCAGCAGAATTATGGATAAGCTTAAGCTAATGGAGGATGGAGGCTAGTTGGGTTGGCAGTGAAATAGCATGGTTTGGAGGTGACAAAGTCACAGATAGATGTTAAGAGCAGTAGATGTGGACGAGTAAGATAGGTGTGGACGAGTAATGTTATATAGGTGAAAGTAGGTAATCTTTGTGATAGAGAGAACACAGCTTGGAAACTCAGCTTGGAATTGAATAGGACACTGGAAATCAGGAAAATGGGATTCAATTGTTCCAGTTGGAGTCGTTAGCACAGGCATGATGTGCAAGATGACCTCCTTCTGTGCTATAATTTGTATGAAAGAAAAACTTGCATTTATATAGCATCTTTCACAACCTCAAGATGTCCCAAAATGGGATCTTGGTTTAACGTCTCATCCAAAAGACAGCACCTCCTACAGTGCAGCACTCCCTCACTGGAGTGTCAGCCTAGATTTTGTGTTGAACCCAGAACCTTGTGACGCAGAAGCGAGAGTGCTACCAACTGAGCCACAGCTGACACCTCACCATGAATTCCTGATGGCATCTGTATTCAGAGGGTGAGAAAAAGAGGGAGGGATTACCTAAAAATTAAAAGAACTGGAATTATTGCAATAGTTACAGAAATATTATTTATTCCTTCTTGAATCAAATTGTTAAATAAATCTATTGATGTCTAATTGTTTTTCTTTCAATTAACCAAACAATACAAGTGAACAAATGTTGTGAAAAGGAGGTGGTGAAAGTTGAGAATGTATACAAGTTCACATTCACATCTGCAAAGCTAATAAATTCTCAGGCTCAGATGATCGGAATGACAATACAAAATCCCAGGTTTGATTGCTGTGCTGAGCTAGTTGATGTTTGCCAGACAACTGTGCTTAGAATCTCTGGGACGTGGGCAAATCAGTCAGGTTTCTTGCTGCCAATAGCAATCCAGTGACCCCTGTCAGCATGTGCATGTCTGAAGATATCAGGTGAGGCCAGAATCAAGGTTTACCCTATGCCATTCACAGTTGAATAGGCTGCTGTCACTCAATGTCTAGGATTACGCATGAATAATTGATACTGGGCCAAGGTATCAAAGAGCTACTGGTGGTTGGAGATATGCACCCCAGCAAGGGTCAACAGCTTGAGGAGGAAGTTTTTCCAGAGATATCTGACCCTTCTATCCAATGACTATCATGTTAGACTTGGCCCTGCTACTACTCATTTTTTTTTTCGTTTCATGGGACGTGGGCATCACTGGCAAGGCCAGCATTTGTTACCCATCCCTAATTGCCCTTGAGAAGGTGGTAGTGAGCTGCCAGGACTTTCATCCAGCGACCATGAAGGAATGGCACATTCTGGCCACACTCAAGCCTTTAGCAGTTACATGACAATTGACGTATAATAGCATTTATATAGAATCATATAATAGTACAGCACAGAAGGAGGCCATTTGGCCCATTGAGTCTGTGTTGGCATTTCAAAAAGCAATTCAATTAGTCCCACGCCCTATCTCCCTCTGATTTTTTCTCCTTCAACTATTTATCCAATTTGCTTTTGAAGTCTACTACTGAATCTATATCCATCACTCTGTCAGGCAGTGCATTTCAAATCCTAAACAATCATTGCTATCACGTGTTTTCCCTCATGTTGCCTCTGTTTTTTTGCCACTCCCCTTAAATCTGTGCCCTCTATTTATCGACCCATCATCCATTGGAAACAGTTTCTCTTTCTTTACTCTATTTAAACACCTCTATCAAATCTCCTCTTTGCCTTCTGTACTCTGAGGAGGACTACATTCACACACACAACTTGCAGGGACCACAGGTGGGGAGAGATGCATGAAAGTAGGTGGAGAATTTTAGAATGAGAATTCCAGGAGTTGCATAGCTGAAGGCTTTACCACTAACATTAAAAGAAGTCGGGGGTGGGGAGGAGAGTGTGGTTGGGGAAACATGTAATAGGCCTGTGTCAAAGAGCAGGGGACATGAGGGGGTCAATGAGGTTGAAGAGGTAGGGTGTGAGAACACCCAGAGAAAATTTATAATCACAAGGATGAGAATTTTGAAATCATGCTTCAGGAATGGGGATCCAGTGGAAGGACTAGGTAAATGAGATTTAATGAAAGTTAAAATGCAGGAAAAGTTTTGGCTGAGTTGGAGCCTACCATTGTTAGATATCAAAGCGCTCATTCAAATCCCAGGAAGCTAATAAGATCATAGAAAGCACATTTGAAGTGTTTTTTTTTAAATAAAGGAAATTAAAAAATAAATGAACTTTCATCTGCGCATTGAATTGGTTTCCAGCTCAGATTACACTACCTCATATGCTTTTGCTGTCTCTGATATCCTCACAATGCTTGAATGAAGATTCATTGTGTTGTCTCTTAAATTAACTCATTCTTTCCCAGTGTCTGAAAACCTAAACTTGGTGTCACCTTATCACTGCTTCCCGATTTTGCCTCTTAGCACAGGCCACATGCACCAAGAGCCTCAGCGTTCACCTTACATTTATCAATTTTAAAAAGATAGTTATCTAGAGTATCCTCCATAGGCGCAAACCGGAAGTTAGACCCAAAAATCTGCCTATTCCCACATCCATTCTGATGTCAAGTTTCACACAAATTTCCTGTGAATCTGATTAGAATATACCTAATAATAAAATGGGCATAAAAGGGTGTGAATCAGGACCAATCAGTGTAAACTATCGGGGCACAATGGAAGCCTCGAACTCACACTATATATATCTTCACTTTAAGTATGAAGTTAAAATTTAAATTCATTTAACTATCATTCGAGGACATCAGGCACAGCAAGTTTAAGAACCTACAATTGAAGTTCTTCCATTTTTAACGTCACTTATACTTTGCCATAAAAAATGCCATTTAAAGAAACGGAAAATACAGAGCAAGTCTCAGTGAGGCATATTTTAACCAACATACAAAATATTGCAATAAAACATCAGTAAAATGAGTTTATTTCCTGCTGCCCCTGAAAACTGGATCGCAATTTGAAGAGATCTGCTAAGCAATAAGGCTCTGGAACTTAAGTGTGAGGCTATTATTATGGTTCAGGCAATGGGATCGAAAAGACAATTGTAAATGACCAAGGAGATTTCGGTGTCATAGAGAGATACAGCACTGAAACAGGCCCTTCGGCCCACCAAGTCTGTGGTGACCAACAACCACTCATTTATACTAATCCTACATTTAATCCCATATTCCTTACCACATCCCCACCTTCCCTTAATTCTCCTACCAGCTACCTACACTAGGGGCAATTTACAATGGCCAATTTACCTATCACCCTGCAAGTCTTTGGCTGTGGGAGGAAACCGGAGTACCCGGAGGAAACCCACGCGGTCACAAGGAGAACTTGCAAACTCCACACAGGCAGTACCCAGAACTGAACCCGGGTCGCTGGAGCTGTGAGGCTGCGGTGCTAACCACTGTGCCATGTATTGTGCTTACATCCAAAATTCCATGATCTTTTAGGCTGAGTATTTAATTTGCCACTAGATCGCACGTGTCTCCGGGTGCAAATACGCAGGGAATTCCAGATCACTAGTCAGATTCACCAGATGTGAATTACAACTAAACAGGGTCATTTTCTAATAGGGCATAGGTGTGTCAAGATCAATTGATTAAAACTTTCCAAATTGAGAAAAAAAAAATGCCCCGTAGTCACGTCCTGCTGGTGACTACCAAGAAGGCAGTCTGTTGACAAGAAATTTCGTTATGTAAACCAGAAATTCCTGATGATAACAAATCTTAAATGGAAAATTAAAATGACAGGGCTTTCACTGCTACTGACATACAACCATTATCCATTTAAATCAAACGCGAGTGTTGGGAGAAATGCAACATGTGAGGTGACAACACTGTTGGCACTAATACTGAAAAGGAGCATTTTGCAACATCGAACAAAACATTACAATTAAGGCAATTAAGATGCTGCATTGGATAATGTAATGCTTTGGGAGTCATTTTGCTATGTTTACATTGTATTGCACATCTTTACTTCAAGTAAAATACTTCACATTAACTTTTCCAAACAAGATTTTACTACACCCAGTTGACACGGAGTAAAAAATTCATATGAAAACTGTGATGCACTGAGGATCATTTGTGAAATTAGCAGCATTAAATTGTATGCTTGGCAATGGCAGAGCGTTATAGTTTGTACAATGCCAAGTCAGAAACAAATATTTCAAATGGTAGTGTAGTGATTGTGGTACTGGACTATGGACTGGAAAATATCAAAGTTGTCATATTGTCGTAAAAATGCAATCAGTTCACTAACTCTCTCCAGGGAAGGCAACTTACCTCCCTGCCCAGTCTGGCAGATACCTTACTCCAGTCTCACAATGCACATCTGACGCTTAATGCCCTCTGAAAGGTGCCTAGCAAACCACTCAATTGTAAGCAATCAGCTACAAAGTCAAAAATAAGGGGGAAAAAACAGACAAACCTATCAGCGAGGACCCTGGTATCATAGGACAAAACATAGACAATCTGAGCAAAGCTCTTCTCACTGACATCTGGCTCTTGGTGGCCAAGTTGGAGAGCTGTCCCACAGACAAATCAAGCAAGGGTCTGAATAGTCATATTAACAGAATCATATCAACCCCAATCCCAGACTCCATCACCATCCCTGGATATGTTCTCTGTGATTGGAAAGATAGATCCAGCAGAGGTGCAGACACAGTGAGAATCTTCAGCATTGACTCTGTGCCCAATTAAGTTTGATTTGTTTTTCTCAGATCCAAAGTGGATTATTTCACACTTCCCCAAAACTGAACCAGCGTTCACTAATTTAATAGAGTTAACGTTTCAGGTCGATGACCTTTCTCAAAACTGTTCTGATGAAAGGTCATTGACCTGAAATGTTAACTCTGTTTCTTTCTCCACAGGTGCTGCCTGTCTTGCTGAGTATTTCCAGCATTTTCTGTTTTTATTTCAGATTTCCAGAATCTGTAGGTATTTTGCTTTTGTTTCCACTAATTTAATCAGCCTATGTCTCTTCATAACTTTTAGCTCCTATGTACACAGCTTACTACATCTCCTAGCATCATCTGCATATATATCTCCTCAGTAATTTGCTGAATTAGTAACCATAGAACCTTCATAATATCATTCACTGTAAAAAACACAGCAGTGGAACATTTGGGACCTAAAAAGCTTTGCAGGATTTCTGCCACTATTAGTGCCTAATTGCTTAAAAAATATGACGGATATACAACTCTTTATTCCAATATCCATGCCATTGATACATATCCTGAAGAGCTAAGGCCCCAGTACAAATCCTCAGGAATACCATTCAGCACATCCTGCCAATCAGATCTTTATCTCCTATCTCTCAACGAATTACCAACCCATGTCACAAGGTTACCTCTAATTCTTACACTTTCATTTTTGATCATTTATTGAATGGAACCTTATCAAATGCCTTCTGGAAGTCCACATAGTAAACATCCATAGACAATCCCTTATTTTTCACGCCAGTGACCTCCTCAAAATATCAGTCAATTAGTCAGATACTACATACACAAATCCATGCTGACTCCCTTTGATCAACTCATACTTGTCAACTGCTCACTCACTCTATGCCTGAGGATAGATTCCATTAACTTTCCCACAACCGATGTTAAACCAACAGATCTGCAGTTACCTGATTTCTTCCTCCCCCTTCTTAAACGATGGAATGACATTCAAAATTTACCAATTCATAAACAAAATTCCTGAATCTAAGGGGATTCAGAAAATTATGATTTGGATATCTCACTTATTTCTTTTAAAATCAGGAGGTGGAAACCATCAGATTTGTCCATCTCAAGTCCCATTATTGACTCTATTATCATTTTATTAAACATATTAAATAGACTAACTTCCTCCCCTTGATTTATTTTTAGGTTCCCGATGGTCTTTTGTTCTCCACTGAGAAAATGGATACAAAATACTCATTTAACAAATAAGGAAATGGAAGGGAGGGAGGAACTCAAGAAAATTGCAATCACCAGGGAAGTTGTACTGAACAAATTGTTGGAGCTGTGGGCTGACAAGTCCCCGGGTCCTAATGGACTTCATCCTAGGGTCCTAAAAGTAGTGGCTAGTCAGATAGCTGAAGCGTTGGTTTTAATTTTCCAAAATTCCCTAGATTCAGGGAAGATTCCATTAGATTGGAAAATAGCAAATGTAACTCCTTTATTCAAAAAAGGGAGGGAGACAGAAAGCAAGAAGCTACAGGCCAGTTAGCTTAACATCTATCTTAGGGGAAATGTTAGAAGCTAGTATTAAGGATGTTATAGCAGGGCACTTAGAAAAATTCAAGGTAATCAGACAGAGTCAACATGGTTTTGTGAAAGGGAAATCATGTTTAACCAATTTATTGGAGTTCTTTGAAGAAGTAAAATGTGCCGTGGATAAAGGGGAACCGATGGATGTACTGTACTTAGATTTTGAGAAGGCATTTGATAAGGTGCCACAGCAAAGGTTATTGCGGAAAATGAAAGCTCATGGTGTCAGGGGTAATATATTGGCATGGATAGAAGATTGGCTTACTAACAGGAAACAGACAGTAGGCATAAATGGGTAATTTTCTGGTTGTCAAGATGTAATGAGTGGTGTGCCACAGGAATCAGTGCTGGGGCCTCAACTTTTAACAATTTATATAAATGACTTGGATGAAGGGACCGAAGGTATGGTTGCTAAATTTGCTGATGACACAAAGATAGGTAGGAAAGTAACTTGTGAAGAGGACATAAGGAGGCTATAAAGGGATATAGATAGTTTAAGTGAGTGGGCAAAGATCTGGCAAATGAAGTATAATGTGGGAAAATGTGAAATTGTCCATTTTGGCAGGAAGAATAAAAAGAAGCATATTATCTAAATGGTGAGAGATTGCAGACCTCTGAGATGCAGAAGGATCTGGGCATCCTAGTGCAGGTTCAGCAAGTAATTAGGAAAGCTAATAGAATGTTGTTGTTTATTGCGAGGGGAATTGAATACAAAAGTAGGGAGGTTTTGCTTCAGTTATACAGGGCATTGGTGAGACCACATCTGGAGTACTGTGTACAGTATTGGTCTCCTTATTTAAGGAAAGATTTAAATGCATTGGAAACTGTTCAGAGAAGGTTTACTGGACTAATACTTGGAATGGGTGGGTTGTCTTATGAGGGAAAGTTGGACAGGCTAGGTTTGTATCCACTGGAGTTTAGAAGAGTAAGAGGTGATTTGATTGAAACATATAAGATCCTGAGGGGTCTTGACAAGATGGTTGCGGAAAGGATGTTTCCCCTTGTCAGAGAATCTAGAACTAGGTGTCACTATTTAAAAATACGGGGTTGCCCATTTAAGACAGAGATGAGAAATCTTTCTCTCAGAGGGTTGAGAGAGTTTGGAACTCTCTAAAGGCAGTGGAAGCAGAGTCTTTAAATATTTTTAAGGCGGAGGTAGATAGATTCTTGATTATCAAGGGGGTGAAAGATTATCGGGGGGTAGATGGAAATGTGGAGTTGAGGTTACAATCAGGTCAGCATGATCTTATTGAATGGCAAAGCAGGATAATGTCCTAGGCCCAAACATCTTCAGTTGCTTCATCAGTGACCTTCCATCCATCATAAAGTCAGAAGTGGGGATGTTCGCTGATGACTGCACAATGTTCTGTACTATTCACAAGTCCTCAGATACCGAAGCAGTCTGTGTCCATATGCAGCAAGACCTGGACAACATTCAGCCTTGGGCTGATAAGTAGCAAATAACATTCGCACCACACAAATGCCAGGCAATGACCACCTCCAACAAGAGAGAATCTAACCATCTCCCTTTGACATTCAATGGCATTACGATCACTGAATCCCCCACAATCAATGATGACTCTGGCATCTAATCAACAAAGCGGAAGATTGGCCAGGTATGTCCTATTCATAAAAAGACAGGATGCATCTAACCCAGCCAATTACCGCCCCAATGGCCTCCTCCCAATCATCAGTAAAGTGATGTAAGGAATCATTAATAGAGCCATCATGCACATCTACTCATCAATAATCTGCTCAGTTGCACTCAGTTCAGGTTCCAGAAGAATCACTCAGCCCCAGGCCTCATCACAGCTTTGATCTAGACATGAAGATACAAGAGAAGAGGTGAGACTATCTGCCCTTGTCATCATGCCATCATTTAACTGAGTAGAGTACCAAGGAGCCTCAGTAAAACAGAGATCAATGGAGATCAGAGAGACCAGAGGCTGGAGTCATACCTGACAAAAAATGGTCATAGATGTAAGAAGTCAGTCATCACAGCCACGAAACATCACCACAGCTATTCCCAGCTGCTTCCTCAATAAGATTCCCTCTATCATGAAGTAAGACCAACAATTCCAGTACTTGGCTCCATTCATAACTCCTCTGATAACAATGCAGCCATGCCAGCTTACAGCAGGGTTTGAATAAGAGAAAGCCCAGACATGTCCCTAATGGCATCACTTTCATTGAGTTTCCCACCATCAAAACATTGCAGGACACCATTTATTAGAAGCCCAATTGGACCAACTGTGTGAATGCTGTGGTTATGGAAACAGGGCAGGATACTCTGCGATGACTGGCTCACCTCCTGACTCTTCAAACCTCTCCACCATCTAAATGGCTCAAGTTACAATTCTGGCTTCTTACACATTCCCAATTTCCATTGCTCCACCACTGGTAGCCATGCATTCAGCTGTCTCGGCCCTAAGCTTTGAAATTCTCTCGCTAAATGTCTCCTCCTCTCTATCTCTGTCTCCTCCTTTAAGGTACACACTACTTTGGCCACGCTTTTGGTCATCTGTCTTAATAGCTCATGTGGCTTGGTGTCAGATTTTGTTTGCTAATGCCCCTATGAAATGCCTTGAGATGCTTTACTTCATTAAAGGCACTACGTAAATGCTAGTGTGACAAAATATTTACCACTTGCCTGGTTGGATGCAAATGCAATGACATTGGAGAAACTTAACATCATGCAGGACAGAGTGTCCTTGCCATTGGGAGCATTATCCACTTGATCTGCCACCGTCACAGTGTGGCTGAGTATGAATGATCATGTGTACAACCTATATATGTACAGATCATCTGTAGGATGCATTACAGCAACTCACTAAGGTAACATTGGCAGCATTTCCCTCCCCTATGAACTCTACTATCACAAAGGATAAGAATAACAATGCCATCAGAACACCATCACCACCAAGTTCTCCTCCAAGTCACACAATATCCTGACTTGGACATCTATCACAGTTTCTTCATTGTCGTTCATACCAAAATCTTGGAACTCCCTAACCAACATCATTGTGTGAGCACCAGCATCAGAGGACCACAGCATTGAAAGGAGAAGTCCCACCATTCCCTTCGCAGGTCAATGAGGGATGGTCAAATAATGCAGCCTTGACAGTATCATTCACATCCTGAGAAAAAATATAAAAACATTCTTAAAAGGCAGGGACCCATAATGTTGCCTTTTGAATGATAGAAAAGACCTGATTATTCCTACTAGCTCTGTTCACTAGTTTGAAATTTCACCTGCTGTCAGAGGCAGTAAGCAGACTTTATGCATGTATGTGAGTACATATGTAAACAGCTCTCCTGCTCAAGAATATTGCAAAGAATGTAAACAGCTTGGTGCAGTATAATTACAACATTAAATGCAGCCCGCACGTGTGTTCTCTTACTCATTTTGATCTCTTTTTTTGGTCCACTGGGTTAATGGTGATTGAAACAAGCCACTGCATTGAGTTTTGACGTGCAGTGAAGACATTTAAAGAGTTTCAGAGTGTCCTATTGAAATGCATAGACTGCCACTGAGTGAACATAGACATCAATCCTGTTTCTAAAGGAATAGAAACATGGGCTGAATTTCATGCAGGCAGCAGGGGGCCCGATACCGGGCCAGGTGAGGGGAACCCCGACTTGACCATCTTGGGGACACCTGGCTGCCTTTTACGGCGCTCAGGCAGTTAACTGCCCGGTGCCGGGGTCCCTGTTCCTTTTAGAACGGGAATCCCACCGCCGAGAGCTGCCAGCCATCAGAAAGCTGACAGCTCAGAAGTCCCAGTAGCATCACCGGGAGCAGTGGCCACTGCTGGTACTGCAGGAGGCCCCAAACCAGGAGCAGCACTGGAGGCCTGTGTGCAGGTAAGTGGGGCAGGCTCGCCAGGGCCAATCAAGCAGGCCCTGGAAAGGGGAGCATGGGTTGTTGAGGATGGGAAGGGGTTGTTGGCACAGGGGTGTCCTTTGCCACTGAGGACCTCCTCGGGCCACAGATTGCCCAAGCAGGAGGGCCCCTCCCCCACTCCAGACCAGAGGGAGGCCAATTGGCCTCTGGGCAGGAAGGCTGTCCAGAGAAAAATTGAATGGTGTCGGGACGGCAATGAGCACTCCACCTCCCCGCTTTCCCTCACTATTTTATGGGCCCCCTGCCACCCTGGCCATCCCTCGAGGGCTGATAAAATTCAGCTGTAAGAACAGGACAAAGCCATTTAGCAGTTTGAGCCTGTTCTACCATTTAATTCAATTAACAATTGAACTAGCATCATTTGCTGTTTGTGGAAGAGAGTTCCAAACTTCTACTCCCCTTCGTGTGTTGAACTGTTTCCTACTTCACTCCCAAAAGATCTGGCTCTAGTTTTTAGACTATGCCCCTAGCCCTAGACTCCCAAACCAGTGGAAATAATTTCTCTCCAGCCACCTTATCGGTTTCCTTAAATATCTTGAAAACTTCGATCAAATCACCCCTAACCTTCTAAATTCCAGGAAATACAATCCTAGTTTGTGCAATCTGATTTAATCTTTGGAGTCCAGTTATCATTCTGATAAATGTACACTGCGCTCCCTCCCAGGCCAATATAACCTTTCTAAGGTGTGCTGCCCCAGAACTGCTCACAGTACTCCAGGTGTGGTCAAACCAGGGCTTTGTAAAGCTGTAGCATGACTTCTTGCCCTTGTAATTTAGTCCTCAAGATATAAAGGCCAGCATTCCATTAGCCGTTTTGATTATTTTCTATACCTGTTCATGACATTTTAATGATCTATGTACATGGATCCCAAGTCTCCTTGGACCATCACTATTTTCAGCTTTTCACCATTTAGAAAGTACTCTGTTCTATCCTTTTTAGGTCCAAAGCAGATGACTTCACATTTGCCTACATTGAAATCCACTTGCCACAGTTCTGCCCATTCACTTAATCTATCAATATCTTTTTGTAATTTTATGCTTCCATCTAAGCTGCTTACAATGCCGTCTATCTTAGTTTTATCGGCAAACTCGGATATGTAGTTTTCTCTTCCATCATCTAAGTCATTAATAAATATGATGAATAGTTGATACCCAACACTGGTACTTGTGGAACATCACTAGTCACATCCCGCCAATTAGAATACCTGCCCATTATCCCTAATCTCTGTCACTGACCACCCAGTTATTTCCTTACTAGGTCAATGATTTGCCTTCAATTCCATGAGCTTTGACTTTAGCTAACAGTCTCTTGTGAGGAACTTTATCAGATGCCTTCTGGAAGTCCATATAAATAACACACAGACATTACCCTGTCCTTTACTTTAGTCGCTCCTTCAAAAGTTTCAATCAGATTTGTCAGGAATGACCTACCCTTTACAAATTCATGCTGGTTCTTGCTGATCCACTGAACATTTTCAAGCTGTTCAGTCAGCCTATCCTTAATTTTAGAGTTTAGTAATTTTCTGCCAAGTAATGTTAGGCTAACTAATCTATAATTCTCTGGTTTCCCTCTCTCACTTTTCTGTGCAATTTTCCAATCTAAAGGAACAGTTCCCAACTCAAGAGAACATTGGAAGATTATAGTTAGGGTTTTCTTCTTTTGGGCCTCCTTATCTCGAGAGACAATGGATACGCGCCTGGAGGTGGTCAGTGGTTTGTGAAGCAGCGCCTGGAGTGGCTATAAAGGCCAATTCTGGAGTGACAGGCTCTTCCACAGGTGCTGCAGAGAAATTTGTTTGTTGGGGCTGTTGCACAGTTGGCTTCCCCTTGCGCCTCTGTCTTTTTTCCTGCCAACTACTAAGTCTCTTCGACTCGCCACAATTTAGCCCTGTCTTTATGGCTGCCCGCCAGCTCTGGCGAATGCTGGCAACTGACTCCCACGACTTGTGATCAATGTCACACGATTTCATGTCGCGTTTGCAGACGTCTTTATAACGGAGACATGGACGGCCGGTGGGTCTGATACCAGTGGCGAGCTCGCTGTACAATGTGTCTTTGGGGATCCTGCCATCTTCCATGCGGCTCACATGGCCAAGCCATCTCAAGCGCCGCTGACTCAGTAGTGTGTATAAGCTGGGGATGTTGGCCGCTTCAAGGACTTCTGTGTTGGAGATATAGTCCTGCCACCTGATGCCAAGTATTCTCCGAAGGCAGCGAAGATGGAATGAATTGAGACGTCGCTCTTGGCTGGCATACGTTGTCCAGGCCTCGCTGCCGTAGAGCAAGGTACTGAGGACACAGGCCTGATACACTCGGACTTTTGTGTTCCGTGTCAGTGCGCCATTTTCCCACACTCTCTTGGCCAGTCTGAACATAGCAGTGGAAGCCTTACCCATGCGCTTGTTGATTTCTGCATCTAGAGACAGGTTACTGGTGATAGTTGAGCCTAGGTAGGTGAACTCTTGAACCACTTCCAGAGCGTGGTCGCCAATATTGATGGATGGAGCATTTCTGACATCCTGCCCCATGATGTTCGTTTTCTTGAGGCTGATGGTTAGGCCAAATTCATTGCAGGCAGACGCAAACCTGTCGATGAGACTCTGCAGGCATTCTTCAGTGTGAGATGTTAAAGCAGCATCGTCAGCAAAGAGGAGTTCTCTGATGAGGACTTTCCGTACTTTGGACTTCGCTCTTAGACGGGCAAGGTTGAACAACCTGCCCCCTAGGGGTATCTGCAATATTATCACCTACTTCCTTTTAAACCTTGAGTTGGAACCCCTGTGATCCTGAGGATTTGTCAATCTTTAGTGCCATTGGCCAGAATTTTTCGTTGAGTGGGGGAGCCCCGTCCACTGGCTGAGCCAGATCAGATTTTAAGCTCCCCAGGCCCTTAATTGGTCGTGGGTGGGCGGGGACTTCCACCTCCTTGAGCAGCCTAATGGAACTGCTGGCCAATCAGTGGGCCAGCAGCTCTTAGTCCCAGCAGCGCCACCGGGAGCAGTGGCCACTGCTGGGACTGCACCCAGCCATCAGAAGGAAAATGAAGGATAGGCCCGGAATGAGGGGATCGGGAACGGCCCCCCACCCCCACCTCCCACTCAATTTACGGCCACTGCCCCCAGCCATCAGCCTTCTCGTTTGGGGGCTGTAAAATTCCGGCCATTGTTTTCTTCATTACTGTTATTTGACTTACATTAATTCTGGTGAGTCCTCATCCCTGATTCAATATTAGCTTCTTTGGCATGTCCAGCACGTTAACCCCTTCCTCTACTGTAAATACTGACACATAGTCCAGCATTTTCTTAATTTCATTGACAATATCACCATTATCAGTTTTCAAGGGGCCCACATTTCTCCTGATCACCTTTTTTCTAACATAACTGTAAAAAAATTAGTGTTGATTTTAATATCCCTTGCAAGTTCCCTTTCATACTCACTATCTGTTTTGTTACCATTTGCTATTCTTGATCTAGTGAACCAATATTGGTTATAGACAGATCAATTTTCTTACAAGTGACCAATGCATGTTGAATCTATAGCTAGAATTGAGCCACTAAAATCATTCTTTTGATGCAGATATCAATTAGAAAGTGCCCATTTATTAAGCGCTGCAATTATACCAGAATTTCACTTAAAGGGGCCTGGCTGTCATGCGACACAATATATTCTGCTACCTTTGCTATTTACTTAATGATGCTCTTCCTCAGTTATATCAGTTCCTACATCCTTTTTTCTGCTTCATCATGCTCTGTTTTGGTTTCCTGTACTTAATTCATTCTTCCATACTGTTCAGTAAATTGTCTAAAAGTAAGATGTTGTTTCTCAGGAATGGTTCAAAAAGCTAAAGCTAAAAATGGACTGACCCTGCAAGAATATAGAGGTAAGTATGAGCTTGGTTAGTGTTAGCTTGGCTCAGTGGTAGCACTCTCACATCTGAGTAGTGATGTCCAAGCTTCCCTATTGACAGATGGGTGTAAAACCTAGGTTGCCACACCTCTGCAGTACTGATGTGTGTTACTTTGTCAGAGGTGCCATCTTTCAGGTGAAACATTTAACCAAGGCCCTGTCTGCATTCATGGGTGGACCTAAAATATCCTAAGGCACATTTCAAAAATGTGGAAGGGAGTTTTCCCGGTGTCCTGGGCAATATTTATTCCTCAACTTGATTTAATTAAAAGCAGATTGACTGGTTATTTATTTCATTGTTGTTTGTAGGACCCTATAATGTGCAAATTGGCTGCTGCATTTGCTGGCATAGCAACAGTGACTGCATTTATAGAGTCATTTATGGCACAGAAGGAGGCCATTCGGCCCATTGAGTCCATGCCAGCACTCTACAGAGCTATGCAGTCAGTCCCACTCCCCAGCTCGATCCCCCTAGCCCTGCAAGTCTATTTCTCTCAGGTGGCCATCCAACTTCCTCTTGAAGTCAGTGATTGTCTCTGCTTCCACCACACTTGTGGGCAGCAAGTTCCAGGTCATTACCAACCGCTGCGTAAAAGAACACTTATATTCAATATCCTCATATTCAAAAGTACTTCATTGGCTGGAAAAAACTTTGGGTAATCCTGAGTATGTGAAATGTGTTACATAAATAAAGGTCCTTCCTTTAATTGGTCCGATGAACATATGAGAATGAAAAGACCACAGGTCATCTAACCTGTCCTATATAGTTCTGATGCTTCCTGCAGCTTACATGCTGAAGCCATATAACGTGAAGTCTGATGGGTCTCCTCTGCCACAAAGTATGATATAGTCAGCTGGTTGGAATTCAATTGACCATTTCTGAATGAGTGTGTCAAACTTACTAGTGAAAGAGCTGACTCTGAGAACATAACATATTCCTGTATAAAAGCAATATACTGCAGATGCTGGAAATCTGAAATAAAAATAAAAAGTGCTGGAAATATTCAGCAGGTTTCGACTACACTTCTTCACACCCTGACTCCTGTAAGGACTCCATTCCATTCTCCCAGTTTCTCCATCTCCGACGCAGCTGCTCTGATCATGCAACCTTCCACGACAGCGCTTCTGATACGTCTTCCTTTTTCCTCAACCAAGGATTCCTCCCCACGGTGGTTGACAGGGCCCTCAACCGTGTCCGGCCCATTTCCTGCACCTCTGCTCTCACCTTTTCCCCTCCTTCCCAGAACCGTGACAGGACTCCCCTTGTCCTCACTTTCCACCCCATCAGCCTCCTCATCCAAAGGATCATCCTCCAGCCTTTCCGCCACGTCCAGCGTGATGCCACTACCAAACACATCTTCCCCTCCCCTCAGCATTCCAAGGGGATCGTTCCCTCCATGACACCTTGGTCCACTCCTCCATTACCCCCAAATCCTCGTCCCCTTCCCATGGCACCTTCCCATGCAATCGCAGGAGGTGTAATACCTGACCCTTTTACCTCCTCTCTCCTCACTATCCAAGGCCCCAAACACTCCTTTCAGGTGAAGCAGCGATTTACTTGTACTTCTTTCAATTTGGCATACAGTGTTCGCTGCTCACAATGGGGAGACCAAACGCAGATTGGGTGACCACTTTGCGGAACATCTTCGCTCAGTCCAAAAGCATGACCCTGAGCATCCTGTTGCTTGCCATTTCAACACACCACCCTGCTCTCATGCCCACATCTCTATCCTGGGATTGCTGCAGTGTTCCAGTGAACATCAACGCAAGCTCGAGGAACAGCATCTCATTTTCCGATTAGGCATACTACAGCCTGCCGGACTGAACATTGAGTTCAAAAATTTCAGAGCATGACTGGCCCCCCATTTTTTCTTTTTCTTTTGTTTTAGTTTGTTCCATCATTCATTTTTTTACCATGTGTCTGCCTACTGTTTTTTTTTCACGTTTGTGCTTTTGGCCAGGGCTGTTCATTATTCCGTCATTTAACACCCTCTCTGCACTAACGCTTTGTCTTTCAGCACACCATTAACAAACCCTTTGCCTTTGCTCCATGACCTCTGGTCAGTTATTCTCTGTGACCCTCTGTCCTATCAACACCTTCCCTTGTGTTATCTTTTGTCCCACCCTGCTTTATTTGCTTAAAACCTATTACATTTCTAACTTTGGCCAGTTCTGATAAAAGGTCACTGACCTGAAACGTTAACTCTGCTTCTCTCTCCACAGGTGCTGCCAGACCCGCTGAATATTTCCAGCATTTTTTGTTTTTATTATTATATAATATATTCCTGAATGGGCTTAGGGTCTGAGCTGGACAAAAGAGGTGAGGCAACACTGTCTGCTGTACAACAATGAGCTCTGATTACACATTAAAGAGAGGTCATCCCAAGTGCTTCACTGCCATTCGAATACACACTTAGGCCACATCAGCCTCTTAGACTCCCAGTAGTAAAGGGCATCCATTTTGCAGTCTTGTTCAGGCTTCCTGAGGTGAGAAAATACAATTTTCTTGAGCCATAATGGTTATCATCATTAGCTGCTGCAGCCACTATACATCATTCCCACCTCCTGCAGCTGATGATGGAAATGACTCTCATAAGGCTAATCTTGTGAAAGCCAAAGTTGATGGCCTTAGCCAATCTCTTGCCCTTCCTTGTAGATATACCCAAAATCCTAATGCATGTTTGAAGTGAGGAATTGAAGAATGTAGATAAAACACACTTCTGCTATCAGAAGATGGAGTTAATCCATCTGTTAAGTTCCTCGAAAAAAGTTACAGTGACAGATCCTCCTGCAGCAGGAATCTAGATAATTTTCTTTCTGAAACTATCTGTCATACACTGATATATGCTGACAGTTAGGATGACTTGGCTAAGAGAGGTCAATTTACTGCTTATCCTATGACTGACTTTTATGAATGGCCCAGCAGATTGACAATTCCCTTGGCCACAGTCCGCTGTAAGTGTCTTAAGTGCAAGTGTGTCATGGATTTAGCTGCACCAAATGCTCTGGAATGTAAAAGGTGAAGCTCCACTGCATTTAACATTCAGATTTACAGAATGTTTTTAGCAATTAGCACACTTAAATAATAAATAGTTCAGCTGTTTGTGGCCTGATTGGAATAGCCTTATACTTAAAAATTAACTACACCGATGTTGGCTAATCATTTCTGATTCTCTACTCATTGCACAACAAAAGTGAAGTAGTGGATATTGCTCAAATCAAATTATTGCATCCAATTTGAATTTATTTGTCCCATCATCTGTAACAAACATCCCTACTGGTAAGTTATTGGGATGGATCCAACCTTCCCACAAGGACTGTACAACAGGAAGGTTATTGATTTCTGTGCATTTATGGTTTCTCAGAAACACCCTTCACTACCCATGATCATCATCAGAACACCCAGTGGCTTGCAGTTAAAAAAGACTCAGCCTACAGTGAACATGTATCTGTTGGATACGCTGTGAGCCAATGTTTAGGGGCATAATCCCGCATCCTGATTCTTCCTCCATTGCAAGTGCTTTGTGATTTACAAATTAGTAAATTCATGGGATAACTGAATATGGAAACAAAATTTGAACAGAACAGCATAGCTAGGGGGTAAATAACCCCCAGTCGGCCGGTTGACCAATAACCATATCTTCCTCATTCTGTTGCATAATCACAACAATAAATGTTATCATGGACTCCAGGGATTTTGGAAAGATTAAACACTGAAAGATGCAGGGCAGTAGGACTATTCCGTTAAACATTTCTCTTCTCAGAAGTATTGCCCTGCCTGTTGCACTGATTTGTACAGTTTCATCACTTTCATTACATTATTGTTCTGCCACAGATTATTTGAATGAAATCACTGAGGGTGTTGCATTAACAGACTTGTTCCTACATTAACCTTTTTGTTTATATGTGGCAAACATTATGGTGCAATTTGTATGATATATTTTCTATCCATTAGGATTTATAGTAAAATGTCTTCAAGACAATATATTTTTTCATGCTTTTTGAGCAGTGTAGTTCCAATCTGTCATGCAGGCCCCCACCTGCCAAGAATGAGACATTAATTTCACCGCATGAAACATTGATTTTTAAACTGTTACTGGAGTAAAGAAAGAACATATTTTAAAAAAAACACCAGACCCGTGGCTGGAAAGACATTTGCATTGTAACAGACAGTACATGGAAAGGACAAAGGAGCCACTCCCTGCTCCAATTTAATCCACAATGGACTTTTAATTACTAGACGTTAAAGGTGGAGAGGCCAGCATTCCAGGTTAACCGTTAAGGTGGCTTTATACACAAACAGACGTGGTCAGGTCAGTTTAGTCACATGACTAACTGGCTGTTGGAGTTTTTTTGAATTTGAACTAGCCACAGAGTTTTAAAAACTCAGAAAGCTGTTTGCTCCTGGACTGAAAAGATCTTTCTCCTGTTTGCTCTCATTTCTTTCTCACGGAACTGAAGACCCATTGAAGACACATGACCCCCAAGAGAGAAAAGTCTCTGAGAGTGAACAAGGTTTAAGAAGAATACTGGGCCCCAATGAAAAGCTAGAATTACCTACAAGCAAGAACTACCCACAAAAGGACTACAGTGAGCTCGAAGCACAGTAACAAGAAATTCTTCTGATATTGCCTCAAACCTCTCCACTATTTTTCTTCTGCTCTTTTCTGTCTCTATTTGCATGTGTGTATTGCGTATGCATGCTAGCATGGGGCGCAGCGTGTATCCATAGGTGTTAACTGAATTAGAGTTTAAGTTTTAATAAATTTCACTTTTCTTCTTTAAACCTAAGAAAGCCTGTTTGTGCTCATTTCTTTGCCTTATAATTGGAAAGTGGTGAACAAGGATTCACCAAGGGGTGCTCAAAACATGGGGTGTTTAAAAATTAAATCCTGTTACAGCAAGACCAGGTGAAGGCTAAAAGAGACCCCTAGACACCTTTCTCACCTGGTCATAACACAGTCTGTCAGGAAATTTATATTCTCATACATGACATGAGGATAACAAGCCAATAGTTGGGGAAGAACAGTAGACGAGGCACAGAACCAGCAGAAGATAAAATAAATTGGTAAAGCTTATAGCATCTCACCTCTTTTGTTTTCTATTGATTTCTGATGTGTTATATCTTTAGCGTCTTTGTCTAATTGTTTTTTTAAGGATAGTGTTTATTTTTGTTCCTCATCTTTGAACTTCAGTGCTGTCTCTGTGGAGTCATGCAATGCTGTCTGTCATCCATGCTTTGACTCTGTAAGACTTCATTTTCTTTATTTACCTCATTGAAACTTTTTTTCCCTCTTGTGGTCCAGCTGCCAGCTTTTGTTTCCCTAATCATTACCCTTTGCATCTGATCTCAGTCTCCTTCTCCCTGACCTGAGCCTTCAAACAAATGTGAGCCTTTCACATGGCCAAGTCTCTTTGACTCTCCAATTTTTGCAGCTCTTCCAAAAAAAACTGGTTCTTCCATTCAGATCAGTTAAACTCAGCACAATCATTGACTTACACTTCCTTTGGTGTTCCTCAGTATTAAACAATGACTGTTCCTGTTCTTTCCCAATCCAGTCTGACTTTTGTGCCCATGTCTCCAGATCTACTGTACTCTCTTGTGTGTGCCACTGACTTTGACTAAAGTTGAGACAAGATTTCTTATTTATGAGATCTTTTGTCTTTATTTCTGTGCCAGTCACTCTCTTTCGACAGCTTTGTTCTAACTTGTGAAGCTTCTACCTCCCAACCAAGAACTTAAATAGTAGCATTACCTCCATGACTAGGTTCCCTCTGCTGGATACATATGTAATGACATCATGTAGCCATTCAAGACAGGTAGCTCACCTGGACAAAGAAGTAACCCATAATTCTAAACAGAATGTATCCACTGAACATAAGAAGTATAAGGGGATAGCCAGTATTATAAGAAAGAGTTTACCAAAAGGCAGAGTTCAGTTTTAAGAGGCAGCTCATTCCCCAACACCATGCCCCCTCCCCACTCCACTGCACCCCACAGGAATTCCCTTGAGAGCTCTGGAGACCAGTTTTAATTTCACTGAAGAGGTGTAAACGTTTGCTGAACTGCTTCCAGCAGGGGTAACAATATTAGTAACAGTGACAGTAACTGTGGTGAAAATAGCATTGGTGGAAGTAGCTTGACTATTGACCTTAAACAAATGAGAACTAGGTTAGTGACACATTGAATTGGTGTTGTGACACACTTCACTATGGAGCAGTAACCTATTGATTTGTACCCACAATTTCTCACACAATAGCTTCCTAATCTCAGTTGGGGGGTGGGGGGGGGGGGGGTGTGGGGGAAGGGAATTGACGCTCATTATCTCACACAGCCTCAAGAATTCTTTGCAAGAAGTCTGACTGGCAGCTCTCTCAGTCACAGAATGTTGTCTACTGAAGACTTGGAGGAAAAGAATAACTAAAAAGAAATTGAATCTAAATAACATTTTTTTAAAAGATGGGCCTGTGTTAATGCTCAATGGATACATTCATAGTGGGGGAGAAAGCATGACCTTACTGTACTAGGCTAAACATGTTTACACTGTGCACCACCTTCTTCCACTGAAAGCATACTGAATCCAAAATGTAATCACAATATTTGAAAATACAACACTCAGGCTGGATGTTCCAATGCTCTCAACAATTGGTTCTCTTAAACACAGGGGCAGATGGCAGAATGTCAATCAATCACCCTTCATTGTGTGAGAATTATCTAATACTGCTCAAACCCTGCTTTTTGAAAGTGGCAAAGGGTCAGAAAAATAAGTTAAAATAAGAATCGGGGTGGGGATGGGTGCGGTGGCAGAGCTGAGGTGATTTTTTTTTCACACAGAAAGTTGTTACGATCTGGAAGGAACTGCCTGAAAAGGTGGTGGAAGTAGATTCCATAGTAACATTCGAAAGGGAATTGTAAAGGAAAAATTTGAAGGGCTATGGGAAAGAGCAGGGGAGTGGGACTAACTGGATAGCTTTTTCATGGGGGCTGACACAGACACAATGGGCCAAATGGTTGCCTTATGTGCTGCAAGATTCTGTGATTCTCCATGATTATGATTAAATTGTAACATTAAATTCTACCTGTACTACACTGGAGAGAGAAGGACAACAGCATGATTCTAGGATAAAAAGCAAAATACTGTGGATGCTGGAAATCTGAAATAATAACAGAAAGTGCTTGAAATACTCAGCAGGTCTGGCAGCATCTGTGGACAGAGAAGCAGAGTTAACGTTTCAGGTCAGTGACCTTTCATCATTCTAAGGTTCAGCCTGCAATCACACATTTCAAACTGGCTCACCTATTCTCACTTTCCCCATATAATAGAGTGACACATGGGCATGATGACACTACAATGTGTTTGGCTTACAGACTTCCATATCATGTTCGTGCTGTAAACCATGTGCTGGGGTGAATCTGGTATAGTTTCAGGTCCAGAACAAGGCTGTCATACTGCTACATGAACTCATCTTACCAGGGACAGCTTCCATTGCAACATGATTTCCTCTAGTCAGGGTGGCATAGATTACAGGTCATAGTGACTCTAGTACGCAGCCGTGCAGACTACAGTGAGGCCATGTGCAACATCAAGCCACTGGTAAATGCTGCATCTGAAACCTGAACAGCCTCATGTAACCTGTCAACTATCAATGTAGCTGCTTCACTGTGAGAATGGAATGTAAAAAGGGCAATTCAATTATCATCAGTCCCAGGTATCCAGAATGAGCTCCAGCCTGGTCACTCTGAGTAGTAATAGAAACAGGCTCTAAACAATATTATAATTGCAATAGCACAAACCATTTATTCAATTTACAATAAACAGTATCAAATATTTAACATATGGAGCATGGTGTGTGTCACAGAAGTAATGTTTTGTGGCTGTATGTATTTTCCTGGGATTATGACTCTGTTTCTCTTATTTGCCCATGGAGTCGAACAGAAACATATAAAAATCTAAACTAAGCCAGCAAACGCTTTTTCAGTTTTTGATATTCATTGTGAAATGCCACCTTTGGTTTACAGGGTTAAATGAACTGCCACACGTGTCTTCCTTCTGTCAGCAGAACACAAGGCCTGTTTTCCATAAGAAGGAACTGCTCAGTTCCCTGGTGATCTTCACAACTCAGCTGGTCAACAAGAATCTTCGAATGTCCCCTGTGTCCTCCATTTCTCACACCTCAGTGAGTTTGCACTGCAGTCTCCTGACCTTTGACTTTGTTGTCAAGGTGATGGGTGCCGTTATCTGAGACAGTTATTTCGCATACATGGCCTTTTGTTCCTTTTGAGCTTTTGTTAGAAAATGTAAAGCTAAACTAAATAGCTGTAAACTGTTTAACTCAGCACTGGACGCCAGTTTCTGGAACACTTTTCTCAGAATTTTTGGTGCATGGTAGACAATGGTGTATGTTTCAGCCTACATTCACCTGAAGCATATAAACAACATTATAATTACAGGTGTTAATTAAGAAGCCAACTGAGGTGAGAAAGAAGAAGTTGACATGCTTGGTTATAAGGAACAAAATGTCTGACACTGATTTTTTTCCATATCATTTAATCCTTTCTCTGGTGCCCTCATTATACATGGTTTCGACCAAAATATCTCCTGGGTCAATATTCCCAAAGCCAGTGACAAGGATCGTCCTCTCTGACAGTCCATATTTCAGGGAGAACTGTCACATGAAATTATGCATAAATTTCTGTGAATATGTGTATGAGAAAACAGCAAGCTGCATGGACACAAAAAGTTTTAATCCAAGAATGGATTAGAAAAAAATTTAATATACGACTGTGAAAATCCATTCGGTGGGCTACTTTCATGGGTCAAAAAATTGAGGATGTTGTTACTTTAGAGGGGAAGACAATATTTTGATGATTGCTCATACAAGCTAAATGTACAATGGTCAACTTTTGCTCAAAATTAACTGAAACCCAAATTAAAACGATTATGTTGTACATTAGGGCTGCATTAATCCTTGCACTAATGGTGCTGCTAAAGGATTTAAATTATTGTTGATGTTTTTGATTGCCGATATCAAATTTGTCTGTAATTTCGGTAGTGCTTTTCACTACAGGGTTTTTGTCATTAAAATGTATCCCTGGTTTTGATAAATGATTTTAACTCTCAGATAATTACATCCTGTAATGCACAGACTGATGATGTCATAGTCGATGATAGTATGTACCCAAATTAATAGACTTTGTGTTAAAAGCAGCTAACGCCTAATTAGCGTTAGATTAACCCCTTGGGCCTCATTACTATTCATAAGATTGAACTCCAGAGCTTCTGTCAGGCTGTTGCAGCAGTACAACCACAGAATAATAACGTTGCTTTCTGCAGACAAATGCAGGCGAACTAACAACTAAATTAATTTATTAAACAAAAACGAATCAAAAATATTTCCATCACTTCCCTGGTCCCTGTATTCAGTTATATCAGAATCTCAGGCTCATCACTTGACGTAAAAAGAATGCTATCTATCGCTCTAAGGAGTTGGTAACAAGTGTTCATCAGTCTCAAGTCCATTGTGCACCGCTGTTAGAAGCTGGCTTTGACCCTTAAATGACCCTGGTTTGTGGCTTTTGCCATAAGTGGTGTTGCTTTGCAACAAAGGTCTGCCAGATCCCGAGAAATGCTGTTGCTTAGCAACTTGACCCTTGGCATGGTGCAAGGAGCCTTTAGAAATCTGATAACTGAGATCATTGAAGTGTCAGAGATTCTGGTATTGGTGAATGCCAAGCATCGGACCCTAACAATTATGAGGCACACATATGGGGTCATTTTTCTTATACAGCTGCAAGTACGAGTACATGGGACCTGAATCGTCAACTCTCTCATTTGCTCCAAATACCACTATTAGAATCCAGCAAACATGACTTACCATACTAACTACAATTGAGATCATTCTATTCTAATACAAAGTTTTATGTTGTGTAAAACCTTATCAAACAGTAATTGACCTTAGACTCCTCTCAACAGATGACAGAAAGTGACAAGGGGACACACCCTTATAAGATATCAAAACTAGCCTTTAAAAACAATAAAAAATTTCAGAAAGGAAATGCTGCTTCCAGTTTTCCTTGATAGAAAGGCATGATTTATATATTTAAGATTATTTCTTCAGGAACGCTGTGACACGGAACTGCTCAGTCACACTATTTCACTCACCATTGTATTATAATCAGGAAGAGAGAGATAACCAACAACCTTCAATCAGATCAGCAATTCTCAATGGATCAATGGATGTTCATTTGTTTGGAAAATATAAAGGTTCTGATTTAATTTTGCTATAAATTACTATAAACTATTTTGAAAGATTTCATTTTTATTTCAAATATATCAAACATTGCCATCATTTGCAGCTGTAACTACATATTTTTTAAAACGATTTAATTGCTAGGCCCTAAGATCTGGAATTCCCTCTCTAAAGCTGGCCACTACTCTACCTTCCTCTCCTCCTTCAGATGCCCCCTAAAACCTACGTCTTGGACCAAGCTTTTGGTCGCCTGTCCTAATATCTCCTTTTGTGGCTTGGTATCAAATGTTGTTTGATAATGTTCCTTTGAGGTACCTCGGGATCTTTTACAATGTTAAAGGTGTTATATAAATGCAAGTTGTTGTTATTGCCAGACAGAAGATTCATCGCTACTCAAATCCATATAATAATTAGTGCCAAGACCTTGAATAGCTTTCTAGACGAAAGCAAGATTGCTATTTGGAAATGTGGTGTAATGGAACTTCAGTTGTTGTTCACTTGTAGCATAAGAAGAGACTAAGGATTCAGAATAGATGTCCCAGGGCAGAGTCCTTATTCATTAGAGCAGAGAAATATTCCTTCAATTGGTGAAGAAAATTCCCTTTTTTGTAAAACACATAATGGGCTGTATTTGAACATTTGGACCTGCTCACAGTTAGGGAGGCCGACAGTTAGTCAGGAACCTAATTGTGTAACGGGTTTTACCATTTTGCTCTTTAACTCAGCCATGGCATTAACTTCCCGCTTCCGGGTTTCCTGACCAATCAGAACGGGTGAGTGTGATGATGATCTGTAATTCACTGTTCAAGCCTCGGGATTTAAGTGGGTCCCCGGCAAAGGACAATCTACAATTGTTAGGAGAGAGATGGCAACTGTACGGTTGGAGTGGCAACATGAGAAGGTTGCAGCCCCTAGTTCTCAGAGGCATTCCTGAAGATCATCCTGTGGGCTATGAGGGCCTACAGAGAATTAGTGTTCCCTGCTGATGGGAGGAAGAGGCCAGCTTCTGAAAGCAAGCAGATGTGGCTGGAGGTCACTGAGGAGTGAGCAGCAAGAGTATGCTTCCTTACTCATGGATACAGTGTCATAAGAGGTTCAATGACCCCATCAGGACAGGAAAGGTGAGTGGCATGCCACATTCAAGTGCCTACCGTCTCACTCTGATTTCCTCAGCCTTCTCCTGCACAGCACTCCTGAGACCAATACAGCCAGCCCTCTCTTTTGATGGACCTCATCACATCTCCATCTGTACAGCCACCACTGACACTCACTCTCATTTTATTGCCATCTCATCCCTCACAGTCACTCTCCACAAAAGTTGCCATTGCACCCTCTCAACGCATTCCATTTCTCACACTCATAACTCTCAATGCAGTGATGGGTGTCTTCCTGGAATTAGATATTGCACAGCCACATGGCATACAACACTCATTCATGTCGACTTCATGTCAACAACCACTGAAATATGGTGATTGCCACAATGATGACTTTAATACTGAGAAACATACCACTGAATATGTAAATAGTTTAGTATATATCATCACAGGAAGTGATGCAAGTCAACATGTGATACATTAGTTGGAGCAGTGTTAGCCAGCAGGTAGCAGGTGTTGAAGAGTTCTCCGAGAATCCTGTTATTCCTGAATAAAGAACCCTTCATTTAGTTTACCAATCATTATTATAGTGTTTTGTACATTTGTGTTAAGAGCCAATAACACAACATTATCCACCTCCATGGAAAGAATGGCCACCTGCATCATGGAGCATCAGACATGGCAGACAACCGAGTACATGCTGGTCATCACCAATGCTCTGCATACTCACTCTGCCAGCTTAAATAGGATGGAGGAAAGCCTCGCCTTGGCCATTCAACACTTCACTGAAGTGCAGCAAAGTGTTCTCCAACTCTTGGCTAACAGGAAAGTGTGGTTGGGCCATGAGAGGGAAGATGGAGAAAGGGCACATGGTAGTGAGGACTCAACTCAAGGCACTCCCACTCCTCCCCACTTGCCACCCAACACCTCATACATTATAATCTTCTAGTGATTACATACCAGCTGAACATTAATGGAATGGAATCCCTTGTGCCTGGCAAATACTGCTGGTTGATCTGAGGGTGCATTGATTGCCACATGGGTGCCATCTATGACTCCCTGGACATGTGTGAATCCAGCCATTGCAGCAAATGCAAGGACCCTCTCATTCCAATTGGTCTCATCAGTAGCAAAATGGACATAAGTGACAGTCCTGGCAAACATGGCATCAATCACCTGGGAAATGCACTTCCATGCAGCAACTTGTGAAATCCTGCAGATGGCACCAGCAGATCCCTGGAAGGAGCCAGGGGTGAACAAATTCAGGGCTATGATGACCTTGACCACCACTGGCAATGTGTACCAACCTGTTCCACTGGGCAGGATTTCTTGTTCCAGGAGGTTGCAGATGTCAGCAACGAGCTGCTCTGGAAGTCTGAGCTTCTAGGCGTGTCCAGAAAGCGGATCCTTTTCCAGTATACCCTGTGTAGGAGGTATTACCTCCTGTGAGCTAGAGCTCTGTGTTCATCCCCCCTACCCTGTGGAGCGGCAGGTGGCTGAGGAGAAGGCAGCTGCTGCTCCTGCTGGTGTTGCTTCTGCTCCTGCTGGTGTTGCTTCTGCTGCTGCTGGTGTTGCTGATGTTGCTCCTCTTCTTCATCATCAGAGGTCCTAGGTAGAACTGCATAAGCTGCTCCTATGCTGCTGCGAAGGCTGGCACCTGGGAAGTAATCAAAGTCAAAATAGTCCAAGGTAGCAGAAATGACCTCAAATAGTCTTGGAAATCACCTCGAAAGCGCACTCTCAGAAAAAGTCCTGTGATCCCAAGCCTTTCACTTAGGCAAAGAAACAGCTGTTGTAGCCCTGTCTTTAAAGGATTTCCAGCCTGTCAATTTCACAGCTCCATCAATCCCCACTGTACTCTCGCCTTGTTGACTCTGGTGAATTTCAGACAACCCAAGGAACATATGCACTGCCTGTTTTAATCAGAATGCAGGATAAATCCTCAATCAATTGTCTTTTTGTATATTTAAGTCACCAACACCCCACTCCCCCACCCACCGGTTCCACAGGGGTTTCCTGCGCTCTTGGAAGTGGGTCCCAGTTAAATGTGGAAGTCGTCAGGTTCTTACTGGGTTGACGCGTGCTGTCTTTGCTTCTTTAACACTCCTGCACACACCGATACCCACACTCCCTTGCAGGTTAAAATCTCCCCCAATAACTGGGAATTGCTGCCCGAGATGATTGCCTTACTAATTGCCAGTACGCTCTAAGCTTTTCTGTTGCACACCTGTCCATAAGTCCAACTTAAGCACCTTTCAATTGTAAGACAATTGACAATAGAATAAAGTTGCTCTCTATGCTAAATAGAGAAAGGGCTTTTTCGCAGAATTGGGGCTTCCTATATCCTTTAAATCATTGCTGGATAGTGGATTCTCTAGAACGTAGAGTCATTATAGCACAGAAGGAGGCCATTTAGTCCATCGAATCCTTGCCATCTTATTCTATTATTATGGTATTTCTCTTTGTAAGAAGGCGCTCCTTCAAAGGGAAATATTCCAATTGTCATTGATGGGTTTAATGAAACTGGTCATGTGAACTGTGGAGTTAACTTCTACTGGCATCAAACTATTATCAAAGCAACATCTACAGGTCAATATTGAACAAAATTTGCATCGTGACAGCATTCCTTGATGCTATTAAAGGTAGTAATTTGCAATGTTAATATAAGGGTTATTCTTAATTATTTTAGAACACATTTTGCCTCCAGAATACTCCATCTTACAGATCACAGATGACCAATGCCATGTGGAGGATGAATAACACATAAATACAGTAAACATCCTCTTTTTTACTGGGGTAAAACTTTGTCTCAGTTAGTCGTAGGAAAAAGATTAGCATGGTCACAGTTTGAACTACCCTGAGATTAACATGTAAAGCATCATTTGGCAATGCATTTCATAGCACATAATGGGTAACTTCAACTACACTGAAGATGTCTCAAAACTATTTCAAGGAATGTCAAAATATTTTAAGATATCTAAAATTTCACGGCGTTTCAGTGTGACTGGAATAAATTTTTAAATCATAGTTCAATTCACCATAGATATGAAGCAGACACCTTAATCACTGGACTTTTTTCTACTGTAAATTGAAGAACTCACTCAAGCTTTAACAATCAAAACTTTTCCTTCTCTTGTGTACTGCAAAGACAAAATGTGATCTTAATATTTTATATAAAACACACTAAAATCCATATTTTCATTATAATTTAATCCATTACACATGTAAAATGTCATCCCAGGCCATAAATTATTTAGCATTAATAAACAGAAAAGGTTTGTCTGGCTCCATAAATAATTAAATGTTGTGGTTATGAATGTTATGGATTTAAACATATTCGTCATTTTATTGGCACACAGAAGAAGGTGTCAAAAGGGAATTGGGAATTAAACTCTCTCTGGCTCTTTATGACAATTAGGTTACAACTTCTTGCATATACTCATATTTATCTTCAAAAATTGAATAACCCAGTGGCTTACCGCAGTCTGCAAATCTTGCCGTCAGAATTGCAAGATTAACGCCATGCTGTAATTCCAGCAAAAAATTTGTCCAAACATTGCAACAAAACAATTTTTAAACTACATTCTAATTCACTGCAGTTTCCCGTCTGTTCTGTACATTATCTCTATGCCCATGGGCAGTTTGCTGGAGGTAAGGTGTAGCATTGCAGTGAGGAAAGTGGAGAAGTGGGTTGTTGTACTGACACAGCCTTGTTTGAAGTCTTGACTGAGATAGGGTCTGTGGTGGTTCCAGTTGGTGAGGATCACGACTTGCATGACATCATGGAGTAGACGGAGGATGGTGACAAACCTCTGAGGAAACTGTTCAACCTACACTGCCTTCAATTCAAAACCAAAATCACTCCAACCTCAGTCGTCGAGTTTCAGTATGCAGATGACATTTGTGTGCACTCACTCTGAAACTGAGCTCCAAATCATTGGCGACTCCTTCCCCAAAGCATATAGAAAAATGGGTCTTTCACTAATCATTTGGAAAATGAAGGTCCTCTTCCAACCAACTCCCACAGCACAACTCCTTCCCCCTGTCAATCAAGACCAGTGGTGAGATCCTGGAAAACATGGGCCATTTTCCATATCTCGGGAGCTTCCTCTTGGCGAAGGCAGACAGAGACAATGAGGTTTGTCATTGCCAATGTGCCAGCTCAGCCTTCGGCTGACTGAGGAAGAGAGTGTTTGAGGATCAGGATCTCAAACCTGACACTAATATCATGGTTTACTGGGCAGAGGTGATACTTGCACTCCCATATGCACTTGGACAACCTACAGCAGGCACCTCAAAACATTGGAGAAGTTCCACCAGAGGTACCTCTGCAAGATCCTCCAAATCCAGTGGCAAGAAAGGCGGTCCAACAGCAGCATCCTCTCCCAAGCCAACCTGCCCAGCATCGGGGTGCTGAGCACCCAAAACCAGCTCCGCTGGGTGGACCGCCTCATTCGCATGCTGACACCAGACTCCCAAAGCAGCTGTTCTACTTAGAACTTGGTTACGGCAGGAGACTTCCGGGAGGACAAAGGAAACACTTTAGAGATGTCCTCAAAGAATCCTGAAGAGATCAAACATCCTCGCCAACTCATGGGAGTCCCTGGCTCGTGACCATCCTAGATGGAGAAAGCTCATTCAGGAAGGTATCGTGCACCTTGAGGGACTTTGGGAACATGCGGAGGCAAAGTCAAGGTGTCAGAGGCAGCACACAAACCTTCAAACTACTCATCTACCTGACCCTTCAAGCATCTCATGGTTCTCATGTGGCAGAGTCTGCAGATCATGCACTGGACTTATCAGCCATCTCAGAACCCATCAAACAGGAGTGGAAGCAAGTCATCCTCGATCCTGAGGGACTTCCCAAGGAGAAGGAATTCACTGCATGCTCGTCATTTGATTGAGCAGTAGATCCTCCCTCAGCATCTGTATCAGATCTTCCCTCAACCCTCCCCAATACAGCTGGTTAGACTTGTTGTGATGGTGTATTTGTTATCATGTTAAATATATGGTTATGCTAATATATCATCACAGGAAGTGATGCAATATTATGATACAATTCTCAGTTAGCACATGTAAGCTGAAGCAACAAGTCTCCATTAAAGCTCTGCATTCAACTTTTATGCCTGCCCTTCAGTTTCATTTGTATTAATCAAGAAAGAAGTAGAACAAAGAACAAAGAACAAAGATAATTACAGCACAGGAACAGGCCCTTCGGCCCTCCAAGCCTGCGCCGATCCAGATCCTCTCTCTAAACATGTCGCCTATTTTCTAAGGTTCTGTATCTCTTTTCTTCCTGCCCATTCATGTATCTATCTAGATACATCTTAAAAGACTCCATCGTGCCCGCATCTACCACCTCCGCTGGCAATGCGTTCCAGGTGCCCACCACCCTCTGCGTAAAGAACTTTCCACGCATATCCCCCCTAAACTTTTCCCCTTTCACTTTGAACTCGTGTCCTCTAGTAATTGAAACCCCCACTCTGGGAAAAAGCCTCTTGCTATCCACCCTGTCTATACCTCTCATGATTTTGTACACCTCAATCAGGTCCCCCCTCAACCTCCGTCTTTCTAATGAAAATAATCCTAATCTGCTCAACCTCTCTTCATAGCTAGCGCCCTCCATACCAGGCAACATCCTGGTGAACCTCCTCTGCACCCTCTCCAAAGCATCCACATCCTTTTGATAATGTGGCGACCAGAACTGTACACAGTATTCCAAATGTGGCCGAACCAAAGTCCTATACAACTGTAACATGACCTGCCAACTCTTGTACTCAATGCCCCGTCCGATGAAGGAAAGCATGCCGTATGCCTTCTTGACCACTCTATTTACCTGCGTTGCCACCTTCAGGGAACAGTGGACCTGAACACCCAAATCTCTCTGGACATCAATTTTCCCCAGGACTTTTCCATTTACTGTATAGTTCACTCTTGAATTGGATCTTCCAAAATGCATCACCTCGCATTTGCCCTGATTGAACTCCATCTGCCATTTCTCTGCCCAACTCTCCAATCTATCTATATTCTGCTGTATTCTCTGACAGTCCCCTTCACTATCTGCTACTCCACCAATCTTAGTGTCGTCTGCAAATTTGCTAATCAGTCCACCTATACTTTCCTCCAAATCATTAATGTACATCACAAACAACAGTGGTCCCAGCACGGATCCCTGTGGAACACCACTGGTCACACGTCTCCATTTTGAGAAACTCCCTTCTACTGCTACTCTCTGTCTCCTGTTGCCCAGCCAGTTCTTTATCCATCTAGCTAGTACACCTTGGACCCCAAGCGCCTTCACTTTCTCCATCAGCCTGCCATGGGGAACCTTATCAAACGCCTTACTGAAGTCCATGTATATGACATCGACAGCCCTTCCCTCATCAATCAACTTTGTCACTTCCTCAAAGAATTCTATTAAGTTGGTAAGACATGACCTTCCCTGCACAAAACCATGTTGCCTATCACTGATGAGCCCATTTTCTTCCAAATGGGAATAGATCCAATCCCTCAGTATCTTCTCCAGCAGCTTCCCTACCACTGACGTCAGGCTCACCGGTCTATAATTACCTGGATTATCCCTGCTACCCTTCTTAAACAAGGGGACAACATTAGCAATTCTCCAGTCCTCCGGGACCTCACCCGTGTTTAAGGATGCTGCAAAGATATCTGTTAAGGCCCCAGCTATTTCCTCTCTCGCTTCCCTCAGTAACCTGGGATAGATCCCATCCGGACCTGGGGACTTGTCCACCTTAATGCCCTTTAGAATACCCAACACTTCCTCCCTCCTTATGCCGACTTGACCTAGAGTAATCAAACATCTGTTCCTAACCTCAACATCCGTCATGTCCCTCTCCTCGGTGAATACCGATGCAAAGTACTCGTTTAGAATCTCACCCATTTTCTCTGAGTCCAAGCATAACATTCCTCCTTTGTCCTTTAGTGGGCCAATCCTTTCTCTAGTTACCCTCTTTCTCCTTATATATGAATAAAAGGCTTTGGGATTTTCCTTAACCCTGTTTGCTAAAGATATTTCATGACCTCTTTTAGCCCTCTTAATTCCTCGTTTCAGATTGGTCCTACATTCCCGATATTCTTTCAAAGCTTCGTCTTTCATCAGCCGCCTAGACCTTATGTATGCTTCCTTTTTCCTCTTAGCTAGTCTCACAATTTCACCTGTCATCCATGGTTCCCTAATCTTGCCATTTCTATCCCTCATTTTCACAGGAACATGTCTCTCCTGCACGCTAATCAACCTCTCTTTAAAAGCCTCCCACATATCACATGTGGATTTACCTTCAAACAGCTGCTCCCAATCTACATTTCCCAGCTCCTGCCGAATTTTGGTGTAGTTGGCCTTCCCCCAATTTAGCACTCTCCCTTTTGGACCACTCTCGTCTTTGTCCATGAGTATTTTAAAGCTTACGGAATTGTGATCACTATTCCCAAAGTAGTCCCCGACTGAAACTTCAACAACCTGGCCGGGCTCATTCCCCAACACCAGGTCCAGTATGGCCCCTTCCCGAGTTGGACTATTTACATACTGCTCTAGAAAACCCTCCTGGATGCTCCTTACAAATTCTGCTCCATCTGGACCTCTAACACTAAGCGAATCCCAGTCAATGTTGGGAAAATTAAAATCTCCTATCACCACCACCCTGTTGCTCCTACATCTTTCCATAATCTGTTTACATATTTGTACCTCTATCTCACGCTCGCTGTTGGGAGGCCTGTAGTACAGCCCCAACATTGTTACCGCACCCTTCCTATTTCTGAGTTCTGTCCATATTGCCTCACTGCTCGAGTCCTCCATAGTGCCCTCCTTCAGCACAGCTGTGATATCCTCTTTGACCAGTAATGCAACTCCTCCACCCCTTTTACCTCCCTCTCTATCCCGCCTGAAGCATCGATATCCTGGGATATTTAGTTGCCAATCATGCCCTTCCCTCAACCAAGTCTCAGTAATAGCAATAACATCATACTCCCAGGTACTAATCCAAGCCCTAAGTTCATCTGCCTTACCTACTACACTTCTTGCATTAAAACAAATGCACCTCAGACCACCAGTCCCTTTATATTCATCATCTGCTCCCTGCCTGCTCTTCCCCTTAGTCACACTGACTTCATTATCTAGTTCCTTACAGGCTTTTGTTACTACCTCCTTACTGTCAACTGACCTCAATTGGTTCCCATCCCCCTGCCACATTAGTTTAAACCCTCCCCAACAGCGTTAGCAAAAGCACCTCCAAGGACATTGGTTCCAGTCCGGCCCAGGTGTAGACCGTCCAATTTGTAATAGTCCCACCTCCCCCAGAACCGGTCCCAATGTCCCAAAAATCTGAACCCCTCCTTCCTGCACCATCTCTCAAGCCACGCATTCATCCTGACTATTCTTTCATTTTTACTCTGACTATCACGTGGCACTGGTAGTAATCCTGAGATTACTACCTTTGAGGTCCTACTTTTTAACTTGGCTCCTAACTCCCTAAACTCTGCATGTAGGACCTCATCCCGTTTTTTACCTATATCATTAGTGCCTATGTGCACAATGACAACTGGCTGTTCACCCTCCCCCTTTAGAATGTTCTGCAGCCGATCTGAGACGTCCCTGACCCGTGCACCTGGGAGGCAACATACCATTCGGGAGCCTCGTTTTCGACCACAGAACCGCCTATCTACTCCCCTTACAATCGAATCCCCTACGACTATAGCCCTTCCACTCTTTTTCCCGCCCTTCTGAGCAGCAGAGCCAGCCACGATGCCATGGACCTGGCTACTGCTGCCTTCCCCTGGTGAGCCATCTCCCTCAACAGTATCCAAAACGGTATACTTGTTTTGGAGGGAGATGACCGCAGGGGACTCCTGCGCTGCCTTCCTGCTCTTTCTCTGCCTTTTGGTCACCCATTCCCTTTCTCCCTCAGCAATCCTAATCTGCGGTGTGACCAATTCACTAAACGTGCTATCCACGACCTCCTCAGCATCGCGCATGCTCCAAAGTGAGTCCATCCGCAGCTCGAGAGCCGTCATGCGGTCTAACAAGAACTGCAGCTGGACACACTTCCTGCACGTGAAGGAGTCAGGGTCATCAGCCATGTCCCTGAGCTCCCACATTGAGCAAGAGGAGCATGATACGGGTCTGAGATCTCCTGCCATTTTTAATCTTAAGTTTAAACTTAGTTAAATGAAAAAGGAACGAAAAGTTTTTACCAATCACAATAAAACCAGAGAAATCGAAAAAGCCTTACCTTATAAACACCCCACCGAGTCCTTTTTTTTGGTTAGAGGAGGAGGGCGGGTGGGAGACACTACAAGTGTGGTGTCTCGGGTTCAGAAACCGCCCAAATATATAGTGTTTTACTTACCCAGCAGCCCCCTGGCCTCCGCCGAAAAACAAAAGGAAATTAAATTTACTTTCAAACGGACTTTCCCAGCTGCTCACTCGCTCACACGCTGCTCCCGAAAAAGCTGCTGCACTGAAAGGAAAGTTATTTTAAACCGCCCAAATATATAGTGTTTTACTTACCCAGCAGCCCCCTGGCCTCCGCCGAAAAACAAAAGGAAATTAAATTTACTTTCAAACGGACTTTCCCAGCTGCTCACTCGCTCACACGCTGCTCCCGAAAAAGCTGCTGCACTGAAAGGAAAGTTATTTTAAACCGCCCAAATATATAGTGTTTTACTTACCCAGCAGCCCCCTGGCCTCCGCCGAAAAACAAAAGGAAATTAAATTTACTTTCAAACGGACTTTCCCAGCTGCTCACTCGCTCACACGCTGCTCCCGAAAAAGCTGCTGCACTGAAAGGAAAGTTATTTTAAACCGCCCAAATATATAGTGTTTTACTTACCCAGCAGCCCCCTGGCCTCCGCCGAAAAACAAAAGGAAATTAAATTTACTTTCAAACGGACTTTCCCAGCTGCTCACTCGCTCACACGCTGCTCCCGAAAAAGCTGCTGCACTGAAAGGAAAGTTATTTTAAACCGCCCAAATATATAGTGTTTTACTTACCCAGCAGCCCCCTGGCCTCCGCCGAAAAACAAAAGGAAATTAAATTTACTTTCAAACGGACTTTCCCAGCTGCTCACTCGCTCACACGCTGCTCCCGAAAAAGCTGCTGCACTGAAAGGAAAGTTATTTTAAACCGCCCAAATATATAGTGTTTTACTTACCCAGCAGCCCCCTGGCCTCCGCCGAAAAACAAAAGGAAATTAAATTTACTTTCAAACGGACTTTCCCAGCTGCTCACTCGCTCACACGCTGCTCCCGAAAAAGCTGCTGCACTGAAAGGAAAGTTATTTTAAACCGCCCAAATATATAGTGTTTTACTTACCCAGCAGCCCCCTGGCCTCCGCCGAAAAACAAAAGGAAATTAAATTTACTTTCAAACGGACTTTCCCAGCTGCTCACTCGCTCACACGCTGCTCCCGAAAAAGCTGCTGCACTGAAAGGAAAGTTATTTTAAACCGCCCAAATATATAGTGTTTTACTTACCCAGCAGCCCCCTGGCCTCCGCCGAAAAACAAAAGGAAGTTAAATTTACTTTCAAACGGACTTTCCCAGCTGCTCACTCGCTCACACGCTGCTCCCGAAAAAGCTGCTGCACTGAAAGGAAAGTTATTTTAAACCGCCCAAATATATAGTGTTTTACTTACCCAGCAGCCCCCTGGCCTCCGCCAAAAAACAAAAGGAAATTAAATTTACTTTCAAACGGACTTTCCCAGCTGCTCACTCGCTCACACGCTGCTCCCGAAAAAGCTGCTGCACTGAAAGGAAAGTTATTTTAAACCGCCCAAATATATAGTGTTTTACTTACCCAGCAGCCCCCTGGCCTCCGCCGAAAAACAAAAGGAAATTAAATTTACTTTCAAACGGACTTTCCCAGCTGCTCACTCGCTCACACGCTGCTCCCGAAAAAGCTGCTGCACTGAAAGGAAAGTTATTTTAAACCGCCCAAATATATAGTGTTTTACTTACCCAGCAGCCCCCTGGCCTCCGCCGAAAAACAAAAGGAAATTAAATTTACTTTCAAACGGACTTTCCCAGCTGCTCACTCGCTCACACGCTGCTCCCGAAAAAGCTGCTGCACTGAAAGGAAAGTTATTTTAAACCGCCCAAATATATAGTGTTTTACTTACCCAGCAGCCCCCTGGCCTCCGCCGAAAAACAAAAGGAAATTAAATTTACTTTCAAACGGACTTTCCCAGCTGCTCACTCGCTCACACGCTGCTCCCGAAAAAGCTGCTGCACTGAAAGGAAAGTTATTTTAAACCGCCCAAATATATAGTGTTTTACTTACCCAGCAGCCCCCTGGCCTCCGCCGAAAAACAAAAGGAAATTAAATTTACTTTCAAACGGACTTTCCCAGCTGCTCACTCGCTCACACGCTGCTCCCGAAAAAGCTGCTGCACTGAAAGGAAAGTTATTTTAAACCGCCCAAATATATAGTGTTTTACTTACCCAGCAGCCCCCTGGCCTCCGCCGAAAAACAAAAGGAAATTAAATTTACTTTCAAACGGACTTTCCCAGCTGCTCACTCGCTCACACGCTGCTCCCGAAAAAGCTGCTGCACTGAAAGGAAAGTTATTTTAAACCGCCCAAATATATAGTGTTTTACTTACCCAGCAGCCCCCTGGCCTCCGCCGAAAAACAAAAGGAAATTAAATTTACTTTCAAACGGACTTTCCCAGCTGCTCACTCGCTCACACGCTGCTCCCGAAAAAGCTGCTGCACTGAAAGGAAAGTTATTTTAAACCGCCCAAATATATAGTGTTTTACTTACCCAGCAGCCCCCTGGCCTCCGCCGAAAAACAAAAGGAAATTAAATTTACTTTCAAACGGACTTTCCCAGCTGCTCACTCGCTCACACGCTGCTCCCGAAAAAGCTGCTGCACTGAAAGGAAAGTTATTTTAAACTGCCCAAATATATAGTGTTTTACTTACCCAGCAGCCCCCTGGCCTCCGCCGAAAAACAAAAGGAAATTAAATTTACTTTCAAACGGACTTTCCCAGCTGCTCACTCGCTCACACGCTGCTCCCGAAAAAGCTGCTGCACTGAAAGGAAAGTTATTTTAAACCGCCCAAATATATAGTGTTTTACTTACCCAGCAGCCCCCTGGCCTCCGCCGAAAAACAAAAGGAAATTAAATTTACTTTCAAACGGACTTTCCCAGCTGCTCACTCGCTCACACGCTGCTCCCGAAAAAGCTGCTGCACTGAAAGGAAAGTTATTTTAAACCGCCCAAATATATAGTGTTTTACTTACCCAGCAGCCCCCTGGCCTCCGCCGAAAAACAAAAGGAAATTAAATTTACTTTCAAACGGACTTTCCCAGCTGCTCACTCGCTCACACGCTGCTCCCGAAAAAGCTGCTGCACTGAAAGGCAGTGGTGGAAATATGGTGGCAGTGGTAGTGAGTTGACAGCATTGATCAGCAACTGAAAATAACAATTCAAGTCAGAAGCCCTACCTGAAGCACTGCGACCAGATCACAGCTCTCTCATCGGGAGAGAAACGGTGTGAGTAGAGATAGAAGGTGATTTGAGCGCACTCCCGGTTCTGTCTCGAGCTGGCAAGACAAAAATCAACAGTAGCTTCAGCCACAAAGATCAGTGCAGCATCGCATTTTGGTGCACATTCCTTCTCACTATTTTTCACTGTGGCCCTGTTTGATTCTGGCCGTTGATTTCTCTGCCTATCACTTTTCTTATTCCCCTTACTGTCTTTTGTTCTTGTCTTATCCCCCCTCCTCTGACTCCATCCCCCTGCCATTTAGTTTATACCCTCCCCAACCACTCTCGCAAATACTCCCCCTAGGACATCAGTCCTGGTCCTGCCCAGGTGTAACCCGTCAAGTTTGTACTGGTCCCACCTCCCACAGAAGCGCTCCCGATGCCTCAGGAATCTAAAACCCTCCGCTTCACACCATCTCTTCAGCCATGTATACATCCGATATATCCGGCTATTTCTACTCTGACTAGCACGTGGCACTGGTAGTAATCGTGAGATCACTACCTTTGAGGTCCTACTTTTCAACTTACTTCCTAGCTCCCTACATTCTGCTTTTAGAACCTCATCCTTTTTTTTAACCTATGTTGTTCGTACCAATGTATACCTCAACCACTGGCTGTTCACCCTCCCCCTTCAGAATGTCCTGTAACTGCTCTGAGACATCCTTGACCCTAGCAACAGGGATGCAACATACCATCCTGGAGTCGCTTTTGCGGCCACAAACGCCTATCTATTCCCCTTACAATTGAATCCCCTATAACTATTGTATTCCCACACCTTTTACTCCTCCCATGTGCAGCAGAGCCAACCGTGGTGCTACGAATTGGGCTGTTGCTGCTTTCCCCTGAAAGGCCATTCCCCCAATAGTATCCAAAACAGTATATCTGTTTTGCAGGGGAATAGCCACAGGAGATTCCTGAACTGCCTGCCTAGTCCTCTTGCTCTGCCTCGTGGTCACCCATTCCCCTCCTGCCTGTGGGGTCTGAGCCTGCGGTGTGATCACCTCTCTATACGTGCTATCCACGATACTCTCCGTAGATGCTCCACAGTGTCCCCAGCTGCAACTCCAGCTTCGAAACTCAGGCTTCCAGGAGCTGCAGCCGGACACACTTTCTGCACACATGCTGGTCCCGGGCACTGGAAATGTTCCTGGCTTCCGACATGGAGCACGAGGAGCACACCATGGCTTTGAGCTCTCCTGCCATGACATAACCCTTTAAATTAAATTAAACCTTCTGGAAGATCATATCAGTTACTCTAGGGCCCTTCTTCCCTGGTCCTCATTACTACAGAACTCCCTTAAAAAAAACACGACTTACTATATTTGAAAGAAACTTTAAACTTTTAAACTTTTCTTATCTGAGATACTTACCCAGCTATTTAGAGCTAATCCCTAACAGCAGTGACTCACCAACAATCACCTTGCAGCTCTCCTGTGACGTAAGTGTTGGCTTTTTATTTCAAAACTCAGGTGCGCTGCTGCTGCACTTTTAAACTCTGCCGGTCTCACTCAGTCTCGCTCCTTCCCGCTGCCGCTGCACTTTTAAAATGTGCTGGTCTCACTCAGTCTCGCTCCTTCCCGCTGCACTTTTAAACTCTGCCGGTCTCACTCCTGTAGCATACTACAGGACGGTTGCTGATATGAGGCAATTATCGCAGGGAGACAATTGCTGCAAGCCTTAGGGTCCAAAATGTCTGTCAATACAACATCGATGGCACCCCAGGCAAAACAAGGTGTGCAGTAACTGTGGGCTGTCTCACCAACCACGTAGATGTCTGGCACATGCAGACACGTGCAAGGCATGTGGGCTTTGCCGAAGGTGCATCAGTAGGAAGGCAGGGAAAAACCAGAGCGGGCAGCACTCAAACCACAGAAGCACTCGACCCGGAGGCCAAGAGAAGTGAGACACTTCCAGGCACCATACAAAGCATAGGCCCATCCACGAAATGGGGGAACGCCTGACCAAAATGAATGAGGTGGATCGAGGTGAAGGCACTACAGGTGAACAGCTATTTCACACGATCACCTTAACGGAACAGGCCATTCAGTTAACAAAACGGAAGCTTTTGCAACATTCCAGATCATCTGCTCCAATAAAGCTGAATGGCATCGACTGAGAGTGAAGACTGACACAGGTGCAAATACCAACACACTACCTGCCCGCGTTTTCAAGGAATGTACCACGAGGCATGGAAGCCTGTGGTCCAATCCACAAGCGTGAAGTTTATGACATACAATGGCTCGACAATAAAGTGCCTAGTTCCCTAGACCTGGCATACAGGTACAAAGAGTAAACATAGTCTACTCAGATATTCCAATAGTGGATGTGTCAGGACCAGCAGTAGCAGTATTGCTGGCATGCAATGAACTTACCATGAGCTGACGCAGTCAGAAGACCACAGCAATCAAAACAAGTGCACACCCATCGGGTCAGTACAAGATCTCCAGAGGTTGTACCCGGACTGGTTTGCCATGGTTGGGAATTTTCACAGGGATGCAGTCCTACACCTTAAAGAAGGTGCAACACTGTCTGTCAACTCGCCGTGGGAATGCAGCGTGCGTATTCGAGAAAAGTTGAAGATGGAACTGGATGGAATGGACAAACAAGGCATCATTCAACAAGTGCAACATCACACGGACTGGTGCAGCTCCATCACTATTGCAATCAAGAAGGATGGTTCAATTCGACGATATTTAAACCCGAGGAGACTAAACAAAGCCTTAAAGAGATGGCCTCATAAGATACCAATGCTAGAAGAGTTAAACCCAACATTTGCTGGAGTGAAACACTTTTCCAAATTCGGCGCAAAAAACAGATATTGGTCCATACATTTTTCAAGAGAGTCACAAGAGCTAACGACATTCAGAACTCCTTTCGGCAGCTACTGTTTTGTCCGTCGACCATTTGGGCTGCCGGTCAGCCAGGATGTATTTCAACTGCATAAGGACCAGATAATGGAATGAATCCCGGGCTGTATTGAGCAAAAACAAACTTATGCTTGGCTTAAATAACCATTGACCTGTTAAGTTACCAATCAAATATCGGACTAACTAAATGTGAATACATCAAAAATTTTTTAAAAAGAAAGTGATGAACAAACACACACAGAAAACTGAGCAGTAAAATCTCAATATTTTTCAAAGCAGCAATTCACAAACAAGCAAGTACCACAGCCCTCTGATAATTTATTGACATTATTCTCCATTTCGCTCAAGGTCAGTGGATAAAGCTAGAAGCATTTACATAAGACACATAAAAATAAACACACAGTTCTGAAAGCAAATCATTAACCTTCCCCACAAAGTTGGTTATATATTGTTACAAAGGCCTCCAAGGAGTTCCCCAGATAAGTCTAATTTTCTATCTGGAGCCTGGGATTTCAGTTCAAGATTTAACCTGGAGCTGAGGTGCTGAGATTAAATTCTGTAAGTGGGTGAGAGAAGGGGACAGACACAAAGAGAGAGAGAGAGAGACAGGTGCATCATGGAAATTGTAGTTTTACCCAATCAAACCACAATATCAGAGCATATTATGACAGTGAAACAGAAAATTCACAAAAAGTAACTACAAAACATGAGCAGCAGGGATAATTACCATTTCACATGTATTATACATTTAACCCATAAATAAGAATGTTGAGCCCACTGCATTGCCGAGGAGCAATCCTACTGCCATCTTTTCATTTGCAGCAGAAACTCCTTTCATTTTCAGTGTGGAGCTCCGCAAACAGCAGCCCTTTAAAGGCTCCTGACATATTGGATATCTGGCCCACACACAATGTGCACTCCCTGTACACCAGCCAATCATCACAGAGGGCATTATTAAAATGAGATACTCTTGCAAAATCATGCAAGATCAGTTCTCTGTACAACTTGTGAGCCATGTACATGATCCACTTTGGCTCACCAGCACTGTGACAGGCCTAGAAAAATGGCCCCCACTAAACAGTAAGACACATTAATCAACCTGCTGGAAATGACCCACTCACTGCATGATCCTCATTGAGTTACTGGCAGATTGCACTGGAGGAAGTTTTGTGGAATAGATTTGGAGCAATGGTTCTAGCCTCCCTTCACATTGTTGCATGTGACAGCCCAAGAAAAAGTTTCCATGGTGCGTTCTTCAATGGTAGATTGAATAAGAAAATTAGAAGTAGAATTGTATTCAAGCCTACAGTGTAAAAGGAGACCACAACAATTATTTCTCAATTACCAAAGCTTTACAGTAAAATTACCATCCAAATCTCTTAACAGAAGAGGCAGAAAAAGCAGGATTTAATTCATTTAGATGGTTATCTTGAGGCAGAAGTTAGCATGAGCACTGAACCAGGAGAGAGGCAATTTTATTTCTATTCTTTCATGGGATGAGGGCATTGCTGGCAAGGCCAGCATTTGTTGCCCATCCCTAATTCCCCGTGACAACTAAATCATTTGATAGAGGACAGTTAAGAGTCAAACACATTGCTGTGGGTCTGGAGTCACGTATATGCCAGTCCAGGTAAGGATGTCAGATTTCCTTCCCTAAAGGACATTAGTGAACCAGCTGGGTTTTTATGACAATTGATGTTGGTTTCATGGCACCATTACTGAGACTAGCTTTCAATTCCAGATTTTTATTAATTCATTAAATTTAAATTCCACCAGCTGCTGTGATGGAATTTGAACCCACATATCTGGGCTACTGGATAACTAATCCACTAACATTACCACTACACCACCATCTCCCCCTAGTGCTTTTCTAACAGTTTCATAAACTGATAAAAGACCATAATTTAAAAAAAACTGAAAAGCCTAAACCCATATGGAAGTACAATGACAAACAATATATGGGAGGAAATTTGGATTCACTGACATACTCTCAATGCAATACAAGGCACTCTGTGATATAGAATTATGATGGTTGGACTGAGTAATAAGGCTGTAAATTGAGGGGTTCAGATGACATCATAAGCTGTGAAAGCAATGCTAGAGTGGTTTATGGATGGCACCTGAATCTGAGCTTAATTTATGCCATTTTACTCACTTGCTACTGAATATTCAAAGCACTTATTGCAATCTCAGTTAAACTAAAACAAGGAGAACCAGTTTTGAATTCACAATGGAAACAATGTGAGGCTGTTCTAAAGTTATCACCTTGACATGATTTGAAGGTATAAAATTGTTCTGCAGTTCTGAACAAGGATTAATTAAACTAGACAATTTACGATGATGTTAATAAAAGATTTGTTTAAAAATATGGAGGCAACAAATGTCATTTGCACAAATGTTTGTGAGGCACGAACATAAGGATTGAAGACGATATCCCTGGATTGCTATTTGTGAGGATGTTGAGAATTTAAGTGCTGAAAACCAATGGGACTCAATAAAGTTGTCTGATCAGATGGAGCTTGTGTCCCCTGCCTCTCCCTTATATAATGGAGTAGAGTTTATATAAGAGTGCACCTGGGGCTATGACACAAGGTATGGAGGCACAAAACAAAGTGTCAGAGATTTTTTTGTTTTAAGTATTAAAACTTTGATTGAAAAATAAAAAACTTAAAGGTGACAATGATGATGATTTAGCAGCAAACTGTATAAAGCAGAGATCCAGAAAGGAAGATTGGAAAGCAAAGGATCAGAAAAAAACACTCTGCAGTCCAGTTCAGAAACTAATACCCATCACTTTCCCTTACACTTGTTCCATACTAGTCTACAGTGCCTTCTTGTGTACTCTCTGTGTAATGTAGCTGTACCGAAACCAGGGACGTCAAAAGAATGGACCAGTGGCCAGATCCAGCCTTCAGAAAACTTTCTTCCGTCCTGCAGAATTTCAAAGCTGCTGTCTGTCCTTGGTCGCAGCTGGAATTTCAACGTCAGTAGGACTTTCCCACTGGAAGGAGGCCATTGACTCATTGTGCCTGTGCCAGATCTTTGAAAGATTTGTTCAATTATGTCCCACTCCCCTGATTTTTTTCCCAATAGCCCTTCAAATTTCTCCCATTCAACTATATATCAAATTCTTTTTGGGAAGTTACCACTGAGTCTATTTCCACTATCCTTTCAGGTGGTGCATTCCAGATCAAATCAACTTGCTACATAAAAAGTAATGTAACTAATCTATTGATCTAATATAAAAGCAAAATCTATTGGTCTCACAACTTTGTGCTCACAATTTGCTTACAATGTGTTTAGACTTTGTAAAACCTTTCTAAAATTCTCCCCTAAATAGATAAGGAAAATTAGATAGACTGTTTTTTGCTGTAAACCATTGCAAGGTGCATGGAGGCAGCCAACTCTGACCTTCTCCCTGGTGTCACCGTACTCTCTTTAGGAATGGGCTGTCTGCAAAGGAAAACTTTTCTAATTTTGCTCATGGTGTGAAGCTCGGGTATAGTGCTGGAGATTCCAAAGCCAGTTATACTATATGAAGGCAAATTTAACCAACAGTTTTTCATTATTTTCGCAGTCTCCAGTTCTGTCCAAAATTCTGACTGAGAGGTTTGCTCAACCATTGAAAGGTATAATTGGTTGCCTGGTGCCTTTTTATATTGGGCAGCTGCATGGATACTCATTAACGTAGCGCAGTCACTGATTTTTGGGCAGCAGCAAATGGAATTTGCATTTTATACACAGCGCCTTTCATGATCTCGGGATGCCTAAGAGCAAGGTACATGCAATGAAATACTTTTGAAGTGTAGTCACTGTTGCAATGTAGGTAATACTATCTAAACATAATCCAACTTTATCTTTACATTTTAATAACTTTATTCTTTATCTACTATTTGATTAACTTTTGCTGAATGTGGCCTGCACCAAGTACCAGCTTATCCAATCAGGTCCACCATAGAAAATAAGTTTGACAACCCTAATCTAAACTGTGCACTTTCTGTCTTATCAGCCTGAACCTGTGCCAATCTCAAACAGTGGTTCAATTTGTCTATTCCCGCAGAATTCTTGAGTGCTTGAGTAACATATAACTGAGAATCTCTTCTCCAGACTAAACAATCCCAGGCTCTTCAACCTCTTTGCTCAAAGGCTTTAAGCTGGGAATCAGATTGGCTGCTCTTTTCTGCGCAGCCTCCTTTGCTTGGGTGTAGGATAGCAACCAGGAAAGTATACAGCACTCAGGTGAGGTCACACCAGTACCTTCTTCAGTTGCACTATCATCTCCAGGCTCTACATCCTAAGATCTGGTGAGATTTCTTTATTTCTACTTCACACTGCAGATCTGGTTTCAGTCACCTCTCCAGCCAAAGTCCCAGATCTCATCACCTTGCATTTCTCCACAAGAAAAATCCCTGGCTATTCATCAGAGCAGCTTCCCAACTTATCAGTATCCCTCTGAATTTGTCTCTTCCTTACTGTGTGAATGTACCAGTCTGCTCCCTAATGGAATCATCTGCAAGCTTAGACAGCTTTGTTTTTATTCCCAACACCAGTTCACTTTTATGCACCGCAAACAGGTGTGGCCCCAGCACTGACCCCTGTGGCACCCCACCAGTAACCACTTGTTATTCTGATGCAGCTCTATTCAGAACTATGCTTTGAATTGTCTGATTCAGACAATTTTCCATCCACTTCAGAAGCTTTCCCCCTATTCTCCATGTCTTATATTACAACAGTGACTGCATTTCAAATGTACTCCAGAGGTTGTGAAGCACTTTAGGATGTCCGGCAGTCATAAAGCTCCTTCATAAATGGAAGTATTTCTGTTCCCGCTTTTCCTAGCTCACGTGCAAATCACTTGTCTGGCATGATATCAAAAGGACACTGATGCATTGGAAAGTATTCAGAGATAAAGAATTAGAAGGATGATTCCAGAATTTGAATCTCAATATTATAAGAAAGATTGCCTAAACTAATTTTGATTTCACAGGAGAAAGGAATAATGATGGAGAACATGATCCAGATAGTTAAATACTGAGAAGCATTAATGGACCAAATGCCTGTTTCTATAGAATCACAGAATCATAGAAATTTACAGCACAGAAGGAGGCCATTCGTCCTGTGTCCGCACCAGCCGACATGTAACCATTCAGCCTAATCCCACTTTCCAGCACTTGGTCCATAGCTACGACACTTCAAGTGCATTTCCAAGTACTCTTTAAATGTTATGAGGGTTTTTGCCTCTACCACCCTTTCAGGCAGTGAGTTCCAGATCCCCACCACTCTCTGGGTGAAAACATTTCCCCTCAAATCCCCTCTAAACCTCCTGCCCCTTACCCTAAATCTATGTCCCCTGGTTATGGACCCCTCAACCAACGGGAATAGGGCCTTCCTATCCACTCTATCTAGACCCCTCATAATTTTGTACACTTCAATTAGGTCTCCCCTCAGCTTCCCCGTTTCAAAGAAAGCAAACCTAGCCTATCCAGTCTTTCTCATAACTGAAATTCTCCAGTCCAGGCAACATCCTCGTAAATCTCCTCTGTACCCTGTTCTGTAATACTGAATGATTCTAGTAAAGGGATGAGCTTCATCTGGCCAAATTGTGTTTTCTCATCCTTGACCTTTCTTATGTGCTTGGGTGCACTTTGTGGTGCATGCTATGTACCACACATCGCTGTCCTGTGTTACGCCCAGTTAGGGGAACACTTCTTCCTCTGTCTGAATCTAGATATTAACAGGCACAAAGATTGCTTGCACTTGTGTAAATATAAACTGGATGTTTTGCTTTAAATGCTGCAATTGAAAACTGAAGCAAAATACTGCAGTTGCCAGAAATCTGGAATAAAAACAGAAAATGCTGGAACCGCTCAGCAGATCAGGCAGCATCAGTGGACAGAGAAACAATTAAAGTTTCAGGTCAATGACCTATCCTCTGAACTGGGATTAAATCAGTTCTGATGAAAGATCATCGACCTGAAACATTAACTCTGTTTCTGTCACCACGGATGCTGCCTGACCTCCTGAGTGTTTTCAACATTATCTGTCTTCAATTGAAAACAGAACCAGCTTTGTTTGTGTTTTTCAACCATCAAAATGACCAGGCAGTTATCCCTGAGTACAGATCGTCAAGTTTGAAAACAGAAGTTTGGTCACTCTGTGCTTGCTACTTGCTGTGCAGCATATGCTGTGTACTATGTGACATGTGTGCTCTGTTGGAGGCTGGTTACTGTGTTTGCTATGTGTACTCAGCAGTGAGTGCTGTGTCCTGTGCACTGATACTATCATCACTGAAGTTTCTGACTGAATAAAAGTAAAATCGTAATTGGAACAAGCTACACAAACTTGGGACATGTCTGAAGACTTTTCTCCTGTTGGCTGAAAAGGCTTGTTGTGGGGAGGAACCATAAATTATTTGTTCCAATTTCTTATCTTCTATATAGGGTTATTGGAATTTAATCTACTAGAAATGTCGCTGAAGATGCCTACACCATCCTTTTGATATGGATCATGTCTACTTATCTCAGCAGTAAATGGAAACTCATTGGCTGCTGTTCATTGGATTCAGTGCAGAAAGCAGTGCTGCTGAAGTGAAGTCATTGAACTGCACAAATGTTTACAGTGATTACTTTTTTTTGGTGGGGGAAACAGCAACGAGAATGTATCATCATCCTCAAGCTTTGTTCTCAATAATGAGAAGGTCCGCAAAAGGTTAAACTATATGACAGCTCAGTGATAGGAATCAAGTTGCTATATTGTGAGTTTACACTGGCTGCACTCTATAAAATGTGAGGGGGAATAGTATTCCATACCATCAATTTTAACATGGATGCACTACCAATCTGAAAAAGACTGTGGAAAAGAGCAATCTAATAAAATACCATAAGTGCATAAATCATAAATCTATCATTGCTGAATGACAGTCTTAGGTCACAATTGCACTGGAAAGTTATTCAATGAATATTGCAGTGCCAAAATGCCCTCAATTCAATTTTAAAGAAAACTGGCAAAGAGCAAGTTCTGATTTACTCATCTGTATAGCTGGACAGGATGATACTCTCCTGTGGCATAGATGTACTGACTTCCTTATCAAAAGCTGCAGTCGCTGCAAATAAACTCAACACTGAAGCCTTCCTCAGCAAAACAGATTTTAATATGGTGCAGACCACTTAATGAGAACCCTGCTGATGGCACTTGTTCAATTAAGGTGAAAGCGACTCCTCAGATACTGAAGCAGCCCATATCCAGATGCAGCAAGACCTGGACAACATCCAGGCTTGGGCTGATGAGTGGCAAGTAACATTCGTGCCACACAAGTGGCAGGCAATGACCATCTCAAACAAGAGAGAATTTAACCATCTCCCCTTGATGTTCAATGGCATTACCATTGCTGAATCCCCCACTATCAACATCCTGGGGGTTACCAATGACCAGAAACTGAACTGAACTGGACCAGCCACATGCTGTGGCTACAAGAGCAGGTCAGAGGATGGGAATTCTGCGGTGACTAACTCACATCCTGACTCTCCAATGTCTGTCCACCTTCTACAAGGCACAAGTCAGGATTGTGATGGAATACTCTCCACTTGCCTGGATGGGTGCAGCTCCAACAACACTCAGGAAGCTCGACACCAACCAGAACAAAGCAGCCTGCTTGATTGATACTTGATCAACCACCTTCAACATTCACTTCCTCCACCACCGATGCATAGTGGCAGCAGCGTGTACCATATACAGGATACACTGCAGCAACTCACCAAGTCTCCTTCAACAGCACCTTTCAACCCAACGACCTCTACCATAGAAGGACACGAGCAGCAGATGCATGGGAACACCACCATCTGCAAGTTCCCCTCCACATCACATTATCCTGACTGGAACTATATCGCCGTTCCTTCTTTGTTGCTGGGTCAAAATCCTGGCACTCCCTTCCTCACAGCACTATGGGTGTACCTACACCCCAAGGACTGCAGCGGTTCAAGAAGGCATCTCACCACCACCTTCTCAATGGCACTGCTTATGCCTCACACAGATCACCGGGGCCTCCCTGCTTGGATCTGGCAGGCCTCAACTCCACTTGCCCCTCTTCAAAGGCGCCTTGGTCACTGAGGCGCCCTCTCTTTGCAGCTGCAGTCTCAGCAGCGCCACTGCTGAGGCTGCTGAGCTGCTGGCCCTCTGATTGGGACAGCAGCTGGGATGGCTGCCTCAGTGGCAGCCACATAATTGGCCACCACCGGGAATATGTCTTTCCAGGTCCTGCCGCCATCCGAAGCGGGGTCACCCCCCGCTTTCGCTCCTGGCAGCAAGACTTCAGCCACCATGGAAACCATAGAGTCATTATAACAGCACAGAAGGAGGCAATGACAGCTCTCTGTAGAGCAATCCACTCAGTCCCATTCCTCTGCTCTATCCCTACAAGTTTACATCCCTCACATGTCCATCCAATTTCCTTTTGAAATCATTGATCGTCTCCGCTTACACCACCCTCGTAGGCAGAGGCTTCCAGGTAACTGCCACTCACTGCATAAAAGGTTCTTCCTCATATCCCTCCCTTGCATCTCTTGCCCTAAGCCTTAAACTGTGTCCCCTAGTCCTTGTACATCAGCTAATGGGAACAGCTTTTCTTTGTCTACCTTATCTAAACCTGTCATAATCTTGTGCACCTTGATCAAATCTCCCCTCAATTTCCTTTATTCCAAGGATAACACCCCAGCTTCTCCAACCTACCCTGGTATCTAAAATCCCTCAACTCTGGAACCATTCTGGTAAATCTCCTCTGCACCGTCTCAAGGACCCTCACATCCTTCCTAAAGTGTGGTGACCAGAACTGGATGCAATACTCTAGTTGTGGCCTAACCAGAGCTTTATAAAGGTTCAGCAAAACTTCCCTACTTTTGTACTCAATACCTCTATTTATGAAGCCCAAGATCTCATACGCTTTGCTGACTACTCTTGCAATATGTCCATCCCCTTCAAAGAACTATGCACATGAATCACCAAGTCAATCTGTACACTATTTAGAACAGTGCCATTTAGTCTCTTTTGCCTCTTCCTATCCCTTCTCCCAAATTGCATCACCTCACACTTCTCTGCATTAAATTCCATCTGCCACCAGTCTGCCCATTCTGCTGGCCTATCTATGTTCTGTTGCAGTCGATTGGTATCACCCGCATTGCCACACCTCCAAATATGGTAATATCGGCAAATTTTGAAATGTTACTCAATATTCCAAAATCCAAGTCAGTTATCAAAAAGATCAGTGGTCCTAGCAGTGAACCTTGGGGAACACCACTGACTACCATTCTCCAGTCTGAGAAACAATCATTTAACCTGACTTGCTGTTATCTGTCCTTAAGCCAATTTTTTATCCAGTTGGACACTGACCGTCTTATTTCATGAGCCTCAATTTTGTTAACCAGCCTTTTATGTGGTACTTTGTCAAACGCTTTCTTAAAATCCATATAGACAAAATCCATCGTATTCCCTTCACCAACCTTCTCTGTTACTTCATGAAAAAATTCAAGTAGATTAATCAAGCATAACCTGCATTTGACAAATCTGTGCTGGCTCTCCTTAATTAACTCAAACGTTTCCAAGTGCCTGTTGATTTTTTCCTTGATCATTCTTTCCAAAACCTTACCCACCAATGATGTTAAACTCACCGACCTGTAGTTACTAGGAATGTCTTATAACCTTCCTTGAATAAAGGTGCCACATTTGCCACTCTCTAATACTCTGGCACCTCCTCCATATCTAGGGAAGATTGGAAGATTATGGAAAGTCCTTCTGCTATCTCCACTTCCACTTCCTTTAGTAAACTGCGATACAAGCCACCCGGACCAGGTGACTTATCCACTCTAAGCATAGCCAGCCTTTCCAGTACATCCTGCCCATAAATTTTCACCCCATCCATTACCTTTGCCATCTCTGCTTCTACCAATATTTTGTCAGCATCCTCTTCCTTAGTAAACACTGATGCGAAGTACTTATTGAGTATTCTAGCCTTGCCTTGGGCCTCTATGCACATATCACCCACCCTCTTTGTCCCTAACAGAACCCACCCGTCTCTTACTAGTTGCTTGCTATTTACATACCAGTAGAAGATTTTTGGGTTCCCTTTTATGTTAACTGCCATTCTATTCTCATATTCTCTCTTTGCCAGTCTTACTTTCTTCTTCACTTCCCCTCTCAACTTATTGTATTTGGCCTGATTCTCCCTTGAAGATTTCACCTGACATGCATCCTACACCCCCTTTTTTGCTTCATCATATTCTCTATCTGCCTAGTCATCCAAGAGCCCTGGTTTTGGTTCCCCTACCTTTTGCCCTTCTTGGAATGAATCTAGCCTGTACCTGAAACATCTCCTCCTTAAAGTTCATCTATTGTTCCGTTACTATTTTTCCTGTCAATCTTTGGTTACATTTTACCCTGGCTAGGTCTTCTCTCATCCCATTAAAGTTAGCCCTCTTCCAATTTAAAAATTCTATTTTAGATTGTTCCTTGCTTTTCTCCATTAGTCATCTAAACCTTATGATACAATGATCAATCTTATCCAAGTGTTCCCCCACAGACACTTGGTCCACCTCATTCCCCAGTTCCAGATCCAGCAATGCCTCCTTCCTAGTTGGAGCGAGAACATACCGGTCAAGGAAGTTCCCGCTAACACTTAACGGAAATTCTTCCTCCTCCTTACCCTTTATTCGAGCACTACCCCAATTGATATTTGGCTAATTAAAGTCCCTCAATATCACCATTCTATACTTCTTGCACATCTCTGTGATTTCTTTGCAGATTTGCTCCTCTATCTCTCTGTCACTAATTGGAGGCATCTAGAATATCCCCAGTAGTGTGATCATACCCTTTTTGCTTCTCAACTCTAACCAAATGGATTCTGTCCTTGCATCCTCAAGGACATCCTCCCTTTCCAACACTACAATGTCTTCCCTAGTCAGTACCGCCACTCCACCTCCCTTTTTTCCTTCCCTATCTTTTCTGAACATTTTGTATCCTTGACTATTAAGCGCCCAGTGTTCACCATTTTTAAGCCATGTTTCCATTACTGCCATTATATCAAATTCCATGATTATTGATGACTGTAGCTCACCAATCTTATTCACCACACTTTATGTGTTTAAGTACATGCATTCTAAAGTATTCTTCGTAGTCCTTCTTAGTCTGCTCCCATCTAATATGGCACTATTTCCTTCTCTAGTACTATCCAACACTCACTTTATGCATCTTATTCCTCTTTTCTACTTCTATATGCTGGTGCCCATTTCCCTGCCAATTTAGCTTAAACCCTCCCCATCCACACTAGTGAACCTCCCAGCAAGGACATTGGTCCCCGTCCTGTTGAGGTGCAACCCCTCCCTTTTGAATAGGTACCTCCTGCCTCAGAACTGTCCCCATGCCCTCTCCTGTGCAGTCCATTGCTCATTACTGCCATGGTCAGGAGTGCACTTCCTCAGGATGTTGTCCTTCCCATCAGTCTCCAATGCTAAGTACCGGTTTGAGAGCGGCACACACCCTGAAGACTCCTGTACTCCTGCCTCTTTCTATTCTTCTGCATGGCCACCCATCTTGCATGTCAGGTGAAATCTTCAAGGGAGAATCCATCTATCCTGAACTCCCACTGCCTGTGGGGTGACTACCTCCTGGAATGTACGATCCAGGAAACTCTCATTCTCCCTGATACTCCACAGTGACGCCAGCTGCCCATCAAGCTCAAAAATCTTGAGACACTTCCTACACACATGGACCCCCAAGACACATAAAGTGTCCTGAAGTTCCCACATGGCGCAGGAATTGCAAGCAACAAGTCTCAGTTGCCCATCCATGGTCTAAAAAAAATCTTTATTCCCTCTTTTAGAATCTAGTTACTACCTTGTACAAATTATTAATTTTAATTAATGCTTCTTGACCTACTCTGTGCTAATACTATTAATTCACAGTTTTACTTAGTCCGATTGAAATGTTATTAATTAGTTTAACTAGTTAAGCTATAAATTAAATACAGTACTTTATAATTTCCTGGTCCTAGTTTAAGCCACTGCTCCATTCTGCAAGTTTATAAATGTCTTCTTGTAATTTGTTGCAGTGCTCCTCAGTATTGACTATCCCCCCAATTTGGTGTCATCTGCAAATTTAGAAATTGTTTTTTTGATTCCAAGGTCTAAATCATTATTATAAATTATGAACAACAGGGTCCCAGCACTAATCCTTGTGGGACCCCACTCTCCACCTTCTGCCATTCTGAATAGATACCCTTCATCCCTACTCCTTGCTTTCTGTCTTGAAGCCTGCGAGTTTTCCATTCTGCTACTTGTCCCCTGACTCCACATGCTCTCACCTCATACATTAATTTATTACGTGGCACCTAATCAAAGGCCTTTAGGAAATCTAGATAAATTACATCTTACTGCATTACCCTTGTCTACTCTCTGTTACTTCTTCAAAAAATTCAATGAGGTTGATCGAGCAAAACATTCTCCTTTGAAATCGTGTTGACTATTCATTATTATATTTTGGCTCCTAGAGGTTTTTCTATTTTCTCCTGCATTCCATATTCCATTATTTTTCTACCACTGATGTTAAGCTGACTGTTCTATAGTTCCCTGGATATGTTCTCTCTCCCTTCTTAAATATAGGTATTACATTAGCTATCCACCAGTCCTCTGGTACTACACATTTTTCTGACTAATTATTAAATATATATTATAGTGCCTCTGCTATCTCTTCCCTAGATTCTTTTAAAGTGCATGGATGTAATATGTCCAGACCAGGGGTTTTCTCCTCTTTGAGTTTGATTAGTTTATTTAATAATTCCCCTCTGATTATTTTAAATGTAATTATATAATTTCTAACCTCATCTTCTGATATCATGTCTTCCTGATCGTCTCCCTGTTAAATACTGAAACAAAGCAATTATTTATTACTTCTGCCATTTCCCTATTGCTGCTTGTGATTTTATCCAGCCCATCCCTTAGTGATCCTATTCCCATCTTGACTTTCCCTTTTTTATTTATGTGCCTGTAGAATATTTTACTATTTTGATTTATGTTCCTTTATAATTTAATTTTATATAGGTCCTCTTTGCCTTCCTAATTGTTTTTTGACGTCTTCCTAATATCTACATTTTTTCCCTTGTCACGCTCTCTCCTGCTGTCTGTACTTATGCCTCTTTCCTTACCCTCAATTTTTCCTTTATGTCTTTATTCATCCATGGTGTCTCATTAGAGTGTAATTTGTTCTGAATATCTGTATTTATATTCAAATAACGCAACCAATCTTTAAGGCTTAAGGAAAAGTGCTTTGAAATCTCTTGAAGTATAATAGCAGATGCAGTCACTCACTATTTTGCTAACAAAAGGTTCTAAAAGACAGGAAATAAAAATCTTAGTTCGCGTCGAATTTAGCTTAATTCCATGTTAGTCACATATGAGAGTGAAGATAAGCTGCTGATTTATGAACGTACACCGATGCCACTTGCAAAAGTGAAGAAACAACATCTACCTGGCTTTAACAAAGAAATAAATGAGGAAATTCTGGGCTGTGGATAAAGATTTTTCATCTTCATCTCTGATTTCCACCACTGCAGGCTGAGGAAGACCACCTTGAAAGGACTATCTTCAATGACATGGCAGCACAGGGAAGTGACCCCAATGAATGAACTTGTCATTTTTAATGATTTGTACCCTGGAAAGTAATGTGATACTGACAAAACACAGTAACAGATACTGTTGTGTTGTAACCTTACACCTTTATAAATCAATGTACAGAAACTCACAGAAACATCTGAAAAAGCAATGGTGAGAATGCCATTTGTATATATTTTATACAGCAATCCCTTATCATGAATATGGAATAGGTTTGCATAAATGACAGTTAACACTGTTTGGGTCCATTTTTCACAGCTGCTGAATATCGCCCTTCAATAGGACCAATTATGAAAAACTTTGTCAGTGAGTTTTGTTGTTTTATTGACTGAAGCAAACCAACTCTTAGAGATGACGCAGAAGTTAAATGCAGTTCTGCCATGCATAGAAATTACGTTATTCCCAATTAATTAATGACTGGGTAATGCGAGTGCTCACAATGCTAAACATCTTAAGAGGCTGAAAGATGGCAGTGGTATCAGAGATATTAGCTGTTTTGAATAAATCAGTTGTGAGGACTAATAAGTTAATGACTGGGGTAATAAAGCAGCAGGACGGCTGCACAGCCAGTTGTAAGAAGTGTGCTGCCATGAGCAGCGTGTAATTGTAGTGATCGCACAAGAGTAGATGCTACAAGCACACAGGGAGGAAGAAAGAAGTGGTTCAGAGAGGCAACTTAACTGAAATTACACATAGGCAGCTCTTAAATGAATAACCCATTTTTCCTGACATGAGACAGAAATATGCAGCTGGTCATATGTAATATCAATAAAGATATGTAGTAGACTGCTGAATCTACAGATGTCATATAGCACATTTTATATAATCTGGCTATTGTTTAATCACATAATCTGGGCAAAAAACCTATGGGAGGAACAACTCAAATAGCTCAGTTCACAAATAGGTCATGATCATAGCCCTTTCAGCCCATCCATCCACATATAATCTACAGTCCTCACATCAAAGCATCCAGCTGTTTCTTAAATGCACCATCCAAACAGGAAATTCTCTCCATTTATTGCCCTTTGTGTGAAAATCCTGCTGACATCAGTCTGAAATTTGCCTGGATTGAACCAGTGCAACGCACCAAGGTTCCTTAGACAGCACCTTCCAAACCCGCGACCTCTACCAACTAGAAGGACAAGGGCAGCAAATGCAGGGGAACACCACCACATGAAAGTTCCCCTCCAAATCTCACACCATCCTGACTTGGAACTATATCGCCGTTCCATCACTGTCGTTGGGTCAAAATCCTGGAACTCCCTTCCTAACAGCACTGTGGGTGTACCCACCTCCCGTGGACTGCAGCGGTTCAAGAAGGCAGCTCACCACCACCTTCTCAAGGGCAATTAGGGATGGGCAATAAATGCTGGCCTGGCCAACAACACCCACATCCCAGGAATGAAAAAAAAAAATTACTATTAGCTCAAAGTAGTGTTGCAGCTTTATTTTTCCTAAACTGTCTACCTCCTTTCATTCCTCTATGAAATCCCATCTTAATCGCTTCCTTTCAAAGCTGAAAAGCCCAAGTAGATTCAGTCTTTCTTAAAAACTCAAACCTTTGATGAGCCTCATCATTCTTTTCTCCAGCCGCCTCTAGTTGAAAGAAGTAAATTCAATGATTTGGTGGATTGGGATATTCAGCTTCTATTTACTTATTTGCTATTGACTTCAATGGATTTAACTGTGTACCTAATGGGCTGGATTTTACAGGGCTCCCGACGTCAGGCTCCGTGGCGGGGGGTCGCTAGAAGATCGTTCCGGCAGAGGCCTGCCACGGAGCCCAATGCCGGGAGGTCTGGGCCCAATCTTTCCGGCAGCGGCGAGGCTCCGTGGCGGTCCCCCCACCACTGAACAATGGGACCCGGCTTTGCATATTGAAATGAGCACCATGAATACATTTAAATAAACTTACTTGGGATCTTACAGGCCAGTCACGATCTTCAGCGCGGCGGCCAACGCTCCCATGCCTTCACTTCCCCGTCTGTGGAAAGCAAGCATGACACTGGTGGGGAGGGGTGGAGTTAAGATTTTCAGTGCGGGGGGGGCTCAAATAATTGTCATGAATGTAGGGGATGGTGGTGAATTTTAAACATTGTACAGTATAGGGGAGCAAAGGTCATTTTTCAAAGGTAAGTGTTTTGGGGGGAAAGGGCAAATACTTAATGTTATTGTTATTGGTGGGATGGGAAAGGGGCGATAGAGTTTTTATTGCAACAGTGGGAGGGGTATGACTTTAAAAATTTAAATTAACCGGCAGGACTGGCTGCCCTTCCAGCACACAGGCAGCTGATTGCCAGTGTCGGACAGCATGCCCACCCCCACATGATTGGGCGGGGTGGGGGGGGGGGGGGTGGGGGGACCCAGATATTTAAATGAACCGTCGCGGTGACTTGGTGGCGTGCAGCCTGCACACGGCGGGCTGTTAAAATCCAGCCCAATGTGTGCGAAATGGGGGTGAACAGGGGACAGTGACCTTAACAGCAGAGCAGTAATCCCTTTGTCCCCAGGATCCACTGTGCAATGGGCATGTCCTCCTTGTTTTCAAATGTTAAACTTGAATTGGAGTAAATATTATTGTCAATGCGCCAGAACTGAACAGTGTTTGTGCCGTAAGCTGCAAGGTCGTAATGTTTAGTACGACATAAACATTTGAATTCTCACAGTGCTTCAGAAGCTCACATTCTGTGCTATGATGGAGGGTACAGGGACACATCCTGTGGCACACCTCTTGACAGCAACTACATCACTGAGCCTTCATGCTGTCAATGACAGACAATGCCATACCTCTGTTTTCTAGAGTTAATAAAAGCAGAGCTCAGACTCCTGTCCATGACATGACAAATCTGGAAGACCTTTGTGGAGTAGAATGGATGTTTCAATGGCATGGGTGGCACATATGGCATTCTTCCCTGGCACCCTGGCAAAAAGTCAGCAGTAGACCAGAAGCGTACTGGAGTTTATATTTGGTACTGAACATTAGAACATTTACCTGGTACTTAGATATACTCTGGAGTACTTACCCAAACAAGTATATATCTGGTTGTGAACATTTGGAGTATTTACCCAGCACTTCCATAAACATTGGGAGTATATATCTGGTACTGAACACTTGGAGTACTTACCCAGTACTGTAATGAACATTAGAAGTATTTATCTGGTGTGCTAGCATACACTTTGTGTAATTAATTACAAAACATTTGTTAGCACCAAGGCAGTTAGAATTACTCTTTACTCTGACCTGAGCCTTGTTCCTAATAGCAAGAAAAAAATGATTTTCTGCATGCATGATGGTCCACAGACCTACCATAATATATCTAACAGAGGCAGAGAGAACTCCTGGGCTCCCAAGTGATTCACATGAATGAACGACTTACACTGCTAATGGTCACTGGTCTGATCCATTTCTCTCAAAAAATCCTAAAATCTGATTATTCACTTTTTTTCACCTCTCCATACACAGCTTCTGTTAACAATTAATCCTGATGTATCAGTCTGTTCCTGCTTACATATGCCAGTTTTTGACACAGAAAGATGTAACATAAGTGTTTTCATTTATTTAACTCTGTTCCTAATTTAGTTGTACTGTTTCCAGACACCTATTCTGCTGCATACATACTCCACAAGTCCTCTTACCATGAAACATCTTTCACATAGATGGAAGGATTAATCAATTAATTGCCTATTAATTCACAATATTTCCAGTTGAAATGCACCTTTACACTTTTATGAGCCATAAATGGTCATTCCCCCCACCCTTAAACTACATGTTCATGCACAAGATTGAAGCCCCGTTCCTTTAGTTTTACAGGCACAGCAAGTGATATAGCTGCTTCCCTCACACATATAAAATTTTATTGACAGATACAGCACAAAAACATAAGGACAGAGACAGCACCGGAGCCAGGGGCAGTGTTGTAGTTCTAGCGCACTCTAATACAGGTCGAGTTCAGGGTTGGGGGTCCAGTGGTGGGAGAAGGAGGGGAGAAGGTTCATGCCCTCAGTTCACGCAAGGCTTGATCTTACCTCTGTGGGAATCACAAAGCAGAGGCTAAGGTCTTCCTACAGCAGGAAGGGAAGTTGGAATACCCCCTATCCAGTGTCATGCACCTCACACAGACTGCTCTGCATTAACAGAGCATGAGAGCAATATTACTGTCCTGCCTTTCAGCCGTGACATTGAAATTGAAATGGAGATTGCTCAAGAGGAAAAAAATAAAATGTTGTACAAAAAGAATGCAAAAAACAAGGAGAGAGGTTCTGCTGCTCTAACAGTTCTGCTGGGTTTGTAGATTTGTCACAGGGGTTTGTTCTCATCTGTACTCAACTGAACAATCAGGAAGAGAAGCTCCACACCTTGCTTTATCTAAAGCTTTCATATTACGTAGAATTACATTGAATTTAACAGCACAGGAACAGGCCACTCGGCCCAGCAGGACTATACTCGTGTTTATGCTCCACATGAGCTTCCTCCCACCTTATTTCATCACACCCTAGCACCATATCCTTTTATTCGTTTCTCGTACATGTATTTATCAAGCTTTTCCCTAAATGCATCTATGCTATTCCCCTCAACCACTCCATGTGGCAGTAAGTTCCACATTTTCACCACAATCTGTGTAAAGATGTTCCAACAGCTGCATAAACCAGACCAAGATTGCACAGAGTTCTTTGACCTAGGCCATCTGCCTTCCCTCAGCTGGCCATGAGATGGAGGAAGGGAAAACCAGGGCAAAACATAGTTTGGAAGGAGAATCAAAGAATTCTCTGGGTCAGCAAAGCAATGGCTCCATCATAGCTTGGAGGCAGGACAATAGGATGCAAATACATTGGCCTCAAAATGTCTGGGAACATTGTGACAACTCAACAGCATTCCAGAACAGTCAGAAAGTATAGGTTGTGTCATTGATCTTGTGTCAGCCTCAGATGTCACAACACACAAAAAAGTCATTGTTTCAGGAAAATACCTAGCATGTGAAAATCACTGAAACATTTTCATTAATTTGCAGACAGTAAATACTCATCAAAGGTTTTAGATCTAATGTGAATACAGCAAGAAAACTGAAAGTAGTCAATTAATGATAAGACTTAGATCAAACTGTCCAGGTTATAAGATTACAGTGTATAAAATACTTAACAGCAAACATTATTTTCTAATAAAGTGGAATCCCATTTCATATAACAGGCCACATACATATACAACAGGACAACCATTGTCACTTAAATTTCAAAAATCAGTTCCGAAGAAGGGTCACTGACCCGAAACGTTAACTCTGCTTCTCTTTCCACAGATGCTGCCAGACCTGCTGAGTGAATCCAGCATTTCTTGTTTTTGTCACTTAAATTTAAAATGTTTATGACACAGAAAAATGCCAGGTAGCTTTTAACTGACACTGCAAAGTGCGAATCCACTGAATGTGGGGATTTAATCGTATTAATGGTATGTTTTGACATTTCTTATGAATGTTATATAGCTTTGTGCCACAGTGGCAAATATTGAAAAAAGAATCTGAATGGGAACTCACCAAGCTCCTTAAGGAGCCAAATCCTTGGTCATTCCCACTTAAGGTTAATTCCAAAACTCACAAGCTATTGCAATGCATTAACCAGCTCCACTTGCCATTGTCGGATAAAAGATAATAAAAGCATTTTCCATCAGTTTGGGTAGAATTCAAACTCAGGTCCCAGCAGTGAAAGGATCATGTACCAGTTGATTGTGATTCCCCTCTACTTGTTGTGCATCTTTTCAGGCTGTACCCTTTAACTGTACGGCACCATTTGTAAAGCCAACACTTCCCTATTCAATAGGTTCCATAGGCAACATTTGCATTGAGTGTAAAGGGACAAGGTTGATACAATCCCATACACAACATACCCTTACACAGCAGGGTAATGCTCCCCACTTTCATCCTTGACACTACTGAACGGTCAACTAAGTCACATTATTCACTCACTACCAGAACCTTAGCCCTGTAAGTACGCAAAATGATGAGAGGCAAGGAAATTATTGATAGATGCAGCTTATTTAAATTATATTACCAATACTAGATTAGAGGACAAAAAGTCAACATTAGGTATCCAGTGGTTGGAAGAAATGACCCCCCACAATACCATTACCAGACACACATAATAGTAGAAATAGTAGATGTTAAAAAAGGTTCCAACCAAAAGCACTTCCTGTTCAACTGATTAACTCATTTATAAAGACTATTTGGATGAAAAGGATTAGAACTTGTAAGTGCAGGCACTGGTGATTGCATACACTGTGGAACACTATGGAGTCAATTATCCTGGATGGGTGTTGTTCAGAGGATATGAGGTAGATTTTGACTTTGTGTGCTAGTATAAAATAGTGATAGCGAATCAGCAGCTCGCTTACATCTTTCCTGAGTTTTATTTCCATTGACTTCACCCGTTTTACACTGTCGCACAATGTCAAAACCTGTGGAGGGCAGGACACTGGGAGTATGGTTTGCCTGATGCACAATTGGAGCACCTGGATTTCCTGTTGGAAGCATGTGAAATGCTTGCCTATTCTATGTTTGCTTGGCCATTCTAAGTTTCCTGTGTGCACTCTTGTCTTTTTTGCAGGTTCTCCTCAAATGGCGTCTTGCCTGATACTAGCCTCTGGAAAAGTAACAGGCCACTTCGCACCCCTTTACCGCACCTATGTACTGATGCATTAGCTCAGAGGCATCAGCATTTGGAGGCTTAGATAGACAGCAGTGGCAGCAGAACAAGTGATGAATCACTGAGCATGAGTAAACACAAATAGGAGCAAGTGGAGGAAGAGGTGAATCGATGTGAAACAGGGCTGTGTTCTCGCACCTACACTGTTTGGGATCTTCTTCTCCCTACTGCTGTCAGATGCGTTCAAGTCTTCAGAAGAAGGAATATTCCTCCACACAAGATCAGATGGCAGGTTGTTCAACCTTGCCCGTCTTAGAGCAAAGACCAAAGTACAGAAAGTCCTCATCAGGGAACTCCTCTTTGCTGATGATGCTGCATTAACAACTCACACTGAAGAGTGTCTGCAGAGACTCATCGACAGGATTACGGCTGCCTGCAATGAATTTGGCCTAACCATCAGTTTCAAGAAAACGAACATCATGGGGCAGGACGTCAGAAATGCTCCATCCATCAATATCGGCGACCACGCTCTGGAAGTGATTCAAGAGTTCACCTACCTAGGCTCAAGCATCAGCAGTAACCTGTCTCTCAATACAGAAATCAACAAGCGCGTGGGAAAGACGTCCACTGCTATGCCCAGACTGGCCAAGAGGGTGTGGCAAAATGGCGCACTGACACGGAACACAAAAGTCCGAGTATTTCAAGCCTGTGTCCTCCATACCTTATTCTACGGCAGCGAGGCCTGGACAACGTACGTCAGCCAAGAGCGACGTCTCAACACATTCCATCTTTGCTGTCTCCGAAGAATCCTTGGCATCAGGTGGCAGGACCGTACCTCCAACACAGAGGTCCTCGCCAACATCCCTCGCATGTACGCCTTACTGAGTCAGTGGCGCTTGAGATGGCTTGGCCATGTGAGCCGCGTGGAAGTCGGCAGGATCCCCAAGGACGTATTGTACATCGAGCTCATCACTGGTATCAGACCCACCTGCCGTCCATGTCTCTACTTTAAAGACATTTTCAAACGTGACATGAAGTCCTGTGACATTGACCACAAGTCGTGGGAGCCAGTTGCCAGTGATTGCCAGAGCTGGTGGACAGCCATAAAGGCAGGGCTGAAGACTGGCGAGTCGAAGAGACTTAGCAGTTGGCAGGGAAAGAGACAGAAGTGTAAGGGGAGAGCCAACTATGTAACAGCCCCGACAACCAACTTTACCTGCAGTGCCTGTGGAAGAGTCTGTCACTCGAGAATTGGCCTTTATAGCCACCCCAGGTGCTGCTCCACAGACCACTGACCACCTCGAGACGCTTACCCATTGCCTCTCAAGACAAGGAGGCCAAAAAGGAAAGGAAAAAGGAAAAGGAGGAAGAGGAGCAGGATCTCCCTAGCCAGAGAGTCAGGTTACCTCACTGCCCATTGTTCAGAGCAGAGAACCAGATTTCTGTGGCCCAGCCCAGCTTTTAAAACAAGAATGCTTTTTGACTACAGCAGGCTGTTGGGGTCATTCGTAGATCACCTCATTCTAGCTAACGGTGGCGAATATGGAGCAGGCCATCACTTCATTCTGTAGGGTGCTAAAGATCAGTTTAGAGAATCTACAGATATCCTTGGATTGAGTGACAATTCGAGGGCCGCCATCAGGCCCCCACCAGTGAGGCTGTGATGACAGCTGCCACCAGACCTTGGGCTGCACTACTGCCACATTGCAGGGCATATTCACTAATGAGCTTGATCAAATGAGGCATGAGAAATCATTTAATCCATTAGAACTGAGTACCTGCAGGCAAAAGAGCAATGTGACATTGAGGCTTCAAGAAAGATTGGGACAGGTTTCGTCATTTAAGATGATGCTCTCTCAGGATAGTAGCACTTCCACACTACTTCCCTTTCCACCATTACTGTCCAAGAGCCAGAAAAACAGGCTGTCCACGCATATCTGCAGAGAGGTCACGGCCTCTAGCAGAACTATCCAGTCTCAGAGATAAAAGAGATGGAGGCTGATCTCACTTCCGGCATGATGCTCCGGAGACGCAGCTCCTCCCCCTCTCTTGGTCTCCAGTCAAAGGGAGTTAAATTGGAGATAAATGTGCACACAACACCGCCATGGGTAACAGGAAACACCATGATACAAGTAGCAGTTAGATATTGACACAAAGATCATCATTACAGAAGGAACAAACTACCCAATCAAAAAGTGTTCATCTTTGCTATTCAACAACAGCTTCTGATAGATTGCAAGCACTTTCTGCACAGTACTCAGATAATGCCAGAGTTTGGTAAATTACAGTTGAGGTACGGTTAACAAAATGTAATTTGCTTTGATGTACAATTTCATGGCAATTTTATTCTGCACTCTTTGGGGTTTTGCATATGGGTGGGTGTAAAGAAACGTACAAGAAATTGATCAATGGTTTATATGGGAAACAGGGCAGAATACAGGAAAACACTGCTCATGAGTTAGTACCGTTGCATGTAACAGATGCAAACAGATTCATTCTTAATAGGGAACATTATATGAAAATAAAATACAGTGAAAGCTCCATTACCCACACTCCAAGTACCCACCTTCCTGATTATCCCCAAGAAGTTTCACAAACAAACCCCTGCATAAATGTTGACTCATTTCACAGCTGGTTAATATTCTTCTTGATTGTTGCATATCCTTTTCTTGGTGAATAAAATTCTACAACGTTACTTTTGGAATTTTTATTCTAACGGTCTTAATTGAGTTTTGCTGCACTCTCCATCGAAGTTCAAAATTGGGGACTCGATTTTCTGCCAATTCTCATTATCCATTATATTTGAAGATAATCGAGATTGCACTGGAGGGAATAACTTTTCCTAACATCAAGAGGTAATGAAATTAGGTCCTAAAGAGTTCCCTTGGTTCATTATTTTAACAGTTGTTAAACAAAGATTTTCATTTGCACTTTGGTTGGTGCTTATGTCTCAATTCTAAACCAAAATCGAGTGCAGCAGCATGGCTCACTAGGATAACCGCATTTTGCTGTTCCACGTGAGTCTGTTTGGAGCTATTTCTAAACCAGCAGTGCCAAACTTTACTTATTGCGTATCCCTTTCCAGATTTACCAGCTGCCCGTGTACCCATACAAGCATACCCGTCTAATAGAAACATTGAATGGCTACAGTACAGAATGTGACCATTCAGCACCTCATGTCCGTGCTGGCTCTCTGCAAAAGCAACTCAGCTAGTCCCACTCCCCCGCTCTTTCCCCGTAGGCCTGCAAATGTTTTCTCTTCAGATGATTATCCAATTCCCTTTTGAATGTGTGCCTCCATCACACTCTCAGGCAATGCATTCCAAATCCTAACCACAAGCTGCATAAAAACGTATTTCCTCATGTCGCATTTGGTTCTTTTCTCAGTCACCCTAAATCGGTCTACTCTGGTTCTCAACCATTCCGACAATGCGAACAGTTTCTCTCTATTTATTCTGTCCAGAGCCCTCATGATTTTGAACATCTCTGTCCTCTCAACCTTCTTTTCTTTAAGGAGAACAATCCCAGCTTCGCCAGTCTATCCAATTAACTGAAGTTTCTGATCCCTGGAACCATTCTCATGAATCTTTCCTACACTCTCTCTAATGGCTGCACATCCTTCCTAAAGTGCGGTGTCCAGAAATGGACACAATACTCCAGTTGAGGCCAAACCATCGTTTTATACAGGTTTATCATAACTTCCTGGCTTTTGTACTTTATGCCTCTATTTATAAAGCCCAGGATCCTGTATGCCTTATTAACTACTCTCTCAACCTGCCCTGCCGACTTCAACAATTTGTGCACATATACCACCAGGTCTCTCTGTTTTAGAATTGTATCCTTTATTTTATATTGCCTCCCCTCATTTTTCCTACTAAAATGTATCACTTCATATGTCTCTGCATTAAATTTCATCTGCCACGTGACCACCCATTCCACCAGCCTATGTCCTCTTGAAATCTACCACTATCTTCCTTACAGTTCACAATACATCCAACTTTTGTGTCATTTGAAAATTTTGAAATTGTGCCCTGTACACCCAAGTCCAGGTCATTAATATAGATCCACACTATATGCCTTCCTGTAGTCGGATAACTAACCGCTTACCACTACTCTCTGTTTCCTGTCACTCACCCAACCTCATATCCTTGCTGCTTATCTCCTGTACATTCCATGGGCTTTAACATTGCTGGCAAACTTGTTATGTGGCACTTTATCAGACAAGTTTTGGAAGTCCATGTACATAACATCAACTACATTACCCTCATTAACCCTCTCTGTTACCTCATCAAAAACGTAAGCAAGTTAGTTAAACACGATTTGCCCTTAACAAATCCGTGTTGGTTTTCCTTAATTAATCCACAGTTGTCCAAGTGACTATTAATTTTGTCCTGGATTATTGTTTCTAAATGCTTTCCCATCACTTAGGTTGAACTGACTGGCCTGTAGTTGCTGGGCTTATCCTTACAACCTTTTTTGAACAAGGGGGTAACATTTCGAATTCTCCAGTCCTCTGGCACCACCCCTGTATCTAAGGAGCATTGGAAGATTATGGCCAGTGCCTCGGCAACATCTACCTTTATTTCCCTCAGTATCCTTCGATGCAGCAGATCCTGTCCTGATGACTTATCAACTTTAAGCACAGCCAGCTTTTCTAATACTCCCTGTTTATCTATTGTTAGCCCATCTAGTGTCTCAACTAGCTTCTCTTTCACCATGACCTTGACAGCATCTTTTTCCTTGGTAAAGAGGAATACAAAAGTACTCATTTAGTACCTGAGCCATGCCCTCTGCCTCCATGCGTAAATCCCCTTTTTGATCACGAATCATTTACCACCCTTCTTCTTCTTTGGCCTCCCTGTCTCGAGAGACAATAGATAAGCACCTAGAGGTGGTCAGTGGTTTGTGGAGCAGCGCCTGGAGTGGCTATAAAGGCCAATACTAGAGCGACAGACTCTTCCACAGGCGTTGCAGATAAAATTGGTTTTCGGGGCTATTACATAGTTGGCTCTCTCCTTCCACCTCTGTCTTTTTTCCTGACAACTGCTAAGTCTCTTCGACTCGCCACACGTTAGCCCTGCCTTTATGGCTGTCCGCCAGCTGTGGCAATCACTGGCAACTGGCTCCAATGACTTGCGGTCAATGTCACAGGCCTTTATGTCGCGTTTGCAGACGTCTTAAAAGCGGAGACATGGACGGCCGATGGGTCTGATACCACTGACGAGCTCGCTGTGCAATGCGTCCTTGGGGTTCCTGCCATCTTCCATGCGGCTCACATGGCCAAACCATCTCTAGCACCGCTGGCTCAGTAGGGTGTATAGGCTGGGGATGTTGGCTGCCTTGAGGACTTCTGTGTTGGAGATACGGTCCTGCCACCTGATGCCAAGGATTTTCCGGAGGCAGCGAAGATGGAATGAGTTGAGACGTCGCTCTTGGCTGACGTACGTTATCCAGGCCTCGCTGCCGTAGAGCAAGGTACTGAGGACACAGGCTTGATACACTTGGACTTTTGTATTCCATGTCAGTGCGCCATTTTCCCACACCCTCTTGGCCAGTCTGGACATAGCAGCGGACACCTTTCCCATGCGCTTGTTGATTTCTGCATCGAGAGACAGGTTACTGGTGATAGTTGAGTCCAGGTAGGCGAACTCTTGAACTACCTCCAGATCGTGGTCGCCAATATTGATGGATGGGGCATTTCTGATGTCCTGTCCCATAATGTTTGTTTTCTTGAGGCTGATGGTTAGGCCAAATTCGTTGCAGGCAGCCGCAATCCTGTCAATGAGTCTCTGCAGACACTCTTCTGTGTGAGATGTTAATGCAGCATCGTCAGCAAAGAGGAGTTCCCTGATGAAGACTTTCTGTACTTTGGTCTTCGCTCTAAGACGGGCAAGGTTGAACAACCTGCCATCTGATCTTGTGTGGAGGAATATTCCTTCTTCTGAAGACTTGAACGCATATGAGAGCAGCGGTGAGAAGAAGATCCCAAACAGTGCAGGTGCGAAACATAGCCCTGTTTCACGCCACTCAGGATAGGAAAGGGGTCAGATGAGGCACCACTATGCTGAATTGTGCCTTTCATATTGTCATGGAATGAGGTGATGATACTTAGTAGCTTTGGTGGACATCCGATCTTTGTTAGTAGTCTGAAGAGACCATGTCTGCTGACGAGGTCAAAGGCTTTGGTGAGATCTATGAAAGCAACGCAGAGGGGCATCGGTTGTTCACGGCATTTCTCCTGTAGCTGGCGAAGGGAGAACAGCTTGTCAGTGGTGGATCTCTCTGCTCGAAAGCCATACTGTGCCTCAGGGTAGATACGCTCAGCCTGCTTCTGGAGTCTGTTTAAAATGACTCGAGCAAAGACTATATCCCCACTATGCTGAGCAGGGAGATTTACCACCCTACTACTATATATATGCCTATATATGACCTTTTTGATTCCCTTTTATGTTAGCTGCCAGTCTCTTCTCATACTCTCACGTTGCCCCCGCGAGGATTCCAAGACCTTCACTTCAATCAAGGACACTACCACAAGGACGCTAATAACCGTATCTGTATTCCATTTATTTACTTCAACCACTCCCCCCAATTCTTTCTTCCCCTCTGTATCTATTTGTGTGTGTGTGTACCTCTCGTATGCATGCGAGTGTGGTTGTGTCGCATATTTTAGTAATTTTAACCGGGTTAGAGTGATCAGGCTAATAAACTTACATCTTTCTTGTTTAAGCTCAAGAAAACCTGTCTGATTGGTTCATTTGCCATTGCAGAGCAAGAGCTCACTGAGGTGGTAATCTAAAATCACTGTGTTTAAAAAGATAAACCCTGTTATGGCCAAACCAGAGAAGGGGCGAGAGGGGAGCCTGAGACCCCTTCTTCACCTGACCATAACAGTCCGAAACATACAGATCTACAAAATTCTCCTGACCACACTTCAGAAACTTTTCCCCCTCTCTGCCTTTTACACTATTACTATCCCAGTGTATATTAGGATAATATTTCCTCTTTAGTGCCCAAGCATTGTACAAAATGTATATATTATAATACACATATATACAACTTTAAGAGTGGCTTAATAGTACAACTTGCAATTAATGCACCAAATGAGCTTGTTTGTTTGAGCATAGGCACACAGCATTTGGAGTGGTAGGTGATAGTTTGAGTCATAAGTTGTTTTCTACACATAGGCACTGGCGATGCTTTGATTTAATTCCACTGAGTAATGAAAACCCACTTTCACATGGCTAAGATGTAGCAAACAGTAGCAAAACTTTGACAAACGCCCAACAAACACTAAATATTCCCAGCTCCCCAACAAACACTAATTAAAGGTGGAGGCGTACTGGTAATGTCATGGACTAGCAATGCAGAGGCCCAGGCTAGTTCTCTGGGGACATGGGTTTGAATTCCACCATGGCAGATGGTGAAATTTGAATTCAATTAAGAAATCTGGAATTTAAAAAAAATTTAGTCTAATGGTGACCATGAAACCATTGTCGATTGTTGTTAAAACCCATCTGGTTCACTAATGTCCTTCAGGGAAGGAAATCGGCTGCCCTTACCTGGTCTGGCCTACATGTGACTCCAGACCCACAGCAATGTGGGTGACTCTTAAATGCCCTCTGAAATGGCCTAGCAAGCATTCAGTTCAAGGGCAATTAGGGACGGGCATAAATACTGGCCTAGCCAGCGACGCCCACATCCTTAGAACGAATAAAAAAAAATTATCCCCAGCCCCCAACAAACACAAACTCTTCAAGCCTACCTCCACAGGACTGGGAAGATTCTGCCCTAACTTTCCCCAGACCCCAAACATCAATTAACCCCCAACTATCCCAAGTCTCTATCAGGAACTGTTGTCGGTGCAGTGTTTGGAATTGTACACCCGACCCACATGAGGCAGTCAAGATCTACTGAGTCTCTAAGAAGTTCCCACCATGACTGCAAAATCACAGGACAGGCTTCATCTTACTGAAAAATCACGCATTGTAAAAGAGAGAGCAAGCTGAGGGAGCTAAGGCATCAGAGTCTTGTTCATTGATGCTATGCCACTACAATCCCTCCCTAGTTATGAGACAGAGCGAGCGGAGGAGGTGTGCAAGAGGATCCACCGCCATTACACAATTTCTCCTTCGTAATGCCAGAAATATCTTGCATATCTCCAGGGGTCTGCATAACACAGTGTGGGAACCACTGTTCTAAATAATTAAGAATGGAGAGTTTTGAATTATCAAGCTCTTTCGGAATGGGTCAACAATCTGTTACTTAAATAGGTGTTGTTACGGACAGGTGGGAAACGCTGTGGCTGGTTTCCGCTGGTCACCTCCCAACTGACCACAGGTGGTGTTTGTTTAAATGAATGTTTCAGCCCCTGTGCTTTGTTGGCCAAATAAAGTTTTCACGTGAGTTTAAACAGAAAATGTAATATTTATTAAACAATAATCACCCGAAATTGTTGCAACACCACCCACACATGCATTCACCCTCTCATGCATACTCAAGAAAGATAGATAGAAGGTAAAGGATAAGAGGATTTAAGAGTTCAAAGTGTAAAAGTCTGCTGTTTTCAAGAAAAACCTGTGGAATCCTCTTGTAAGATAAGTTTTTAAAGCCCTGTTTGATGGTTTTCTTGCCCTTTCTGGTTGCTGAAGTCTCCTGGCAGTCAACACTTCAGTTTGAAGACAGTGCTGTTATTTCTTAATTTATTTCTCACAGGAGGAGGAGTTGTTTCAAAGGCACTCCCTTAGTTCTCTGCTGCAGTTGGTTGCCAACTTGTCTCAGCAGGGTTCAACTGTCTTCACTGGAATTGCTCTCTCAGCTTTGTGCTGGAATTCAAGATGGCTTTTGATGTTCTCTCTGCGGCTAAAGATCCCAGACTGATGTCTTGATGACTAATGGCTTCCTTTGTTCTCCAAAAACGTTACTTTTAAAGGTAAATTCATAAAGTGTTAGTTTTACTCATGTGACTTTAAGTTTTCAGTTCCGGAGGGGCTATACAATGGCTTCTGATCGCAGCCCATTTAGATAAGATGAGGGATGTTGACACCTTATTGTAGCTGGAGACAGAGGATCTGCTAATGCCTTTGTTTTAGCTCACTTTGTGGATATCTCACATCCATGTATGATGAGCTGTTTAATTTCAATGCAGATGGGGTTAATCAGTTTCCGTTCTAGCAGACATGTATGTATATTTCAGTGCAGCAGAAGTTATGCGTCATGTGGCTTTGTCCTCCATCTTGTTAAAAGTAAGTGTACCAGCCTTTTAAATTGTTCTTTTTTTATAACTGCTACAATCCTTTCTCCTTCAAGAAATGTGCTGAATTAAAATGCTCACTCTTCACCACACCTTCCATGTTGGAAGTAACGTCTTTCAGATGAGATGTTAAAACAAGGCCCAGTCTGCCTCTCAGGTGGACACAAGATTCCACAGCACTATTCGAAGAAGAGTAAAGGAGTTCTCCCCAGTGTCCTGGCTTATATTTATCCCTCAACCAACACAGTTCCGAAGAAGGGTCACTGACTCGAAACGTTAACTCTGCTTCTCTTTCCACAGATGCTGCCAGACCTGCTGAGTGACTCCAGCATTTCTTATTTTTGTTTCAGACTTCCAGCATCTGCAGTATTTTGCTTTTACCAAAACAGATGATCTGGTCATTTATTTCATTGCTGTTTGTGGGAGCTTTCTGTACGTAAATTGGCTCCTACGTTTCCAGCATCACAACAGTGACTACAGTTCAGATGTACTTCATTAGCGGTAAAGCACTTTGGGATGTAATGAGGACATGATAGGCAGTATAGAAATGCAAGTCTTTTTTTCATATCAAGATACATCTGCACGTACTGGCACAATCATCCATAGTATATAGAAAAGAAAACACAACAACTGAAAACCTAAAATAAAATGCTGGAAATAAGAAGCGCTTGTAGCTAACAAGTAAAAGAACAAATCAGGGTAATGTTTCAGGTGAGATCTTTCACCTGTTATGTTTCTCCCCTCGGGATGCTAACTGACCTCAAGGTAAATTGACATCTTCATTGCATGGCAGTAAACGGGTGGAGTAGATCACCAACTGCTATCAAAACTATCTAACTTCCATTCCATTTCACTCTGTATCCCCTCCTTTCCTGCCTCCTTGCTGTGGTACAGCTCCACAGGAATTGGCCACCTCCCATTCCCTTGCTTACATTGCTATTCATCACGTGTGAACCAAGATGCTCACAGCACTCATTTTAATTTAACTTGCCAGGTGAGAAACCTACGGGATCAGGTGGAATGCAGACAATAGTTTCAATGGAGAATAAAATCAGGCAGGGTGTGAAACCAGAGTGCACCCGATCCTGTCAGTTTCCCTTTGGGTGGATTAGGTTAAAATTGTCCCTTCAGTGTCAACCAGGTATTGAATCCTGGCAGTCATGTTGTCCTCAGTCTGGTCCAATCCTGAACCTGATTCCCATGCACACACTTTCTGGCTCGTCGTAGGTTGGAGGTCAAGAGTGGCAAACCTGGCTAATGTCCCCTCCTTGTAGTTGAGGCCAATTGCAGAACCTTACTACCCACTATGGATGAGATCATCTGCCTTAGCAAAGGTCACAGGTCGAACTTGGGACCTCCCTTCTTGGGTTGCTCAAATCCACAGAGGGCAGCGCATTTACCAGCTGAGACATCAAAGATTGTTGTTTGCAGCAATCAGCTTTTAACTAATGACTTTTTCACTCTTTAAATATTGCAAATTGCCCTTTCCGCTCTGTAAATTGCAGGTGTGAAAGTAAGTGTGCAGGTTATTGGTGTCAGTTCCGTGACATTCTAATATTAATTTGCAGCTGAATTGTACATTCACAGAACTAAAAATAGCAGCTTTGTGTGCTAAAAAAAGTGCATGAGAATGGCAGGTTCTGCTCTAATTACATCCAATACATCCATTCATAAACACAAAGCTGATTCACCAGAGAGGAAGTTGAAAAGCAAATTGTGGCAATTGACTTCATACAAGAAGCAGTCCCTCCTTCCACCATTGGTTGGAGGAGAAACCAAGCCAATTATTGTGCAGTTGATTAAATAGGTGTTAGAACTTCTTCCAACCACTGAGTAACTGAAAGGCTAAAAGTGATGAATGTGAACCTTCGGTTTCACAGCTGAGAACCAGCTCTATGAGGCAGCTCATCGCATGGTCCCTTTAAGAGCATGCTTAATATTTGTGAAACTTACACTCTTCAGATGGAGAATTGTATCAGCATGGGTCCCACACGCCAGCTAATTAGATCATGTTATTTAGATAAAACCAAATCCACAAACCACATATTGTAGAATTGAAATGCAAGATGCTCACAGGTTACAAACATCCCCCCTTTTCCAGTTTATGACAGTTATATGACTCCTCAATGATACTCAATGACAGCCTCAGAATCACAGTCAGTTTCTATTATTCTATATGCTAATACCATATGTGAAGGTGTCTTAAAAATGAAATCACAATTCTGCTCCACTTTTATATTCCATAGCTCCTGAGTGCTCGATAACAATTGTTCCCACTTCTTCCTCTGACTGGCAGCTTGCACAGTGAGTTTACAGGCTGAAGTGCCCCACAGGTGAGATCCATACACCTACATCATTACTGAAAAGGAAAGAAATAGCGCATCACTTACATCTCTTGCCATGATTACGAGTTGCAAAAATAAGTATCTACCACTTAATATCTGGAAGCAAAGAAGACAAGATTTGGGATGCTGTGTCTGGAATACCTGACAGGCACCAAATAGCAACTGATAGACTCGGGGGATTCAATTCCTGCTGTGAACAAAAAAAAATTCCAACTCTCAAAAAAAACAAAATATGTAAAATATAAGAAATGTTATCTAACAATCATTCACCATGACAAGTTATTAGCACTATAATAACAGGGAGCACAAGTTCCATCTGCTGCAAGAGTAAGGCACAATGTTCAGTTCTGACTGATGCCCCCTTTCAGGCTCCATCTTCAATGAAGTCTGGGCACTTCTGATTAAAATGATGCCACATTTGAGTTCTTTGGCTAAATTTTGCTATAAGTTGAAATCACGATAAAAATATATATATCTATAGAAGCTTCTCTAGCCAAAAACAATTAGCTTCATAGTTGATAACCCGTGTACGTTAAACCTTACGAAAAGATGAGAAAATGTTCAAATGTGGAACATGACAAAGTGCACAGGCTGAAATCAGCTTGCGCTGCAGGTTACTAACAGATCAGACATCCTTGAGACTAACCTCGATCTCTTCCACAGGTCACATATAGACAGAGTGATAGTGAGCAATAGTAAGGTCCAGATCTGCTATCTGAACTTGAATGATGGAGGACACATTCCAGGACATGTTTATTGTCACCCGGCGGCCCATTCTCCAACACTCTGTGAGCCATTTTCAATCCTAATATAATTCATTTGCTGACTTCCATTGTGAAGTGACTGATAAAGCCTTCACTTCAGGCCCTGCTGGTCACTTTTCTCAAGGAGACTCCGAAGGATGTTCGGACCAATATAAATGTGACTAGGTGTCAGCCTGGACTCTTGGAAAATTCCCCATTTTCAGACTACAGCACTTTGCTAATAAACCCAAAGAGAGATTACACCAGAAAGTGACAATAATTTATCACCCAAGAGGTGAACTTTTTACCTGAACATGTGAACAAAACTAGTGGAGGAAGGCTGACTGCTCTGTTATGTGAACAAACTGCAGCTTTATCCTTTGAATCGCACCCAATTTTTATACAGTGGTGTGCCAGTGCTAGTGTGAGACTTTTAGAGTTTGCACCTCAGCTTTTATATCAAGGACACTTTTCACAAGTGTAACATTCAGACATGCAACAATGCAACAAATTCCTGTGAATCGTAATGTCTTCTTTTGCAAATGGGCCTTTTTCAATTTTCTCCTCTCCCTTACTACCTTCTGCAAGGGAGTTCATTAATAAGGTCAAAATATAAAACTGCTGGCACACTGAGTTTCTGTCTCTTTCAGGAATCTTCTTTACTTTCAAGAAGAACAATTTGTTATTCTTGGCATGTGCACTAAAGTCAAAGTAGTTTTCATATTTTGTTCTTTAGAAGAAATGAATTTTCACGGATAATAAGAAATGCAAGAGCCAGTGAATGAAATTGTGCTTGGGCATCTGCATTTAAGGAGTTAAAGATGAAAAGATTGAGCTGGTGTTGCTGGTCAGGTCATTTCTTTTTCTTTAAACTGTCCCCCCTATATTTTCCATCTCCTGCTAAAGAAAAAGCAACTCTTTGAGGCTGGCACTAACATTTAAAATTAATTTAAAAAAAATTAAGAATCCAAAATTTATTCCAAGAATATTTTCTGAATTAAGAAACATTTCTATACTTGTCCTTCTTAATTTATGTAAAGTCATTCTGTTTTGCAGGTGTTATACAAAAGTAAGAGGATATTGTGATTTGTGAAATATTTGCTGGTATTTGTGTGACCTTTTCCTAGTCGGCTCTGTGGGTGATAACTGTTAGGTAATGAGTCTGTGTTATCTGGGCTGATGGACTGTGCTGAGCACAGCCAACAGATGATCACTCAAATCAACCCCTCGGGTTTTGTGATTTGTAATATCAGCCCCACTGATGCTGAACGGCTGTTTCAGGCAAACACTGAAGTTAGCATGTAGTAAGTGGGGAATGTTTAAGAAAAAATGCACGCAAAAAGGTGAACATAAATAAGAACATAAGAAATAGGAGCAGGAGTAGACCTGTCGAGCCATGGCAATATGATCATCCTCAACTTAAACTTCACTTTCTCACCCGCTCCCCATATCCCTTAATTCCCTGAGAGACAAAAAATCTGTCTATCCCATGGAGCATCCGCAACCCTCTGGAGTAGAGAATTCCACAGATTCATATCCCTCTGAGGGAAGAAATTTCTCCTCACCTCGGTCCTAAATGATCGACCCCTTATGCTGAGACTCTGGATGGAATTTTACGCCACCGAGCCGGATGGTGGCTGGTTGTGGGGCGGGTGGGGGGGGGGGGGGGTGCGGAAAATGGAGCAGAAGGCTCTGGGAGGCCTTCCCAACCCACTCCTGCCTCCGCCTCCCTTTACGTAGAGCGGGGAGGGGGGCTTTCGCACCCCCCAGCCCCAGGCCAATCAAGGCCCTTAAGTGGCCACAATGGATTTTACGCGTAGCAAGCGAGCGTCCTGGAGCGGGAAAAGCCACCTGGGAAAAGTAGACGGCCTCTCAGCGTACTGGGGTAGGGTGGGGGGGGGCCCTGCTCATTGAAGACAGGGTACCCGATGGAGGGCCTTTCCCACTTCTCCAACCACCTCCAAGACCCAACATGCTCCCCTTACCCCCAAACAACCTCCCTTGCCTCGCCGGGGCCCAACCAATTACCCCCAGCGAGGCAACCAAAACGTTACTTATTTCCTGGTTCCCAGGCATCCTGTCTTCATGCTGGGCTGTAGTCCCAGCAGTGGTCACCGCTCCTGGTGGCGCTGCTGGGACTAAGAGCTGCCAGCCCTCTGATTGGCCAGCAGCTCTATTAGGGGCGGGACTTCCTACCTCAAGCAGGTGGAAGTCCAGCCTCAGATCAATTAAAGCCCGGGGACCCATAAAATACGGAACGGATCCCCAGGCGAGGTGGAAGTGGGTTCGCCACCAACCTTTACTTCGGAGACTGGCCCCCGTCCACTACTGTAAAATCCAGCCCTGTGTTCCCGTGTTCTAGATTCCCCAGCTGGGAGAAACAGCCTTTCAGTGTCTACCCTGTCAAGCCCCTTCAGAATCATGTATGTTTCAATGAGATCACCTGTCATTCTTCTAACCTCAAGAGAGTATAGGCCCAATTTACTCATGGTCATTAGAATTCACATGGTTTTTGTTTTTTTGTTATGTGCTGAAGTGCCAATCTTATTCCTAGACTTTTAGTATATATTCATTAGCTGTTGTAAACCATCTGGATATATTAATTTTCTTAGCTATCAATGAAGAACATGCAGATGTGCCCTAGAGTGACAGAATGAAGGTTCACTGTCACAACTCACCACATGGCAAGTTCACCACCTTGGTTGTTCTATTAGGAGGGAACAGAAATGAGACAAAGCACTTCTGAAAGGAATGAAAACTCTAACTAGCTCCTAATAGAAACAGCAGCTCACCTACTCTTCCATTGGATAGAATCATACAGCAGAGAAGGAGGCCATTTGGCCCATCATGCCTTTGTTGGCTCTTTGAAAGAGCTATCTAATTAGTCCCACTCCCCTGCTCTTTACCCATTTCGCTGTAATTTTCTAATTTTCAAGTATACTATTGATGTGCTTCCACCATCCTTTCAGGTCGTGCATTCCAGATCATTACAACTCACCGTATAAATAAAAATTCTCCTCACTTCCCCCTTCTTAAATAAAATCACCTCATCTGCCAGCTGGGATATGATGGTAAGGAGAGGATAACCCAGAGAAGGGGTGCAATTAAAAATGGAATGGAATAAAAGCATCAATACTATTTCCAGGAGTTTAACAGCAATATTAATGTTCTCCTTTCCTCTGGTCTAGTATCTTTGCTCCACCATTGGTGAACAAGCCTTCGGTCACTGAGGCCACACACTCTGTCTCTTCATCTCCCTCTTCTTTAGTCTGCTCCTTAAACCTCAACCCTTTGACTGAGCTTTTCTCTCACTGTCTCCATCTTTGGCTCAATTCTTTTTTTCTTTTGCCTTGTGCCTCTGTGAAGTGCCTTGGGACCTTTTCCTACTTTCACAGATGTGACTGCCTTTGCTCAACAACTTATAAAATAACATTTAAAAATGTTGACACAGCTATGAAGATCAGTGGAGAGAGATGCTGCCATTAAAGTCCACAACGACAAACAGGAAGGGAGAGAAATTTATGCCATGAGAGATGAATTAATTCTGCCACAACTCCCATGTCATTTGACAAGAAGAAAATGGCTACATCAGCTTTTCCATCTTTTGCTGTTTCATAGCAAAATCAAAAGCCACAATGAAACGTAGCATAAACCCTTGCCCTGTCCTTTCCATGAGTCAGAAATAGATCCTACTCATGTCCTGAAGGACACTGTAAAACTGTGCGTGTATGCATAAAATTAACATAAATAAGCTCAAACAGCATCAATCCATCCCTGACTCCACACCACATAGGAACTGTCCAACTCGCTCCAAGTCAGATCACTCACTAAATACATGTACATTAACTTTTAACTGCTGCTACTCTTGCAATAGCTGCTGCTCCCACAACAGCCACAGTACTAGTTTATATGGAAATACCAAATTGATCCTTATTTTAAATACTAATAAGTTGTCCTGAGTATTGCTCATACTCAGCTGCTAAATCAAAGCTTTTTTTTTGTGTGTGCAAGATAGTGCTGGATGTGGAAGAAGAAACTTCAGAAACTTCCTCCGCAGAGCCACCAAGCGGTCAATGGCAGTGACTGCTGAGACACCTGCTGATGTCACAAATTACAATAGTAAACTTCCTGTCTGCAAACCTTTCTTCCTGTAGTCCCAACTTTTTTTTATCAGGCTGTTCTGTCAACAATTATGATTGTAACCTACAATGGCCATTCAATTTTGGGGTGTAAACCATGGCAATGTGTGGGTGATGTATGTATATGCATGTGTATATGTTTCCATATGTATATAAATACAAAATACCAGGTTTTTATTCAGCATTATCTACACTGATAGATCACCGTAATTCTTAACATTCAACACTTCCTATTGGGGCAAAATCCTAAGTATATGTATTCTGACTGGATGATCAGTAACAAACATTGGAAATCATTTTCCATTGTTGAAAAGACAGCAACAAGAGCAATGTAATGATGAGTCCTTTCAAATCTCACTAAAAACCAGGAACTCTTTAGAAAAACATTTCCCTTGTGGATTTGTTCCTTATAGAAAAATATTATTTAGTCTTTTAAGACAGCAGGGAACACCATAGAAGTGAGCAACATGATTCAGGGGTCCAGATGACAAGAGAAAAGGTAGCATGGTTTAGAAATTGACATCAGTGCCCCGAGAGACGATGGCAGACGCGCCATTTCATCTCCTTTTATTTAAAGAAACATATACTGATATTTCCTGACAAAACCTTATGACTGCTGAGTGTGCTGTACAGGCTCATTTTGGGACTTTTAAGACACCTTTCAATAATATTCTCACAATAGACCCTGCTACGAAAGTGGCAACTGAGAATTTTAATGCAAAATAATGTGCTCTGTTCCAGGTTATAGCTCTTAACATTTAAGACACTTTTGTTTTGTGCTGCTCCCAAACTACAGAAAGCCAAAAGGTTCAGGGTAATACAATGTCCAAATTTCAGCCAAACAGGATGCAGTGCAGCAAGCTGTAATCAGCCATAACATGGTTAAGTGTACAATCCTATGGGAATTTCCTTGGAAGCTTTGGGTTGGGAATTCCTCAAGAGACAACACAGTTGACCCCTAACTATTTCAGGAACCTTCATGGCAAGATTTAGAGACTGGGCCCTCTTTTCACATTATTCTTGCACTGAATAAGCCAGCGAAAAAGGATCATGGAAATATGCTCACGTTTATCATCCCAGGTGCACTGGTGCCAGGATGAGGTAAAATGAATGTCAACTATTACAACTACAATCTGCTGCATTTAGGATGGGGAAGATTGAAGGTGGGGAAAAGACAGCAGTAAAAATGCTTTTGCAGTTAAAAGCAAGAGTTTTATCTCTTAATACTATTAACCTAAGCAACTGTGGGATACATTTCAGAAGAAATACACATGGCCCTTTTAAATTAGCCCTTTGCAGTCTGCAATAATATGTCTGAACTGAGGTGCCAATATTTTACATGTATTGAAACATATGCTGCTCAAGTCTTTTCATTTTTCTTCTCAATACACACCATTGGAAAGCATCATGTTTATTGCAAGAATACTTGAATATATGAAGAATATTGCTTATTACAGGTTAACAGTGTAGTTTGCTTTTTTCACACTTACTCTGTGGTATGGAGTATTTCACTCTGCAGCTGTTGAGGTTGGTCTGTGGTGTTCAGCAGGGTAAGCTAGGTCAGTATTGACGGGTTAACTGGGCCCCGCAGTATGTCAGTATAGCTCAAGCATATAATAGCTCAATTTTATAATGCATGCTGCGGCAGCTCTCTTCACTATTATTTTAATTGCTGTAGATTTTAATCAATCATAGACAATGCATTAGTAATTTCAGAATGAAACTTTTCAATTCTGTGATCTAATGATTCTTTTGTTAAGATAAATCATTTCAATTCACATCATATAATTCTTCAAAAAAAAAAATGGAGTAAAGTATTTAATTGTTTAGCTTTTGGTTGCAAATAAAATCGTAAGTACTGTGTTTCAATTTGAGTTTGGTGTTATAATTTCCCAATTGAGTTTTGGGTGTGTCCCTTTAGGAAAACCCCTTATCATAGTAAATAGGATTCTGAGAAAACAAAGCAGCTTAATCCATACCTAATTGGATGAAATCATTATGCACTTTCCATCCATTCCCTAGCTCTTTCAAGTTCCTAGCTCCTCAGGGATGCAGAACACCACTGAACAGGGATGATTGTGTTTCCTCTGGGAGATGTAATACTCCCCCATTGTTAAGCACACAAATAATCTCATACAGGGTCTCCTTAATTAGCAGTACAAGTGTATCATAAACCAGATTTTCTTTGTGCTGTTTAAGTTTAGAGATGCAAGGGTACCTTCCGAAAGGTCATTAGGAAAATTGGTCTTCCACAAAGAACCTTATTTAATATCTTCAACTTGACAGAGCCCTTTTAATTTATTGACACAGAGTAAATCTCTCAGGATCGAGGAACTAATTTTGGATCATTTTACCACAGCTTACCTCTGCCTGCAATTTATTTAATACCATCTCCTCTTGAAGAGAAGGATTGATTTTTAAAAAAATATGAAATATTCAATAGCCTCTAGAAATTGTAAATATAATTTTTAGTATGAAATATTTAATGGGCCATTTGTAAAAGTAATTGCACTATCTGCATCTCCTATCTTTCAAGCCTTTGAGGATCAACGAGACAGACTGACTGTTCTTACAGCAAGTAATTATTATGCCCGTTTCCTCATTGTACTTTTCCTATAAAATAGTGAGTGAGTGGTGTCAACTCAAAACATAAGCCCGTGAAGAAAGTTGAGCGATGATGGCGAATGTGCCAACTGGAACTGCAACAGACTGCCATTTTAAAAAAGGCGGGTAGCCTGAAATGTTAAAACAGCTAAGCAATTTTATACAAACACATTTGACAGCTGTGGCAGATTTTAGTGCCACAGTTATTCTTATTTTTCCAGCAATCCAAGAAAGTTATCACACAGATCATCAAAAAATATTTTTTTAAAATCTCAAGTAACCAAAGGGGTGAAGTCCGCCAGCTGATTTAGTTTAGTTAAAAAGCCAAAGTAATTTCATATCTTCTACTCACACAAGCTATTTCACTAAAAGATTCTGACTAGTGCTAGTCACCCTAATGGTTAAAATAAACTCAAACACATGTAGAATGCAGAATTCATAATTGTTTTTAAAGTGGGATAAAAAGAAACATTTAAAAGCTTATGGGACAGGAGAATGGAATTGGGACAAAATGGATAGCTGTGTTAGTGAGATAGCACAGGCATAATGGGCTGAATTCCATCCTTCTCTGGTGGAGGATTCTATTCTTTTATGATTGTATAATTCCTCATCGAATTTCAGGGAAGCCTAACATATAGAAAATGTCCGAACTTGCTTGAATATTTGAAGATGAATGAGCCTGCCGATGTATGGAGGCACACTGCGCATGGTTTATCAGTGTTATACATTCAGATCAGAAATACTATACAATACAGAAACTCCCCTGGTACTCAGCAAAGCTGTGCATATGTCAAAACATGAATGACAGAGCCGCTTTCTGCCACAGAATAATATTTATTTCTCAGCAAACTGCCAATAAAGCAGAACAGTTACCACTTTGGCAGACGAATATCCTCAAGCTCTACAACCCTGTGAATTCTCCGTTCCTCTGGTGCCAGTATCTTGTGCATTCCCCCTCTCTTCACACCACCATTGCCAGCCATGCTTCATTGGCCTAGGTCTCACCCTCTGTAATACCTTTCCTAAAGCCCTCTGCCTTGCTCTCCTCCTTGCAACCTACCTTTTCCACCAAGATTTTGATTTTTCCACCTAACCTGGCCACCATTGGCTGTGCCCCCTGTGAAACACCTTGAAATTTTTTCTCTACATTAAAGATGCTGCAAAATGTAAGCAGTTATTGTATGATATCGATATAACTTTCCATTTAACATTTTTAATATTTTTAGTTCCTACTTTTCCTGTCACTTACCTGCATTTCAGACTTTAGCCTCGTCTGTACTGCAAACACAATAACCTAGAACTGAATACAGACTCCCTCTTCCCCATTAATGCTTATAGCTGCCCCAGGTTCAATTCTTGTGCTGTATGGTATGAATCCAAACCTTTCTTTGAATATTCAGTTTTCTCTTCTGGAAGGTGTCAGGACACCCAGATTAAACACTCACATCGGCCTGAAATCAATCTTCTGCTTTGAAAATGGATGCCCAGAGAAGGCAGTTAACTCAGAGTCAACGGACAAAGTTAAGAGGGAACTGCATAAATATTGGCCAAGAAGGAGGTTTGAGGGTTATGGAAACACTAGTGCTTGATTTTGTTTTCTGGGTGGTTGGATAGAAAGTTAGAGTTCCTTAAAGTATGGGTTGGTTGACGGGGTCAGGGGGGTGGTGAGGGGGTGAGGTGATGGTCACAGGGGAAAGAGTCCAGGACACAATAATTACCCATGCAGCAACATCAATGAGCCAAAAGACCTGTTCTTGCTTTGGACTGTTGCATGCTTAAAACTGAGACAAATGCACAAACAAGATCATTTTAAGTAGAATAAATATCTCGGCACCATTTATAGAACTCTCGTCAACTTTTTTAAAATGTGTTCATTTTTCGGACGTGTGCTTCACTGGCAAGGCTAACATTTATTGCCGATCGCTTGTTTTCCTGAGAAGGTGGTGGTGGGACTTCTTCTTAGAACTGCTGACCTGTTTGAAACAACTGAGTGTCTTACTCGGCCACTTCAGAGGGCACTTAAGAGTCAACCACATAGGCGTGGCACTGGAGTCACATGTAGGCCAGATCAGGTAAGGATGGCAGATTTCCTTCCCTAAAGGACATTAATGAGCTGGTTGGGGTTTTTACAACAGTCTGACAGCTTCCTGGTCACTTCTACTGATGTCAGCTTTATATTTCCAGATTTTGATTTTAAACTGAATTTAAATTATCAAACGGCTATGGTGGTATTTGAACTCTTGAGTTAGACCAGGCCTCTGGATTACTAACTACTTCACTAAAATAAAATCCAGGAAAAGTAGGTCGTCAAAATTTAGAAGAAATAATTTTTAAGTAAGTTTCAGTTGAAAATATTTCTCCCTGGTACAAACCCCTCATATGTCATCTGTATGAACTTTGATTCTAATCACTCTATGACCTAGTCCATTGAAACACCATCTGTGACACCAAAGAAGTGATTTTACCTCCATTTATTTAAATAATGTGTGTTTAATATTATATTAATCTCACATCACACCTTTGTGAAATTAGATTCATTTCATTGCTTTTAATGAGTTGTACTTTTAATATAATTACAATGTAAAATTGTTTGATTGATACAGAATGAAATAATCATGTCTTGAATTAATCTTTAGGTCTTTAAAGGAACAGTGATAGGTCTGCTCTGAATATTTCAAAAGTGTATCATGGCCTGGTTAAGGCAATTGAGTTGGCTGGATTAAACACACTGTCATCCTGCTGTAAGCTATCAGTAAAATCACTCCACTGTGCAGTGGCCTGTCTTCTAGAGTTAGCAACCCTGTTTTGTTCACGAACTTTGTTTAGAATTTGTTTAACTACATCAGCTGGCCCATCAATTACTCCTATTATTAAAACAAAGAGCTGGAATGCCTCTTATCTGGATTTATGACAGAGACTAGGGATAGAATATCTAGAATGTACCACATAATAAAACTGTCTGGCAAAATGGTGACTTTTAAGAAAAGTAGATATTTGGAGTTTTAAAAAATATGATTTCAAAATTAATATATTCCCATATATGTTTTACTGTCTGCAAGAGAAATGTGACAAGTTTCCAATGTAAGTGCCTTGGGACATTTTACTACATTATAAAGGTGCTACACAACTGCAAGTCATGTTGTGTGTTACCTGTTGATTTAACCACAGATTAAGAATCAGGAGAGACGAGTATTATGTTCTTTCAGAGCTGATAGCAGCCAGTATAGGATTTGTATGCTTCAGTATGAGTCCGATAGATATTGACGGGCAAGCAGAATTTGAACTGCCATACCCGCAAAAGAGGCCATTTGACCCAATATCAGAGTTGCTGCCACTATTCCATTTGCCAGTATTGAATTCTGAGTCAGACAATTGTGAACTGGGTACTTTCATCTAAATCACAGGGGATACACAAAGCCAATATTTATTGCTTTGAAAATAAAAAAATCACAGAGAACTAAAATAAAACTTAATGAGGTAGAAATTTGCCTTGGACGGTAGCCCACAATGGGTGGTAACGAATGGGCTGCTCATGATACGGCCTGCCTGGTATTCAGTTCCATTGACTTCAACAGACCTAAATATAGGATGGTGCATAAAATAGGCATTCCATGCAATAAAGCCCATTTTGTGCTCCCACGTAAGGCAAAGTTCCACCCAAAAGTATGTGTGTGCAACAGAGAGAGAGAGAGACAGAGAAAGAGAAAGGAAGAAACATACTTTGGTTGTAGTAATGCGAAACCTTTTAATGTGACAGTGCTGGCCCATTCTAATTTTGATGACATGGCAAAAATTTGTGCATGTCAACTATTCCCATCAAGAATTGTACTTTAACTTTCTTGCTGTCGTCCTGGTAGCAAAAAGTGAAGACACATGAGAGTGAGAGTGCAATAGTGTGAGTGCCAGAGTGAGTTAATACCCTTGGAAAAGGGAAGAATATTGGAAAAAAGTGTTGCCTTCAAACTCTTCTCATGGCTTTACTTGTTACGTAGTTTCAATAAAAACACAAATAATCCATTGTTTGTATCTTAGTCCTGTATGAATTCACCAAGCTATTTGGAAAATTTTAAGATATATTAATGCCTGTTCACGAACACTGTAAATTTTGTGAAGTGTTAATGAAAGCAAGTTCCTGATGATTACAAGGACGTGAAAGCCTTAAGATGCTTATCAATTCTAATTGCCAAATACTTGCAATCAGTACAGCTTTTCATGGACTGTTAACATTTGACACATAATCTTCATTGTTAAAAAAAAATCATAATTATATTGTTTGCACAAAAAGTGAAAGCTCGATTAAATTGTGATTTTGCCAGTGTCATTAATAAATCCAACCAGTAGCCTATCAGATTTGGCGCTGTGCATGTGAGCATTCAAAACCTACGTACAATCAAATTCAAATATGTAAAATATCAATTGGACAGCCTTCAATAAGCATCAAATGTAGATAACAAGCCAGCACAAAGAAGAAATTGAATTATTTGTGGTGTTACTTAGTGAAGCACTTTTGTAAAAATGCACAAGCAAAAACAGAATACAATGAAAGAAGATAAGTTCCGTTTTTTAGCCTAACCTTTCCATTACCAGTGCATTTGAGGAGCTGTTTCCTGGACCCTCCCTTTACACAGCGATTATATCTTTTGCACCAACCATCATATGCACTACCCAGAAAGAGAAACTCACAGCATAAAGAGTTTGTAAGTACCTTGGCAAATATTTAGGAAAACGCCTTTAAAATAATATTTTCCAAGGGCTTATTTAGAGCTTCATGGATAATCACTCTTTTAGCAGCTTTGTAGCACCATGAAAATAAAGTATTCATGAAGATTGAAGAAGATGATTCTATGAACTTCAATTTAATTGGTGCAAATTAAAATGATCCATCTTTTGTCCGTGTCCATCTAATTCCAATCATTATTACATAGTTAGCAGGCACTACCCCGATTGTAATTTTCTCCTGCTGGTAAAACCTGTTGGCAATTATTTGCCACAGTTTCAAAGCCTTTTTTTCTAAATGTTTAAATGGAGCCTTAAAAAATGCAATCTGCATTATCACAACAAAACCATTATTTATTTATTATATTTTTAAATATGTATGAAAAGTTGAAACGAGGGAATTGTATTCCAATATATCTTCATTGAAAATATCTCAAATTAATGCCATTGCATCAAGTCCTGTAACATTCTATAATAAGTATAATAATCATAAAACAAGATCTTGGTGCTTAATTGATCTCTCTGTTAAATTGTGCCATTATGCAATAGATTGGTCCACAAATACATTTTAATGACTTTATAATGGAGATTAAATTGTTATTACATAAAAGGTGCCAGTTGTAAATCTATAATACAGTTTTGGGATACATAAGCTCTTTATCATTTAATCAGTTGAGGTTTTGAAGGCTTGTGGGGACAATAAATAACTTTAGTTTAAGGAAACATTTCTTTGCTGCACCATCCATAAAGCCGTCAGCACATTTTAAGATCTTTAAAAAGCTGCTAAGTGCCCTTCATCATTACAAGTCCATTCCCAAACTTGAACCACGTAACTTTTCCACAATTAAAGCCAGCCACGCCTCATGGTGTGAAGAACTATAGGAACGGATATGACACCATTATTACTATGTAGAGTGGATGGAAAACTCCAGCAAGTGACTTCTGAAGGCTAGTGTGCAATGCAAGTGCAAACATGTCTTTATTCAAACTGGAACTGCATCACAAATATGATCTATTACCAAAAATATTACTTTATGACAGACGGTACAGCTGCCATCATGTTGCACAGATGTAGAAATTGCACCTTGTGCAATCTGCCTTGTCGAATTTTCTTTACAAGAAGAAAGAGCCACTTTCATCTAAAATAGTGATTGTTACTTAAACACACACCCAGACACACACAGACTAACTTCAGTATGTTGCTGAAAGGGATGTAAATAAACGCCTTATAAATCAGAGATCCTGCCAGCTCAGCTTCATTCTCAGACAAAAGATGTTTGTTGCAAAATTCAGGATGCTAGATCTTGTAAAATCTTGACCTAAGAAATGGGAAAGAACCCATAAAATATGGATTTAGTGCAGCATAAAATACAAATAATGAAAAAGAGAAACTGCCTTTATACATTGAGTACCTGAAGCTACTAAATAATTTGGTAAAATATTTTCTGTTTTTGGTTCTTTATGTGACATAATATTGTGTTATCAGTTAGAACTATAGAATTTTTACCACATTCTAATTACAAATGAAACAATGGAAATGTACAGTTCTTTAAAAAGAATTGATAAACCACTGGTGCTTTTAAGCATTAGGGGGTCATTCAATATTTTAACATATAGACATGTTTGACTGCTGTTAGCTCCTTTCTCCACTGTTTATGTCCATAAACTCTCATCCAGAATATACACTTTAAACATGCAACACACTCTAGAAGAAAGCTGCCTTATTTCAAAAGGTGTTCTTTAATATTTATGCCAAAATAAGGATAGAAAATTGACCTTAAATAAGTATAAGGTGAACTGTGTTGGTTTTTAGTATGCATTTGATCTTCGATAAACGGCTCCTCGCATCGACTCAATTACTCAATGGCGTTCTATTGTAAAATCCAAACCAAGGTTTTAAAATAAAGAAGGAGTGGGCAGAATTAAAGTAAAAGGAGCCAAAAGCTTAACTTAATTTAATAGATGACGTCTTAATACTTCCAACCATCAGGTGATGGAAGACTCCATCACTAAGCAGATACGCGCTCAGCTGAAGCATTCAACCGAGGATTGGATAAGTTCTTGATTCAATAGGAGGTAGAAAGAGATGGGCTCATTGTAGGGGAAGAGGAACAACTGTTCAGATCAGTGACCCTGAATCAAATTGACCTGGAGGACAGGATCAGTTGAATGGTATTTTCTCATCACCCACACTAGACTGTAATGAATGAGAATACTTTGTATAAGGAGAAATATTGACTTAAGATAGGATCTCATTTTCAATTAAGTAAATTAACAATGCATAAGATAAAAATAAAAACTTTTGCAAAGCATTCTTCCAGGACCTGGAATTCTAATTACTAATTCATATAGATCCTTAACCAGCTTGTAAGACAGTAACACTTTGTTCTAAAGAAGCAGAAATCAGGACTTGTCCCAAAGATTTCTTACTATCAGTCATGGAGAGATTCTCTTTTTTAACCTATAGGCTTTTTAATCCTCCTGTTCAATTGTTTTGCTAGCTATACCTGTGCATCAACTATGTGGAATTGATACCCTGGTCACTGTATTTTTCAGAAGTAAATATGTTCTTTTTTTGAATGCTTTTACCATATTATTACACACAGCAACCAGGGCAAACCTTCCAGCTAATTTGCTCTCATTTTATCAAATTCTGTTATTTCTGAATGGTTTCCCTCTCCTCCTGTCGCCTGAGACATACAGAATAGAGAACGTGCAAGCAAAGAGGCTAGGCAGCAAATCAGATTTTTTAGATATTTTTGGTTGAAGATCTTTTACTAGGAACTCTATATGAGGTACTATATTTGTATATGTTACATCCTTTAATGTCACTAAGCACGAAAATATAGAAACAAAACCTTATACACAGAAAATGAGATAAACCCTTAAAACAATTTCTTCTAAAAATAGAACCTGTCCACTTGAAAACAGGTTTCCTCAGTCTCTTATATAATAAAAACAAAAAATGCTGGAATCACTCAGCAGGTCTGGCAGCATCTGTGGAAAGAGAAGCAGAGTTAATGTTTCGGGTCAGTGACCCTTCATCGGACCCTTCATGAGTTCCAATGAAGGGTCCCTGACCCGAAACGTTAACTCTGCTTCTCTTTCCACAGATGCTGCCAGACCTGCTGAGTGATTCCAGCATTTCTTGTTTTTATTTCAGATTTCCAGCATACGCAGTATTTTGCTTTTATTCCTCAGTCTCTTAATGCTTGAGACAATTTTACAATTCCACAGTATAATTATATTGAGGGGACATTTTTTCCTACAGTTTAAGAATTAACCCTTGAATATGCGCAGAGTGCCCAGGTCACCAGGTTATCAAGCACAGGCATTCCACTTCTCAATACCTTTTTGTACATAGTAGCACATCAAGAAATAAACCACAAAAAGCTTGTTCATCAAAAAAAGTTGCGACATAACATATTGCTGAGAGAATGCAATAAAGAGATTTACTCCTAAACAAATGCAGTTTTGTTTGGTTAGTTTAGTTGACCATTTTGCTGACACCTGAATGTTCAATATCCAAATAATAAACCACAGCAAGTGGTTTTACAGCATCAACATTTAGCTACACCAAGATCAGAAACAACTGGCATTGAGCTATCAGGAGCATGGTGATTATCAATATGCTTTTCCAATTAGAAGGAATATCAGGAATAATATGTAGTAATTGCAGTTGCTTAAAGGGAGACAAACTCTATATCAAGAGCACATCTCCAATTCCTATCACTAACCACAGATCCAGACAAACTTTCCCTTCAAGTGGGCTTTGAAAAGAACAAGGTTTGCCCTTTGCAAGTACATGACCATTAAACCAGACTGGAACAGGAAAGAATTATTACACACAGCTTAACTCCCAATAATTAATCAAGATGGATCCTTTGAAACAAAGAGAGGTTTTGAAGAGGAAAGGCATGCTTCAGATTAAAATGAGAACTTAACAAGGAGATATGAGATGCAGGCTTCAAGGATTCAACCTCTATTAACTCCTAAGGATCAACATAATCATTATCAGATGTAAAATCCAAATTACTTTCAAAGAATCTACAAAGGTGTAAATTAATCATCCTTACTCCACCCAAATCTTCATTTGCGTGAAGTATCTTTTTATCCCATCCTTCTTACCTTAGCAAAGAACAGATAAAAGCAGATTAATTTGTTTCCCAAGTAGAACAGAACTGAAAATGCACCATGCCTTTTCAATCCAGTGATGTTTCAAAAGCCAACAACTTCACAGGCATGATAGCATTTTTTTCTAGACCAGTGCTTATATAGGAGATCAGGGGAGGGTAGGGCCAAAGAAAGAAAAGAGAACTTGCATTTATAGCACATCCTCAGGCAAACTAATGGGGTTGAATTTTATGGGGGAGATTGAAGTCGCATCGCCGGGACTGTAAAATGGGAGGCGACCTGTCTCCAGTTGGGGGTGGGGGGGAGTGGGAGCGGCGGCATGAACCTGGGGCAGCATTTTGCCGGCGGCATCCAATTAACAGGTCGCCAATTGAGGACAGCGGCCAGCCCAATCAGAGTTCCAGCAGCCTCAACAGTGCCACCACTAGCAGTAGTCAATAGTGAGGTGCCCTCGAAGAGAAGGTGAGGATTTCTCAGGGAAGCCAGAGCCAGGCGAGCTTGCCCTGGCAAGTGGGTGGGGGCGGGAGCGGGAGAGGGCATGATGCACTGGCAGATATTGCTGCCGGGGTGGGGCAGGGCCCTCTGTGTGCCATGGAGTGCTCATATGGGACACCCCTCCCTCCCTCCCCCACCGTCCCGGGAACCCGCTGGGAAGTTGCCGTTAACTGGCAGCTTTTCCACATACGGCGGGCCCTCCTGACATGGGCAAAATACCCACAGGGGTGGGAAGTGACCATTAATTGGCCACTTAAGTGGCGCAATTGGCCACCTGATGCGTAGCTGAGGCACCGAGCTCCCCGCCCGCTTCCCATATGAAATGGCAGCAGGAAAAAGTCGGACTCCCCTCCCGACATCTTCCCCTGCCATATTACCAGCCCATCCATCTCCCTAATTCAGCCCATGGATTATTTTGAAGCCCATTGCTGTTATTAGGCAAATGTGGCAACCAATTTGCAGCCAGCGAGATCTCACATACATCAGATGAAGGAATGACCAGATAATCAGTTTTTGCTGATGATATTTGAGGGAGAAATGTAAGCCCAGATATTGTAAGAAAACATTACTCTCTAAATAATACCATGGGATTTTTCACATCCAATCCAGGGAGACAGATAGTCCCTCAGTTTATCTTGTTGCATTGTCACTCTATTTTAAATGGAGTTTAACTGAAATGTTTTCGTTAACTATTATCTAAAAACCCTAGATTTTAATTTCCTGAAAAATTCTCAAATCTTTAGTATTACTATCCTTTGTTATTTTCCAAAATTCCCTAGTTTCTGGAACAGTCCCAGCAGATTGGAAGTTAACAAATGTAACAGGACTATTCAAGAAAGGAGGGAGAGAGAAAACATAGAACTACAGGCCAGTTAGCCTGACATCAGTCGGGAAAGTGCTGGAATCTATTATTAAGGAAGCATTAATAATGTTCTTAGAAAAACAGAGTAAGATTAGAACAAGTCAACATAATTTTATGAAAGGAAAATCCTGTTTGACAAATTTATTAAGAGTTTATTTGAGGATGTAACTAGTAGGATAGATAAAGAGGAACCAGTAAATGTAGTATACTCGAATTTCCAAAAGGCATTCAATAAGGTGCCACATAAAAGGTTAATACAAAGATAAGAGCTCATGGAGTTGGGGTGATATATCTGCATGGATAGAGGATTAGTTAATGGACAGGAAGCAGAAAGTAGGGATAAATGGGGCATTTTCAAGTTGGCAGGCTGTGACTAGTGGAGTGCCACAAGGATCCGTGCTGGGGCCTCAGCTATTTACAATCTATATTAATGACTTAGACGACGAGACAGAATAATTTATCTAAGTTTGCTGATGATACAAAGCTAGGTAGGAATACAAGCTGTGAGGTGGACACAAAGAGACTGCAAAGAGATATAGACAGGTTAAGTGAGTGGGCAACAAGGTAGCAGATGGATTATAATGTTTGGAAGTGTGAGGTTATTCACTTTGGTCATAAGAATAGAAAAGCAGAATTTTTTAAAAAGGTGTGAAACTTGTAAATGTTGATGTTCAGAGAGACTTTGGGTGTACTCGTACAAGGAACACAAATAGTTAGCATGCAGGTACAGCAAGCAGTTAGGAAAGCAAATGTCATGTTGACCTTTATTACAAGGAGATTGGAGTACAAGAATAAGGAAGTCTTGCTACAATTGTATAGGGCTTTGGTGAGACCACACCTGGAATACCTTGTACTGTTTTGGTCTCCATATCTAAGGAAGGAGACTTGCATTGGAGGCAATACAGCGACGGTTCACCAGATTGGTCCTGGAATGAGAGGATTATCCTATGATGAGAGGCTGACTAAATTGGTTTATATTCTCTGGGGTTTAGAAGAATGAGAGGTGATCTCATTGAAACATTCAAGATTATGAAGTGGCTTGACAGGATAGATACTGAGACATTGTTTCCCCTGGCTGGGGCATCTAGAGCAAGAGGGCACATTCTCAGGATAAGGGGCCAATCATTTAGGACTGATATGAGGAGAAATCTCTTCACTCAAAGGGTTGTGAATCTTTGGAATTCTCAACTCCAGATGTTTGAGGATGTTCCATCAATGAATAGATTTAAGGCTGAGATCAACAAATTTTTGGTCTCTCAGGGAATCAAGGGATGGGGAGCGGGAGGGAAAGTGGAGTTGAAGCCCAATATCATAATGAATGGCGGAGCAAGCTCAACGGGCCATATGGTCTACTCCTGCTCTTATTTCTTCTGGTTTTATGTTCTTATTTAATTTTAGCTTTATCCCCTAGAATTAATTAATTGATTGAGCACTGATTGTAATTAAATGATAAATTATAAAATTGGTTTCTGTTTTTAGTATTTGTACTAATTAATAAATCTAACCTAACTTTATAGTTGATTAATTTAGATTAAATTAAAAGCTTACCAGAAAACTCACCCACATGACTCCTTGTCCCACGATGTTACTTTACCTCCCGGACAGCCCGATCCTGCTCCTCTCTGACTCTCAGTTCCCACTCTTTAAATCTCCGCTTTCAGCTGCTCACCTAATTAATGCCTGTAGACCTCAGCTCTCAGGTCCCACTGTCTTTCACACCGCTCCTTGTCTTGTAAAAGACCAGAACAGCACCTCTTCCTTCACTGCGTCAAATTCCCTCACACACCAAATTGCCAAGATAAGTTTGCTGTCGAGCTGAGCTCTATCCTACTTATACAACTCATAGAAAATTAAATCAGAAATCAAAGGCAATTGATACCTTAAATAATAATATTGTTGCCCGTTTCCACCAGTCCCTGGCCGAGCTTCTGTTCAGTTCCAATATGCTCTGTTTTTGTAATGGTCGACTGCAGTTATTGGTTGCTCCAGCTAATAACAGGCTTGCTGTAGCTAATGAGCAAACCCTGTAACTGTCTGGTAACCTCAAAGAAACAGTGCACTTTATAGTCAGAGTTTATCCAAGCCCAATACTTCAGTAACAATGATTGATCCACCAGCCAATGCTGCATAGGATTTACAACACATAAACAGGCTGTTTGGCCCAACCAGTCTGTGTTAGTTTTTATCCTCCACAAAAGCAATCATCCTAATTCCATCTGACAACCTGCGTTCCAATATCTCTTTAATTTCTTTTCCTTCAACCACTTATCTAACCCATTCCTAAACATTGACATGAGGCTGAATTTTCACAAAAGAAGTGGGAAACAGGAGCCCGGTTTGTTTTTGGGTCAGAAACCCATCCCAGGTGGGAAACTGATTGAAGTTAAGATTTTCACAGGAGTGAACCCTTAATTAGTATGAAGACGGGTTTCCTGTCCAATTTGAGCTAGTGAAGATGTGAACGGAGGTGGGTCAGTTGAAGTGCGGGACTGATTTAGACTCCCCACTGCAGCCATCACTGAGGCTGCTGGGTTGTCCTGAGGGAGAAATTTGCTGATTGTGCCAAAGCCTTCCACAGCACCACAGAGAAGCGAGATATCACAGGAGAGCAGAGGCCTGGCACCAAGGGTAGGGCTTCCCTCGCTCCATCGATGCCCAACTGGATCTAATCCTGGAGGTCGTGAGGGAGAAAACAATGTTAGTTTTTACATGTACACTGATGACACCAGCTCTACCTCACCACCACCATTCTCAACTCCTCCACTGTCTCTAAATTATCAGACTGCTTGTCCGATATCCAGAATGGATGAGCAGAGATTTCCTCCAATTAAATATTGGGAAGACCAAAGCCATTGGTTGGAATCTAACCACCTTAGTCTCTGGCACAACGGCAGGACCATTTTTGGGTCCTGAACTCAACTTCCTGATTAGAAGGCCTTCCGGTTGCTCTGTACTAGATCGAACCAAATAAGAGCCCGCCTCTGGGCTCCCCAACCAATGAGAAAGGATGGACAGGATGACGTGACCACTTTGTATGAGGAAGGAGTTCCAATTAAAGGGACTATGGCATATTTCAGAACAGCTCAGCAACACTTGGATTTTTGAGGCTGCAGAAACCACAGGAATGGTGAGGATACCCTCAGGAAGTCTGCCCCACCACACCCCCCAACCCCTATCCCCACAGGTCTCCCACTCATTCCTGCATGTCCTGTTGTGGGATCTGAGGGGCTGCAGTGAGGTGAGCACTCCCAAGGGTGGGAGGAAGAGGACAGCCTCTCCACCAAAGGAAGGATGGAAGTGGTCGAGAAAGTCAGCAGCTGGAGTATGTTCCCTCCAATCTGGAGACTGTGCACCAAGAGGATCCAGGACCTCAGGAAGGCAGTTAAGTGAGTGTTGTCACATTTTGATGTCAAGCCCCACACTCTGACTTTCCCAGCATTCTTCTGCACAGCCCATGTCAGGACAACACATCTTGCAGCTCCATTCATTCCGCTCCCTGCAGACACAGCACATCCCCATCTGGGCAGCTTACAGTCACACTCACCCTCAGCGTATTACCCTCTAACACTCATATCTCACAGTCACCCTGTACAAATCTTGTCCATCCCCACCTCTGCACACAAGCCATTACCAGCATTCACATCTGCCCACTTTCTCTCCTTGCAGTAGATAGCACACAACTTTGTGAGAGACAGAGATGTGGAGTGGGGGAAGCCTCCAGCAGCAGACAGCTTGTCGGCCATTGGCAATGCGTGTCCACCTGCTCCACTGGGAAGGAGGTCTTGTTTCAGCAGGCAGCAGGTCAGCAGCGACTTGCCGCGAGAGCCTGAGCCTCCTGAGGCACTGGTGCTCAGACATGTCGAGAGAGCTGCTCCTCTGCCTGTAGACTCTGTGTTGTGGGTCTCTTATCCTTCCAGCTGGATCTTGGTAGCCATCTCCTCTGCCTGAGAGAAGTGCATGTGGCTGAGAAGAAGGCAGCTGCTCTGTTGCTGGAGCAGTTGGCAGTGGTGAGCTCCCTGCCCTTGTTCCTCGGCACAGATGCACTGTGGAGCTGCATAAGCTGCTCCTGTACTGCTCTGAAGTCTGGCAGCAGGGGAGTGCAGCTAAAAGCAGATGAAGTGTTGGCCAAGTAAAGTGTCTCCCAAGAAATTGGTAATCACCTGTCAAGCAGTGATTGCACAATCTGACAGATGGAGTGTTTTGAACAGCAGCCTCTCACCTGGCCATGGCTGGAACCCTTCAGTGTAACTGATCAAAGTTTTCACAGCTTGTCAGTTTCACTGAGGAAGTCTTGCCTGCTGTGCACTCACCTTCTCCAACCTGTCTGGCTGCAGACACAGTGCGGAACTCCCATGCTGCTGGGAAAGAGGGAATCCATGCATAAAATTGCTCCTATGTATATTCTAAGTACTTCAGTTGCCTTCCTGCCTCAGCTGCGGGGTTTCCCACTCTACTTTCAACCTGTCCCTGGGAAAGCTGGAAGGGGGCGGGATCACAACCCAATGTCGTTTTCTGCAATTTTCCACCCCATACACCTCCAAACCCCCCTCCACACGCCTGGGAAAGCTTCCCCATTGTCTTCGATCCCTGCCACAAACTTCACTCTCGAGCTCCCGACTCCATCCATCTCCCTGGCAACTATCTGAAGCTGAACCAGACTGTTCCCAACCTGAGCATTATACTTGACCCCAAGATGAGCTTCCAATCATATATCCATGTCATCACTAAGACTGCCTATTTTTATCTCTGTAACATCATCTGACTTCCTCCCTCCCTCAGCTTATCTGCTGCTGAAACCTTCATCCATTCATGCCTTTGTTACCTCTAATCTTGACTGTTCCAATGCACTCCTGGCTAGCCTCCCAGGTTCTACTCTCCATAAACCTGAGGTCATCCAAAACTCTGCTGCCCATGTCCTTACTTGCACCAAGTCCTGTTCACCAATCATCCCTATGCTCACTGACCTATATTGGCTACCAATCAAGCGACACCTCAATTTTAAAATTCTGACCCTTGTTTTCAAATCCCTCCATGGCCTTGCCCCTCCCTATCTCCGTAATCTCCTCCAACCCCGCAACCCTCCAAGATATCTGCGCTCCTCTAATTCTGGCCTCTTGAGCATCCCCAATTTTAATTGCCCCACCATTGATGGCCACGCCTTCAGCTGCCTTGGCCCTCAGCTCTGGAATTTCCTCCCTAAACCTGTCCACCTCTTTCCTTCTTTAAGACACGCCTTAAAACCTTTCTTTCTGACCAATGTTTTGGCTATATATCCTATAATATTACCTTATGTGGCTTGGTGTCAAATTTTGCTTTATAATGCTCCTGTGAAGTGCCTTGGGATATTTTATTACGTTAAAGGTGCTATATAAAAACAAGTTGTTGTTAATGATGGTACATATAAAGCAATTAGCAGGTTAAAAGAAAAACGGTGAATGCTGAAATCTGGAAATAAAAAGAGCAACAGTCCCTTCCAAAACATCAGCCCTCTTGCCCAGGAGCTGTTTGATTGCAGCTTTTTTTTGTATAAAATAGTTACAGCTGAAAAACTCAGATGAATGGCCCTCAAATACTTTGAAAGTAATGCAAAAAACGATTTTAAACACAAGGCTTTTCCTTAGCTTCAGAGACACAATACAGAAAATAGTTTGATTCTATTTCTTGAATTTCCCAAAGTAAGGAGATAAAACAATGTTAAGCCAAAGAGCTGATCATTTCAAGGAAGGACGACGTAGAATGATTGCACTTTGTTTGCCTCTTATATGTTTGATTTGTAATGGTTTCAGTCTTGCTTTATTCTTGTATCATTAATAGATGTAACTTTCCTTTCTATTCCCCAGTGATGGATAAAGGCCTTGTTAAAAAGTTGAGCACTCACTAGATTGCACACTTCAGCATTTTATTTGAACTGAATTTCGATTTCGGAAATATATTTTCCTTTATACATTGCAGTATGATTCTCAAAACTGTGTTACAAAAGTGCCTGTGTGTTTTGTTAAATATATTTTTTGAGGATTTATTTTTGAAAGATTGAAGAAATGTTAAACTTTGGGGTTTTCAAAAGGGGGTCATGTAAAGGCCACTTGACTTTGAAAAACAGTCCCTGGAAATGTTTTTTTAAAAGGGACACTGTGAGGAAAACAAGCCTTTCTAGAAAACCACTTGACTTCAAGCAACAACAAAAAGCCTTTCTGGGAAACCACTAGACTTTCAGCTCAATAAACAACAGAGAGCTTTGGACACCTGGAGGAGCTGTTTACAAAGAAGTGATAGGTCAAGATTGATGGAGGGCAAAAAGTTGACGGTTTCGCTTTTGAATTGTTTTGAGTTAGGGTTGAACTATATAAAAAAGGGAGAGAACTTCCAAGGAGAGAAGAGAACTTCCAAGGAGAAAAGAGAATTCCCAAGGAAGGAGAGAAGACTACAACCCAGCTCAGCTTTCCAGCACCTCTCTAAAAGACCCTGAGAAGTCCACTGCGTCAACTCATCTCGTCTCCTGTCTTTGAAGAAAAGCCTGCTAAATTAATTGTCAATGCCACCTGAAAAGAACTGTTCGAAAAGATCCCAGTGACCCATCTATGGGCCGGACTGTATGCCAGTTTTGGAACACAACATATCTCATCTGAAGAAGGGTCACTGACCTGAAACATTAACTCTGCTTCTCTTTCCACAGATGCTGCCAGACCTGCTGAGTATTTCCAGCATTTCTTGTTTTTATTTCAGATTTCCAGCATCTGCAGTATTTTGCTTTTATATCTCATCTGGTGTTTCTTCAAGAATGAGCAAGGATTCAGCCTAAGTGTTTTTTGTCTGAAATAGAGCTCTAAAAACAAAAAAAAATCCCTTTATTTTTCTGGTTAATGTGTGAGTGTGTGTGTGTGTGTGTTTGTGTGTGTGTGTGTCTGTGTGTGTGAGAGAGTAGCTAAGGTAAAAAGGGAACTTTAATATTTCAATCTATGTGTTTATGCTTTACTTCTTTACTGGTTAAGACTTGTTTTATAATAAAGTGATAATTTTGTTGTTTATTAAAGAAACCTGGTTGGTGTGTTTTATTCTAGGATATAAATAGAGTTTATGATTGACCATATCGGTAAGTGGGAAAAAATTTAAATATATGTTGTGACCCGTGGAGAAGTGGACCTAGAATAAACAGTGCTCTCCTCCCACCTTGGTCATAACAACTGCACTAAAGCTCCCACTTGGCCTTAGCATCTCTGCCTATTAGCATGCACGTAGCACAGGTAAACTGCAACATGCCCTGTGTGCTCAAAGGGTTAAGCTATTGTCTGCACTTCAATCCCCCAAAACAGCTCAGGGAAAACAGTGCAAGTCATTATACCCCCAAAATAAAGCCCAGTGTACTGAGTCAATATATCAGACAAGTACATTGTGCTGATCTGTCAGAATTTTTTTCCAGCTGCACTGAGGCAGCGTGCACCTCTGCAGCTCTTCCCTTTGTACCTGGCTCTCCTCGGATAAGCAGGTAATCATGAGCTGCCACTGAAAGGTGACCCATTAACATGATGGATTTTGTGCAAAAAACAAATGGACTGAAGCCTGCAGATCCACGTCCTTAATGCACCTTGGCCTTTTGTTCTGTCATATCAATATCCACACAGGGCCTCATTACACGACAACGCTATACAATGACGTGCACAAAGGGTCATCTGCATTCTTCGCTGTTTGACTGACTCCAATGTGCTCCTTCTCAATCTCACCCAGAGGATTATCTGTAAGTAACGGCCCCTCTTCATCTCCCAGAATCTGGCACCATCTGAAAACATTTTACAATCTCTACAAAAGCAGCGACAACTAAATAAAATGATCTAATAGAGGGAACTCTTTTTGGTCTATTCTGCGGATGATGTTAAAGACGGAGCCTGAGGGAAGCCCATTTAATGTGAAAATAATGGCTATAATCCAAGTGTAACAGTTTTATTCTAATATTTAACAAGGGAAATTTTCTAGAATTATAATTTCTAGCAGTCAGTTGCTTTAATATAAAGTATTTGATATTATGTTTCTTTTCTTACTTTTCTGCAGTTACATTGAATGAAAAAGTTTAAGTTGCCTGCAGTACATAATTGAATGTAAAAACTGAAAAATAGTTGCTCTGTAAAACTGAAGGTATTGTGCATAAAATGAAAGAGACAAATTTGGCTTGGGTTTGAGTCACAAGCAATTTTGATGTTATTTTTATGAGTTTTTTTAAAGAAATACCAGCAGCTGGTTTAAATATACTCCAAGACAGCTCTAAGCAGAGGCATGGACGAGTTAAGGCAATAATGTCACTGTGTTGTCCATCACATCTACCCAGCTGATTTAAAAAAAACTTTTGTGACCAAAAGACTCTCAGAACCCTATCAACAAAAATAACAGGGGTTGATGCTGTTGAGTGTGACTCGCCCACTGGCGATTAATGGAGAGAACATTCCCTGGCGATTAATGTAGAGAACATTCCCTGATGAAATGTAGGCTTATCCCAGCAGCCAATAAGGCAGACTTCCAGCTGACTTTTTACAGAAAGCTACGCCAGCCTGTTTCATGAACTAAACCTGCACCAGGAGTTCTTGAATCAGACAATAGCTTTCAAAGTTGTAAAAGTGCCAATTTCTGCAAGCAGTAAAATGGCCATTTTCTACTTTCTTCTTCTTCTTTGGCCTCCTTGTCTCGAGAGACAATGGGTAAGCGCCTGGACTGGTCAGTGGTTTGTGAGCAGCGCCTGGAGTGGCTATAAAGGCCAATTCTAGAGTGACAGACTCTTCCACAGGTGCTGCAGATAAAATTGGTTGTCGGGGCTGTTACACAGTTGGCTCTCCCCTTGCGCTTCTGTCTTTTTTCCTGCCAACTGCTAAGTCTCTTCGACTCGCCACGCTTTAGCCCCGCCAGCTCTGGCGATCGCTGGCAACTGACTCCCGCTACATGTGATCAATGTCACAGGACGTAATGTCACGTTTGCAGATGTCTTTAAGGCGGACCCATTGTCGGCCTGTGGGTCTGGTACCAGTGACGAGCATGCTGCACAATGTGTCCTTGGGGATCCTGCCATCTTCCATGCGGCTCACATGGCCAAGCCATCTCTGGCGCTGTTGGCTTAGTAGGGTGCATATGCTGGGGACGGTGGCCGCCTCGAGGACTTCTGTGTTGGAGATACGGTCCTGCCACCTGATGCCAAGGATTCTCCGGAGGCAGTGAAGATGGAATGAATTGAGTGTTGCTCTTGGCTGACGTACGTTGTCCAGGCCTCGCTGCCGTAGAGCAAGGTACTGAGGACACAGTCTTGATACACTTGGACTTTTGTGTTCTGTGTCAGTGCGCCATTTTCCCACACTCTCTTGGCCAGTCTGGACATAGCAGAGGAAGCCTTTCCCATGCGCTTGTTTAATTCTGCATCGAGAGACAGGTTACTGGTGATATTTGAGCCTAGGTGAACTCTTGAACCACTTCCAGAGTGTGGTCGCCGATATTGATAGATGGGGCATTTCTGACGTCCTGTCCCATGATGTTCGTTTTCTTGAGGCTGATGGTTAGGCCAAATTCATTGCAGGCAGCCGCAAACCTGTCGATGAGTCTCTGCAGACACTCTTCAGTGTGAGATGTTAATGCAGCATCGTCAGCAAAGAGGAGTTCCCTGATGAGGACTTTCCGTACTTTGGTCTTCGCTTTTAGACTGGCAAGGTTGAACAACCTGCCACCTGATCTTGTGTGGAGGAATATTCCTTCTTCTGAGGACTTGAATGCATGTGAGAGCAGCAGGGAGAAGAAGATCCCAAACAGTGTAGGTGCGAGAACACAGCCCTGTTTCACGCCACTCAGGATTGGAAAAGGGTCTGATGAGGCACCGCTATGCTGAATTGTGCCTTTCATATTGTCATGGCATGAGGTGATGATACTTAGTAGCTTTGGTGGACATCCAATCTTTTCTAGTCGTCTGAAGAGACCACTTCTGCTGATGAGGTCAAAGGCTTTGGTGAGATCAATGAAAGCAATGTAGAGGGGCATCTGTTGTTCGCGGCATTTCTGCTGTATCTGACGAAGGGAGAACAGCATGTCAACGGTCGATCTCTCTGCACGAAAGCCACACTGTGCCTCAGGGTAGACGCGCTCGGCCAGCTTCTGGGGCCTGTTTAAAGCGACATGAGCGAAGACTTTCCCCACTATGCTGAGCAGGGAGATTTCACGGTAGTTGTTGCAGTCACCGCGGTCACCCTTGTTCTTATAGAGGGTGATGATATTGGCATCGCGCATGTCCTGTGGTACTGCTCCCTCATTCCAGCACAGGCAAAGCAGTTCGTACAGAGCTGAAAGTATAGCAGGCTTGGCACTCTTGATGATTTCAGGGGTAATGCCGTCATTTTATACCATTTTTAAAGACAGAATCTCATTGTAAAGTTATTACAATCTGATCCTCTCTGTTTCTGCTGTACATTGGATAGAACCACAGATTCTAGATGTGCTACATATATAACATCATTTTAAGTGCATTTTTGTCCCATTTTTGTTTGTTTAAAGAAAAACTGTGCCAATAACCATAGTTCCCACTTGTTTCTCCCTCTAGATGGGCATTTTGATCAAAAGCCATCCAAAACTGAAGTACCAGTTACTTCAAAACCAGCTTATTACAAAGAACTGAAGAAAAACAAACTCAAAAGCTGGAAATCTGCAATTAAAAACTGGAAACATTTAGCTGGTCAATGAGCATCTTACAGAGAAATACTAGTTATGTTTTAGATGGAGCTGCTGAGTTCTGGAGAATGGGTTCACCCAAAGTCTGAAGCTGATTTCCTCTTTCTTGCCCATTAATCTGTTGTGCATTTCCAGTACTTTCTACCTCTTCCTCATTTTTGTAGTGATTTTATTGAGAAATGTTTCTTCTTAAATGTTTTTCAGACAAAAATCATATCATCTAGGAGTGAAATCAGATTACTGTCATTTCTTCCCATTCTCACTTGCTTGGCTGACAAACTGAAAGTGCCAGTGACAGGAATCCACTATCACAGAGAACTTGGAAGCACTTTTTATTCAGCTGATGGCACAATGAAAAATACCCAGCTTTCCTTGAAAAATTTCCAAGTATATTAAATTTATAACCCACAGTCAAACTTCTTTTCTGCTTTTTCTCCCCCTCGATCAATTTATTTTCAATGTTTTCTGTTGAATGCAGTTTCAAGAATCTTTCTGCCTATTTATAGATGGAACATGGATCTGTAAATGTAAATTTCCTCCTCCCAGGCTGAATGCTCTTCTGCTCAGTGATCTGGCAGACAACAACAATTTGCATTTATATAGCACCTTTAATGTAGTAAAACATCCCAAGGTGCTTCATAGGCGTGTAATCAGATAAAATCAGCCACATAAGGAGATATTAGGATAGGTGACCAAAAGCTTGATCTGTGGTAGGTTTTAAGCAGTATCTTAAAGGAGGCGGTAGAGAGGCAGGGAGGTTTAGAAAAGGAATTTCAGAGTTTAAGGCCTAGACAGCTGAAGGCACGGCCACCAATGGATGCACAGGTGGCCAGCAAAGGAGGAGCGCAGATAGCTCGGAGGGTTGTAGGACGGGAGAAGGTTCCAGAGATAGGGAAGGGCGAGGCCTTGGATCAACAGAATCTTTCCAAATGAACACAGCAAGCATGGAGTGTCATGGACAACCTTACTGAAGTCCACAACTATCTGATGACTGATTACTTAAGCACTTATCTGCAGATTCATTTCCTGTTCTGCTAAACTGTGATTACAACTGAATGCATCTTAATTTACTGCTGACTTTGTTAGTCTGCTACTTATCAAATAATATAACATTCCCATGTAATTGAAGACCTCTAACAACTAACTGTGCAAAAGCCTGAGCATTCACCAGGCAGAAAAGCATTCCCTCTTTATTTTTCCAGATTATGTGCCTTGTTATTCAGCAAAAATGACAGACTAAAAAACTATAACATAGAAACTGCCCACTGAGACTGGTCTAATGGCCCATAGTCATGTTTTATCACCAGACTTCTGTGGCATGGACATGTGCCTTTAAGGGTCATTCCTCACAACGATTTCAAATGCGAATGGATTGAGTCTCATAAAGTCAGACCATATACAGGAATGAGATGGCATTGGAGGTTCAAGTCCTGCCATAAACCAACAACCCCCCCCCCCCCCACCCCCTCACCATCCTGTCAGCCATATGTGTGAGGAGTTTTGCTAATTCTCAGTTGGGTTGCTGGTTCAAGCATCTAACACACTGGCCACTAGCCAGGGCTGGGTGCTTGCTGACCCATGTCTGCTTGATTGTGGACAAAGGTCTCCAACCAGCAGTTGATTTATGGTCTGTCAATTGCACCAGAGTGCCAGCACCTGCAGATTTAGAACAGATGTAATGATCAAGATTTAAAAATGGAAATATGAATATTCAAAAAACAGAAGCGGAGGGTTTAAAATGCTGACACTGACCATGTCTTTGCCAAAATTACTTTGAATGAGGTCAACGTTAAAGCTGGTTAACAGTTATACAAACCGTGTAATTTAGTGATAATTTGTGCCAATTTGTAAGGTAATTTTGTATGGACTACAGGGAACAGAATTAAAAATGTCCAAATTTATTTAACGCAGGAGACTGAACAGTTACCAAAGAACAAAGATCTTAATATCACTGGGCAGGACTGAAGTTAAAACCTTGTCATAAAGGCATTGTTTATGATTCTAAAACACACCAGGAAATCAAACAATTTGGTTACAATTTATCTTGTTCATAAAATACAATGCTAAAGAATTGAGGGGGGTAAAATCCCAGAATCTGACAGTATTAGGATCATTAAATCATCATCATCATTCAGGATTTCACTGGAACGGAAACTAGAAGGAAAATAATTAATCCTAGTCCAGCTCATCCTAAATCCTCACTAATATTTCACATCTCCCACTGAATTAAACTATCCAGTTGCCACATCCTCATGCTCTCAGGCAAAGGTCTATTCAACATTTCTAACACAAAGAATTAATATCATAAAAATAAAAACTATTAAATCTGTAGGTACTACTGTTAAAATTTAAGGCATCTACACACCCAAGACGAAACTAAATTTACTATGTGTGGCACATGTTTCATTGAAAACTCACTAACTGTAGTACTTTTTACTCCAGTAAGGTGGGGCGTGCATTTTCAATGTTAACGGTGTCACGCTGTGTGACACACAATGGCTGTGATTTGATCATTTAGGAAAATCACCCTGTGATTGTGCCTTTTGCTCTCCGTATTCCCAAAAATTGCTCAAAATGTCTTCTGAATTATTTTTTAATCCATTCCTAAGTAACTGAAATTTCCAATTCCACAATAAACTTATCCAGTCAATTGTCTTTTGTATCTTTTAACACCTTCATTAAAGTTTTTACACTGAAGCCCTTGGCCTTTGCCAAAACCCTGGACTTGGGCTTAATATTTTTGCCCAGTGCAGTGACTCTGGGCTGAATTCTTCCAGCCCTAAGGCAGCGAACTGGGAGGTGGGAGGGCTGGTAATATGGTGGGGAAAAGCATTGGGAGGGGGACCCAATGTCTTCCTGCCGCCATGGCTTATTGCCAGTGACGGGCACTACTGCAGCATGGCCCCCCTAGCTACTTAAGTGGCTAATTAAGAGTCATTTCTGTCTCTCACCGACATTTTGACCGTTTCGAGAGGGCCCTGCCACTGCTTGAAGACACTGCAAGGTAAACTCTGGCGGCCTCCTAGCAGGTTCCTGGGTTGGGAGTCCTCCTTAATGGCCACAGCATGGCTCACGGAGGGGCCCCCCCAGCAGCAATAGTCACCCCTGCGGCTGAGGTACCATCGCTGGACCCACCCTGCTCCCCACCCCCCGATCACTGGGGCCTGCCTGCCTGGCCCCAGCTTGGTCGAAAACATTTACCTTCTCTTCAAGGGCACCTGCGCATTGAGGCATCCTCTCCTTCATTCTAAAGCCTCAGCTGTGGGTCCATGCAATGATGGTGCTGCCAAGGTTGCCAAGCTGCCAACCCTCTTATTGGTTAGGCAGCTCTGGGAGTGGGGGGAGTGGGGGAGGGGGGGGGCGCCATCCACAATTAGACGGCAGTCCCAGTGGCGGCCTGTTAATTGGTCACTACCGGTAAAATGCCGCCCCCGTGTCCCGCTGCCTGCTGGCGCAGGATCAGCTCACACATATGGTCCTGTTGGCGAGAATTCTCACCATCTCACGAAATTGGGCCCTCTGAGTTGAGTTTTGATTGTGCAGTCTCAGCATAGACAGCATACCTAATTTCCTAGAATCCATCAGTACTAATTAATCAATTGTACTGATGGAATATCTTTCTTGAACTTCCAGCACTTCCCTCTACTCATTAGCTTTTCTTTGAATAACAAAATAGGGAACCTGCATATGTGTTTTTGCGCATGGAGAAAGAGAATAATGACAGTGTTTATTACACAACTGTTGGAGCATTTGTTTTGTATTCTAGAGACTTCAGACAGTGCATTAATCTGAAGGAGTGACAAGTCAGAGAAGGAGGGGCAAGAAACAAATAGACTGCATTTTTCTTGAGCGAGGGTCTTGAAAAATTCAAGGGATTCTCTGTTCTGCTATCCCTAATGTTCCAAGAATTTTTTTCTCCAATATTTCCAAAAACTCAGAACTTGCCTTACCTGCCGAACCATCTAATGGATTGCATTGGAAAGTCTTTACCTTTGTTCTATTCTAGTCTTAGAAGTTTATAAATTCCCAGGGGCAATTTCCCTTCTGATCATTTTAATGTGGTCTTTTACAGTACGCTCTACCTACTTTTATATTGATGGAATTAGTGTTAATATTCTGGTCCCTACTCGACACTTCAGATTTTGCATCCTCAAAAATAGTTCATTTTCTATTCTTCAGATCCCACAGGACAAATCCACTAGTTCTCGGTTTCTCTGTGTTTGACAGCTTCTGGCTCAGGACATATTTCTCCCCCTTTCTCATATTTACACACATTCTTGATGTGTTTGATTCTCACATGTATCCTGGTGTGTATCCTAATATTTTTAATATATGTGTTTACTTGAGACCATTCTGAAATTCAGTATTTTTAGATGTTCATTTGAATGTTATGAGACAGCAAATTGCAATGCACTTTCTTCCTACGACATGTTTTTCTGAGATAGATCCATCACTTCCAGAGGTATTTACTGATCGGTCTTTCACAGTATTGTATCGTGCTTACAGGTGCATACGTCACCATGCTGCCTGAATTTCCAGGTATCTATCACCATATTGGTTTTATATATTGACAGGGAGCTGTCAATAGTATTAGCAAAACATCACAACAATAAAAGGTAAAATTATACAATAGATAATCTTCAATGCGCTGCAGAAGAAATTGTGTTTTGCAAAGAATTCAAAGGCACATCACAACTTTTGCCTCCAAATATCTGGACAAGAAAGCTTGTTGTCTGTCCGCTTCTCAAGATGGTCTTACTACCATCTTTTTATCATATCTCTCTTTTTTAAGAAGAGACCTGAATTGAGACCTCCTCACTTCAATGAAAGACACCTAAGGCCTGGTAGTTCCCATGTGGACTATTATGAGCTTGGCTATCAGCACAAGTACAGCTTCAGTTCGGTGAACAATTATTGTATTAAAGCTCCCGTAACCAGTCTTCCCCATTTATGCTGTCTTTCCTAGACTCTCTGGGGTAGATTTTATTCTGGATCTGTTTTTGTGTCCAGTCTCAGTGCTGCATGGACACCACGCCACATGAACAGAGAGGCCCACGGCTGGCCAGAAATTTGGCCTAGGGTCACATCTATATAATGGAGGTGAGCTGCCAGTGCCTGTCACACCTCCACAGGTAGCTCTGCCCATGGGAAAAATGAACTTTGGACCACCGGCAGCGACGAACCAGTAAGTTTCAGAAGGATTGGACAGGACAACAGAGGGGTCGATTGCCATGACTGTGGAGTGGGCAGAGAGATGGGGAGGGAGAAATCCCGCTCCCTCTGGTCCCCCAGATAATGGATTTTTTTTTAAAGCACCTAACCTTTACATTTCATTGTCGGCCATGGAGGTTACTGAAAAATCCTTAGCAGGGAAGGTCCAGCTCCTGCCCCGCTCATTGTTTGGCTCCGAGTTTACATATTCAAGGTGACTAACACCTGTTTTACTTGGGACACTTAAAATATGGCCCCCACAAATTTAGCAGTGGGATCAATGCCTCCGTAAATTGGGCACAGGCCATCCCTTGCTAAATTGATAAGCTTTGCACCCATCCTACACTCAAAAACATGCGCAACACTTACCAATTTCTACCGTCTGAGTCTTACTTCTCTGGTTATTTCCTGTCATGGCCCCACTTGAACATGGGGAATATGAAGCAGTCCGTCTAGAAATGCAGCAAGACCTGGACAATATCCAGGCTTGGGCTGATAAGTGACAAGTAACATTTGCTCCACACAAGTGCCAGGCAATGATCATCTCCAACAAGAGAGAATCCAACCATCTCCGCTTGACATTCAATGGCATTACCATCGCTGAATCCCCCACCATCAACATCCTAGGGGCTACCATTGACCAGAAACTGAACTGGAGTAGCCATATAAATACCGTGGCTACAAGAGCAGGTCAGAGGCTAGAAATCCTGCGGCAAGTAACTCATCCCCTGACTCCCCAAAGCCTGTCCACCATCTACAAGGCACAAGTCAGGAATGTGATGGAATACTCTTCACTTGCCTGGATGGGTGCAGCTCCAACAACACTCAAGAAGCTCGACACTATCCAGGGCAAAGCAGCCCGCTTGATTGGCACACCATCCACAAATATTCACTCCCTCCAGCACCGATGCACAGTAGCAGCAGTGTGTACCATCCACAAGATGCACTGCAGCAATGCACCAAGGCTCCTTAGACAGCACCTTCCAAACCCGCGACCTCTACCACCTCGAAGGACAAGAGCATCAAATGCATGGGAACATCACCACCTGCAAGTTCCCATCCAAGTCACACACCATCCTGACTTGGAACTATATCGCCGTTCCTTCACTGTCGCTGGGTCAAAATCCTGGAACTCCCTTCCTAACAGCACTGCGGGTGTACCTACCTCACATGGACTGCAGCGGTTCAAGAAGGCAGCTCACCACCACCTTCTCAAGGGCAATTAGGGATGGGCAATAAATGCTGGCATAGCCAGTGACACCCACATCCCATGAATGAATAAAAAAAAATATTGATTTTCCCCGGATTGTTGTTGTGATTGCTCATGGTCAGTCATTTTTGACACAATGTTCCTCTGAAATGCTGTGTTTATTTCCTGACAGCCATCGTTTGATCTAAAGCTTGCTTAGAGTTCTGACTCAAGTCCCCTCTTCAACTTTGTTGTTGAAATATTCAATTGCACCAAAGAAATCTGTCTCAATGCAAACTGTCTGCACAAAACACCCTTGGTAAAAGCTATCACACCAATTTCTCAACAACAAAAGCCTGGTTATGGTGCTGCCAAAGTCTATTGGAGATTTTGCTGATATTATTGATAAAACTTTAAGTGTCAAACATCATTATCAAGCAATCAAAACTGAGACTTCCTCTTGTACTAATCAGATCTGGGGAGAGGTGGATGTTTTTAGCCAAATGCTAAACAAGTTCTTTATCAGCATATCTATGCTTTCACTACAAATGGCACAAAGAGAAAATCTCTCACCCCCTCCTCTCCCCTCCCCTCCCTTCTACATTCCAGCTCCCCGCACCGCCACCCTGCTCCCCTTCCCACCCTCGGTCCCATTTCCAATGATCAGAAGCTTGCTGATGGATCAATACAGTATGTTAGCCATGAAGAATCATGCTATCTATAGGACAGCAATAGAGGTAGAACATCGATGGAAAACAATAAGAATAAATCATTGAACCTTTCCTTTGGATCTCTGCATGTTCCCTTCAGTGAATGTGACTACGATATGAATTCTGCTGCATCCATTGTTTAAGCAGATCTGTTTTGCCTAAATTAAAAAAAGCATGAAAAGCATGAAGAAGTCAACAGCTTTAGAAATACTGTCATAAATTATTTTGTAAAAAATTTATCAGCACAATGAGTTACTGTTTTCCATCAATACTGAATAATCCATGCACATTACAAATTTTATGGAATTGTTCCCTTTACTTAGGCTTCATGTCATCAACTTGCCATTTACCAGTTTTTAAAAAACATTAAAATTAGTTAAGTTAAAACGCTGTGACCTGATGATGCTAATGGGATTGGAATAATTTGAAAAGTAGAGACCTTCGAGTTTTAAGGTAAACTGCTTTCAAATCAATGAGACAGTCTCAATGGTGGAATTATTCCAAGATTAATTTTATCACTGAAACGCCAGCCAGTGCATTTTAAACACTGTCTCGTGCTCCCTGCCTTAAGCTCTGGTGTTTTTGTTGAATATTTTAAAGTAAGTTTATCCCTTATGGCAGGATGCATTGTACCATCATTAAAATTGACTAATTAACCCTCTAAGGATTAAGCTTAGTTTGCAGTATTTTGGTGCTGATTTGACATGCATTGAAGTTTCTCATTTTTCATTTAAGTATTTGAGAAGGATTCATAGACTTAAAAAAAAGGAATGGAGCAAAGCATTGCCTTTCTCCTTCACAATGTCCCTGTAACCGTGAGTGCGAAGGACATTTCTACCCAGCTATCTGCAGTGAAAATCTAATACCATTTTAATAGTGGACAGAGAGCAATCAAAGCTCAAAAAGACTGCCTCCAAATCTCATTGTCTTATTCTGGCTCTTTGTGTGAACAGCCCATTGACTGGGATAATGGACACGGCAATCACTAAAATAGTTTCTACACAAGCAATAGGACAGTTGGTTTGTAGACATCTAGTATTAAGAATCTTACTTGCTCTGAAGAGCTTAAGCTTCAGCTCTTCGTAACACTGCCTGATAATTGTTATCCGCTGCTCCCAAGGGAAAACAGGGCAGAGTGGAGAAGGATAGTGAACAATAATTGGATTGGTGGAAATTTCAGACAGTCCATTATACCATGTGATCCATTTCACCTGATGTTTAACCCTTGAAGTCAAGGAGTATTTTCCCCAGCAGACAATTAAGAGAGAGCCTGTAATACTTTTCAGATTATGCAGATCAACCACCCTGCATGCGGTCTGAAAATTGTTCATTTTGAACCCCTTTCCCACTGTAATTACACAGCAGCTTAACCTCAGATACCGTAACCAAACAAGAACATGCAGTTTGCATTATCTGGGTCTGAGCGATGGGCTGCTCTTTTGTTCGACAACTACAAAAAATAAATGAAAACTAGATAAAGCAAATGCAAGATGTATCGTTGTCACAGTGAAAGGAACCAACCCAATGAATTCAAGGTCACTGGTCATTAAGGTTACTGATGTGTCAGCAAAGACTGCCTGCCATTTCACAGGCAGAAAGCATCATGATGTTTTACTGGGATCTATTAAAAACCACGGAAGAAAAGAGCAGTTAATCCTAGTTACGCTAGACTGCAGTAAATTCCATCGGCATTCTCCAATTCTTCAGTTGCCCGCTGGTTGATGCCAGGTCCCCTGATGCATCAACTCAAGTGACAGCTTCTGTTCCATCAGGTGTTGTGCATATTCACTAACCACCTGTTTTTCACACTGTCTCTGCCTAAAATCAGGAGGTTAATCTCATAAATATCAGCTACTGCTATGAAGAAACTGATGATTTTTGACATTTTAAGATACTAGATACTGATCCCATGCATCCCTGTAAATATTATTGTACAACTTTCTTGTCACAGATTCTTCTCCAACCTTTCCTGGTTACACATGAACAGTCATCAGATGTTAACAGACGTGCATCTGAGGCATGTGTCCTTCTGAATGCAGAGCATATTCTGGTCGCATCAGAATCAGAATTCATTTTTTTACGCAAATCTGCCTTTCTTAATCTCCACAATTCTGAGTTGGATATGTAGATTACACAGAATGGCGGTGACCTCCCTGATTCATGGGAGAGCAGACTGCAGAAAGTGAGCGAGACCTTGAAAGAACCCAATCTACTCAGTCCAGCAATCAGTCCAAGGTGGGCACCTGTCTCACCAAGGTGAATCCTAGAGCCTGCTTTGTGTCTAACCCACATGCAGTGCCACCCTGCTGGTGCGAAGGACTGATGGAACTTGTGACAGTGCAGCCTCAAAGAGGATTGTCCTCCTCCAAGGTGTCTTCTGTCAAATTTTGTTTGATAACATTCCTATGAAGTGCCATAGGACGTTTTACTACATTAATGGCACTAGATAAATGCAAGTTGTTGTTGTTGCATGCCAGCTGTTTGAGCCTCCACCAAAGCTACAAAGCCCTTCATATTTTAGTCAGAGTGATGAAACTCCATGGCAGGCCTTCCAAAACCTGGTATAAATGCTTGTGAGAGGTAAGCAATTTACTTTTCATGGCTGGGCCCTGAAGTCCTCATCTCTGCCCTGCTCACCAGAGCTCTCACCTAGGATAACCCTGACCTGCTGCTGCTCACTCCTGCTGGGTGTTTTACCACATACAGACCTCTCTACATCACCATCTAACCCACACTATGATGGTAAACATAGAAACATAGAAAATAATAGCAGGAGTAGGCCATTCGGCCCTTCGAGCCTGCTCCGCCATTCATTATGATCATGGCCGATCATCCAACTCAGTAGCCTGTTCCCACTTTCGCCCCATACCCTTTGATCCCTTTAGACCCAAGAGCTATATCTAACTCCTTCGTGAAAACATACAATGTTTTGGCCTCAACTGCTTTCTGTGGTAGCAAATTCCACAGGCTCACCACTCTCTGGGTGAAGAAATTTCTCCTCATTTCAGTCCTGAAAGGTTTACCCCGTATCCTTAAACTATGACCCCTGGTTCTGGACTCCCCCACCATCGGGAACATCCTTCCTGCATCTACCCTGTCAAGTCCTGTTAGAATTTTATAGGTTTCTATGAGATCCCCCCCTCACTCTTCTGAACTCTAGCGAAAATAATCCTAACCGACTCAATCTCTCCTCATACGTCAGTCCCGCCATCCCAGGAATCAGTCTGGTAAACCTTCGCTGCACTCGCTCTATAGCAAGAACATCCTTCCTCAGATAAGGAGACCAAACTGCGCACAATACTCCAGGTGTGGCCTCACCAAGGTCCTGTATAATTGCAGCAAGACAGCCCTGCGCCTGTACTCAAATCCTCTCGCTATGAAGGCCAACATACCATTTGCCTTTTTTACAGCCTGTTGCACCTGCAAGCTTACCTTCAACGACTGGTGTACGAGAACACCCAGGTCTTGCTGCATATTCCCCTCTCTCAGTTTATAGCCATTCAGATAATAATCTGCCTTCCTGTTTTTACTACCAAAGTGGATAACCTCACATTTATCCACATTATACTGCATCTGCCATGCATTTGCCCACTCACCCACCTTGTCCAACTCACACTGAAGCCTTTCTGCATCCTCCTCACAACTCACCCTCCTACCCAGTTTTCTGTCATCTGCAAAGTTGGAGATATTACATTTAGTTCCCTCATCTAAATCATTAATATATATTGGGACGAGGGAGCAGTACCCCAGGACATGCGCGATGCCAATATCATCAAACTCTATAAAAACAAAGGTGACTGCGGTGACTGCAACATCTCCCTGCTCAGCATAGTGGGGAAAGTCTTTGCTCGAGTCGCTCTAAACAGGCTCCAGAAGCTGGCCGAGCGCGTCTACCCTGAGGCACAGTGTGGCTTTCGTGCAGAGAGATCGACCGTTGACATGCTGTTCTCCCTTCATCAGATACAGGAGAAATGCCGTGAACAACAGATGCCCCTCTACATTTCTTTCATTGATCTCACCAAAGCCTTTGACTTCATCAGCAGACGTGGTCTCTTCAGACTACTAGAAAAGATTGGATGCCCACCAAAGCTACTAAGTATCATCACCTCATTCCATGACAATATGAAAGGCACAA